>NC_132819.1:12830000-13161666 GCF_048594095.1 Paramormyrops kingsleyae
CTGCCCTGCTGTGCTGTGAGCTTCGGCACTCCTCTCACACCCTGACCGCCCTGCAGTGACCCACAGTGCCCTGCAGTGACCCACACTGCCCTGCTGTGCTGTGAGCTTCGGCACTCCTCTCACACCCTGACCGCCCCGCAGTGACCCACACTGCCCTGCTGTGCTGTGAGCTTCGGCACTCCTCTCACACCCTGACCGCCCCGCAGTGACCCACACTATCCTGCAGTGACCCACACTGCCCCACTGTTCTGTGAGTCTGGGCACTCCTCTCACACCCTGACCGCACAGAGCTCTGGCACCATGTCTCTATCGTTCTGGGGATGCTGAAACCCCACAGTGTTTCCACCGTGGCTGCCAAGCAAAGGAAGCTTTTGCTTCTCACGCTCAATAGCAGGAATGAGAAAACATAACCTCACCCTCTTACAGATCACTTTACTCTGCGACTTCCAAGATGATTCCCAGAACAGAGGAAAGACACAAACCCTCCCGGCTGGTCCATCAAACTACCCAGTGGCTCTATCCCTAACCCTAACCTCTCTCTGTGAAGAGCAGCCCCCATTCAGACTGAAGTATAATCACCGAAAATGGAGAGGAGCTGACATTCTGAGTGCTCAGCCGAAGTTTGGGTGGTGCTGGTCTCTTCTGTCGAGACGCAGAGGCCATTGAAATTACAGCAGGTGCACACTTCGTGCTTTCAGTTCATTCTGACCTGACATTTCTGTCATAAATGCTCCTTTTGCAGGAGCCTGTTCAGAAACCGCCGGAGCAAAGGTGCAGGAAGACACAGCAGGTAGGTGTGCAGTGAGTGGTTTGGCGAGCTAAGCCTCTCTATCTGTGATTGGAAGATTGCCAGTTTGATCCCTGACCTCGGCAGAACTGTCATGTTTCTGTGGGCCCTTGAGCAGAACCCTTAACCCCCAGCTCCAGGGGGCTGCACCTTGGCTGACCCTGTGCTGTGATGCTCCCCCCCCCAAAAAATCTATGGAGAGCAAGATGGGGTAGGCAAAGAGAGGAATTCCAATATACCTGTAATCATGCAGATGGCAAATAAAGGATTTATCATTTATCAGATGCAATCGAAACCAAACCTATGCCTAGACCTTACAGAATCCCGGCCAGGGCCTGCTTCTGTTCAATTAAGCCCATGGTTTCTTTAAGGTCCTCCCCAAAGATGGCAACTGTGAACTACATGGCGTCGCCTCATACAGAATCAGCCGCACAGCCCTGACTAGGCCGGATCTGTGCTCCAGGGGCAGGTGGGTGTCTGTGCGCAGAGAAGGAGGCCACAGAGCGTTTAGAGAGCCCCCTGACACTGTCAGTAGGTGCTGGTGATGCAATCAAGTGCAGTCAGTGACCAGACCCCAGGTCTGTATGAAACACTGGGGACCACGAGCTCTTGAGGAAATCATGACGGAAGTAAAGGATCAGAGCCCATGGATCAGAGCTCAAGCTCGGATGCAGCGTTAGGAGGCACATTGTCCTGCTTCTTTGATTTGTCCCTCAATTAATGTTCAGCATGAACATCGTACTTTGGTGAGATGCTATTTTAAAGGAAAATGCAACCACCTGGTGGGGGCTGGCTGTGAGTTTCAGTAAACGAGGATCGACTAGCCACCGCCCCCCCCGACCCGCTCTGTATGGTGAGACTGAACCTTCTCCCACAGCCAGGCCAATCTGCGGAATCCTGAAACAGGAAACGAAAGGACACATTTTTGTAATATCGGTTCCCCCGGAACCGCAGCTGATGCTGAAGCCGCTCGCGTGCACTAATCGGCTTGAAGGAGAACCTCGAGGCCGCTGGGATTTCATGCGCGGTCCGTCAGTTTAGCAGCATGATCGGCTGAAGAAGATAATTATTGTGCCGATATACCACTTATTTAAAAGCTACAGACACGTTCCTGAACAGAACAGACACCAGAGTAATCAGGTGAAGGCCGTCTGACACGACAGGTACCTATTATGTGTGAGAAGGCTCTGATAATGAGTGAAGTCCAAACCATTATTGCAAAGGTAGAGCATCTTGATGAGAAGCGGACCTGCATCTAGAATCACTGAGCCAATGTAAAAGCTTCGTTAAACCCAAGATCAGCCAATTACCCTGCAATGAGGGCCACGTACATCCTACCTGCTCCGCCTGCCACTCCTGATGAATGGAGCGGCTGTGCCGCGTGCGGTAAACGGGGTATTTTAAGCTGTGTTTACAGAGCATATGTCATGATTCTAAAACCAGCAAGAATATAGTGTTGCCATGGAAACAGTCGGTCAGTATGCCCTCTGGTGGCCGTTCCCTGCGTACAAATCGAAGCAAAAGCACAGACTGTACTGGACTCAGCTTGGTAGCTGCTGTGGAAAGTGATTACAGTCTGGTTTTGCTGTCATAGCAAATGTTCACCTGCCTGTATGTGAAGCTATGAATATGGTCATGTGCAGTTGTGCATGGACACTGATAAGATCAGTAGCTAGGTTATCACAGAAAGATAAAAGTGTTTTGGAAATTGTCACTATTTTACAGTTTACACAGCTACAGCAGTTCAGGCTATGCATCTCCTGCCAGAAGTCATGTGGACAGCAGATGATCCCCATTGGTTCGCAAGCTGTGGCAAAAGCGAGCTGTTAGTTCATTGATAAAAACTGGGAATTGCAAGGAATAAACAGAACGCGGTCTGCTGTGAAATCGCCCAGGCGGTGTTCTCAGCTCTCTAGTGCCCCCTGTGGCCTCTGAGAAGAACTCACCTTCTCTATGGCAGCAAATGTGATAAAAGCTCGTTGTAACACTTCAACAATTGTGACATTAGATGACAAATCACTGTCTTTTAAGGCATTTGGCAATACAGCATATCTGAAGCATTTTACCAGACTTTCCTATTTTCCTGTTTCGCCTCTAAATAATAATGTTGGGCATTCCCTTTTTGAAATGTACCACAGCTGCATTGTAGTCCCCAAGGAACAACAAACAGACCAGTCATTACAGACCTCAGGCTGGACGGTGCCTCAGTGAAGCGGACGGTAACCTCACACTTGAATGCCGTCACTGATTCATATTGGGGGGGGGGGGGGGTGGGATTTTGCATGTTTCCCCTGTCATGCAGATTTCCTTCTGCAGTACATAGTGTATGATTTTGTTTGTGCACAGCAATGGGCTGGCATCCCGTGGTGCAGGGCTCTTCAAATCTGGACCTCAAATTCCAAATCCAGGCCTTGTTTTCAGTTCTCCCAGGTAGTTAGTTTAATCATTACTGATTCTGATTGGTCAGAGGCTTCACACCTGGCTCACAGGTAAAGGAAGGCTGGAAAACCAGCAGTGCTCGGACGTCAAGGACCGTGATTTGAATAGTCCTGTCGTTAGTGGGTACACCCCCCTGCCCACCCGCTGTGTCCCCTGTACTGCCTGATCATCCCCTTTGTGGATTATAGACCACATCCCCTACTCCTGTCATGGGTCAGGGTCATGCCACAGAATGCCGTCCAGTTCACTGAAATGTTGTTACAGAAACAGTCTGTCTGATCCAAATTTAATATCACAATCAGGGGTCTCTTTGGCAGATGGGGTAGGTCTGCTGCCCTCTGGATGTAGGCATGTGCTATTACATCATCATTTGCTGTTCCACTGAAACTGGTCTCTGGCTTTGGCTCTCTGGTTTCACTGCCTATTTCAGCCTTAGGGGGGCCCTGTTCAATTTCACATTTTAAGCTACAGGTAATTATAGCAGTCAATTTGAAATTTGTAATTGAAATCGATCTTTCTTTTCTTCCCTTTGCTGTGAGATTAAATCGTAACAAGTTAAAGATGTTAGAACATTTGCTTATTTTGTGATACTTTATGCCAAAGACTGGGATCATTTTCATTACAAATTTTTGTCTACAAATAGCATAACACTGACCATGTCATATGAATAATTTGCTCAAACGTGAACTTGCCGTAAAAAAATATCAGTTCAATTCTTTATATAGCACCTTTGACAACACAGGTGCCCCAAGGCATTTAGTGTGTGGTTAAACACACAATACAGTATATAGACACAAGCAAAACGACGGAGAAAAAAATGCCAGAAGACAACAGACACAGGGTAAACATGGAGTAAACACGTAGTACGATTACTGTACTATTTAGCACACAAACAAAGTGTGTGATAACAGGCCAAATGTGCACAAACACACAGACAGACACAGCATGACACAGACAAACTCACTCGCTGTGCCGCATTCACTGGCTGATTGACAGAGCTGGGCGCCAGCAGGCCTTCAGCCTCTGGAGGGCGATGCTGAGTTCCCCAGGGGGGAGGTTTGATCGCTGTGTGAGTATGGCAGCCACAGCTAACAGAGCTGCCAAACGGCACAGGTGGAGGATACCATTATTCTCACCTATAAATAGAGTCCTGACCACCGACGTGTGGGTGATCAGTTACTCCAGCATGCAGGGGGAGCCTCAGACCTCATGCCTGGCAGCTTCAAATGCTACAGCAACCTACAACAACACGGGTGTCTTCAGCGTGCAAAACAAGCTTATTGTGTAGCATGTGCTTGTAAGCATACGAAGATCAGACGCAGGTTTGCTTAGTTTAATACAACAAATACACATATTTCTGTGGATAAGTTGCCACAGCATCATCAGGTCAGTGGTAGACAGGGAACAGGAATGTCTACACAGATATCACTCTATCGGGCCGTCTAGTGTGTCCATTTTGCATGTTAATAAGGATGGACAACACAGATTAGATTTATTTATTTTTTGATTACAGCTAGTGGGAACCTGCACACTGACTGCTGGATGGATGGTGATATAATGACTGTCACAGGACCAGCCTGGCTAAAGCGACCAGACGCTGTAGCGGAAACTGCAATACGTATATTAAATTCACAAACAACAGTGATATTTTAAAATATTATTTGTTAAATGTCACTTAATGTAACATCATTTACATGCTGAAGAGTCTTTAAACTATGATTACTGTAATAATAATAATAATAATAATAATGCTTAGAATGTCAGGCAGCTTCATATCATGCTCTCTTCTAAAATGGAAACATTTTATTATATGTCAAGCAGTCAAACTGGCCTTTCTGACTGTGAGGGCCTGAGTTAGCAGCATTATAGTGTTTATTACTTCATACCAGGGGTCACCAACCTTTTTGAAACTGAGAGCTACTTCACAGGTACTGAGCCATACGAAGGGCTGTCAGTCTGAAACGCCCTCCTAAACTTATCTAAACTTCATGCATAATAAACATGTTTTAAATGCTTTTTTTTAAGATGTTGTCATTTTCAAATCTATATAAATGCAAATGCGATTAAAGGAGAATAGAAACAGGATAAAATTAAATTTTAGACGCTGCTCACTGGTGAGTTGTGCTATTTTTGAGAACAGGTCCGCGGGGCGACTCATGTGGACCTTGGGGGCATCCTGATGCCCACGGGCACCATGTTGGCGACCCCTGCTTTATACCAACACCCCACCTGCTGGATAATTATGTGAAAACGACACCGCACCATTACCATGAGGTAATGTCAATTAGAAGGTCAGAGGTCACTTCCTGTCCTGTCTCTTCAGCACTCCTTCGACTGGGTCATGTGGGTGAGATATAATGACAGGCACATACAGCGGAGCTGCTATGTTAAAAAAAACATCTTTTATTTCAAATCACTACGGTTTCTCTGCAGGACAGCGTTGGTACATAAACAGGCGAGTCGTAAACAACCGCTGCTGGCTGGTACAAAACTAAAAAATGTATGATACACTATTTACAGCTAGGACTGTAGTCCTGCGGGTTTAGAATACAGTAATCTTACATCCAGTGGCCCAAAAAACAGATCTCCACCATGTATTGCACTGTTTATAAGCAGTGACCACAATGAAACAGTCCAGATCAAACTGACCAGAAAAAAACTCCCACAAACAACTCAAAGGATACAGGATGTGTCTGTCTGTCGCTTGATGCATGTGTATCTTAATGGGAAAATTGACTGTACAGGCGGTGACTGTATGGACACCCCAAAAACAACCAGCAGATATGCGGATTACTGTGATTCACCTACAACAGCTTTAAATACACTGACCAATGAGCAGTGGGCATATCGTTCATGTGCAGTCAGCAAGCACCAATAGTTCTTCTTACAGAAATATTGTGGTAAAATACTATGGATACATGAGTGTGCATAAATTACAGCTCATTCATTTACATATTACTATATTACCTTTATTTTACATTATATTGTATATTGTCTGTGTATCGTAAAATGAGTTTGATGTAATGAGAATACATGTAAAGAATTTGGTCATTCATATATTTCTAGTGAATATCTTGTTTTTTTTATTTTACAGCATAGTGGCAAGTATTACTTTATATAAAGATAAAGCAATAATCAAAATTGCCCAAATAAATAGACAAACTAACAAATAAAAGATAAGGCAGTAATTATATACCTACTCTTGGCTGGGGTAATTAGCAGGACTGACCAGAGATTGTAAAGGTTAGAAATTCACTGCTTCAAATATTAGAGTTATATAAACACACTAATACATGGTGTTTTTATTCAGTGGTTAAGTTTCACTGCATTAGATGCCCCCCCCCCCCCCCTCCCCAGGTGTGATTCACACTGTGCCATTCCGAGTACATCAATACTGAGGGTCCACAGGAAGTACTGATACTGAGTGTTACTCGTAGTCTTGTGTTGGGTCTCTACCCCCAGTCCAGAATCATCAGAAAGGATGAACGCTCACAAACACCACTCACATTTAGTGAACTTTAATGCCCCCATGTGGACAGTTCTGGTACTGATGAGTAGTAAACCTGCCCTAGTGTTAGTAAAACGATTCATATCTTCCCCCCCGCCAATCTGTAATGGTTTGCAACCTGCCGCATTCTGTTATGGGGGAGGGTCATGCCCCCATACTCACATGACTAAGGAACCACTTATTTACTATGCAATGGAAATACTGTTTCTAAACAGTAAACAATTACACAAATAAAGTACGTACATCATGTTTCTCACAAAACATAGGATGAAAACTTTGGCTTCAGAACCCTCTGCTGTAGCAAGTGTGCTGAGTAATTACCATGGTTCTTAAAACACAGGATAGTCTTTTTGTTTTGGAATACTGTCAGCACAAGGATGGCCATTAGGGGGCAGCACTCACACACACTTTCTGTGAGGACTCCATGTAAAACACAAGGTAGGCAGGCCATTAAAGGCAGGTCAGTGCAATTTGTAGTCACATTTAAAGAATTATGACAATTACAAAAAAAAATACAAATAAAAACACCATAATTTACACAGACTGGCGTGCAGACTGCTGAGGTTGGACTCATGTGCATATCAAACAGAGGGAAAATGGAGAATCCTGGAGATGTGCTGCATTTCATACTGATACCTGAACAGCCACCATATCTGGATAGCCATCTTAGTACAGCACGATAACAACTCCATCGCAGGCCCTCGCACTTCTCAGACACAGGAGAGCGATGGCAGGACCAGGCGTGGAAAATTCCACAGCCCCTAATCTCTCAGCCGTCTTTGATCTCTCTTCTGCAAAGCACATTAGAAAAGAGCAACTCGAACAGCTGTGGTTTACAACACAGCTCAGGAAGTCTTCCCCCACACTGGATATGATCTATGTAAAAACGTCTTTCTGTGCTCATGGCAATGCCTAATGTTAAGTACCTCCATTGATAAAGATCTAGAATATTCTTCCCAGATTCACCGTTAAATAAAGAAGCTGAATTACAGAATCAGCTTTTTTAAGTAGCTTTTTAAGAGTTGAAACATGATTTTCCCATAATGCATCTGTGACCCCTCCAGTGTCGGTATGAGCTTTCCTTTGGTAGCAGAGCACCCTGGGAAACTGGGCCCCCTTAGGCACGCTGGAGTCAGATATATTTCCACATTTGTCAGTGCCCACCTGGGCATTGCTCTGTGGTCAGTCACTGGTCATGCTCTAAGGAGTGTCAGGATCAAGGTGCTCTTGTTCCTGTACATCAGCTTTAGCTTTGAGCTAAGGTTTGCCCTTGGGGTGCTGCAGGTCACCCATTCAACCAGCAGAGGGCACCTCTAAAACAAGACAGCAATCCGGAACCATCATCCCAGCAAACCTTGGCGGATCCCATCGCAGCCAGTGAGCGAGGCTGCTGTCCGTCCGCGTAAGTGCTCCTTCCCCGTGATTGGATTGGCTTCTCCGTGGCTTTTTGCGCCCCCCCCCCCTTCTCCGCGCCCATCTGTCAGTCCTCAGAGTGTGGCGAGGATTCGCGAGAGGGAGATGATGACTGTGAGGGCTGTCTGTCCCACGCCGAACACCAGCGCCTCCAAGGGCCCCATGTCCTTCCCTGCCACCCGATACACCCCAGCCACCGCGGCACCTGCGGCACGCAGACACGCACATGCAAACATACACGTGAGAACACAGAACCGACGACGGCTGAATGACAACAACTGACCGTTCTGCCCAAGCTGGGATAATAATTTCCCATAATGCACAGTATTTTTATTGTCCAACAGATATGTCAGGAACCTCTCAGTGACAAACCCTTTCAGTTGTGAAGAAAAATTAAAGTTTAAGAACACTTTCTAGTTCTGTTAAGAGCTCTGCCTAAGAAAACAAATGCCTTTAAATGTTAAAAACCCATGTTTTAAAGCACACAGACACATACATCATAGATCCAACGGTGGCAATGGCATATGAGATAACTAGTGTTCATGCAAAGGCAGCTGATTAATCTAAGCCAGCCTCAAATGACACACTGAAAGCAGGCCTTCCAGTACTAATTTTACATGGATTATTTTAAAACAACAGGATGCTAACTTTCCCAAGAAGGCATAGATGCTGGTTTCTGTAGCCTGAATTATTTGTGTCTGGCAGCCAAAGAGACAGAGACAGGGAAACAAACAGACTGGAGGTTGGTCAGCCAGATGTAGAAACAGACAGACAGGTGGGTGACCAGTCAGACAGAGAACTAGACAGATGGAAGGCTGGACAGCCAGATAAAAAAAACAGACAGACAGGCAGCTGGCCAGTCAGACTAAGTTACTGACAGACAGACGGCTGGCCAGGCAGGGGGAGAAACAGACTGGGAAACAGATAGACAGGTGACTGGCCAGTCAGATGGAGAAAGAGACAGAAATGTGGCAGGCCAGCCAGACTGGGAAACAGACAGACAGGCAGCTGGCCAGACAGAGAAACACACAAACAAGCTACTGGCCAGACAGCTGGAGAAACAGACATACTGGCAACTGACTATACAGAGAAACAGACAGACAGGTTTCTTTGTCATTCAGACAAAGAAATAGAAAGACAGGCGACTGGATGGCCACACAGAATTTTACAGACAGGTGCACCAAAGCTAGTGATGGTATCATGGGCAGTTGTACCTGGATTTGTGACAGAAAGGTTTCTAGGTCTGCTGCTGTACACAGAGAAAGGTGCTTAACCTTTAACTCATGCCAAACCAAATGCAAAGTACAAAAACCCAGGCACCGCAAACCCAATGACCAAGAGAGAACAAAACAGGCAGGCAGACAGACGTGTGGAGCGGCGCGGGGGAGGAATGACTGACTGGTGATGACGGCTCCGCTGAGGGAGGCCAGGAATCCCACGCTGACCAGCAGCAGGGTGATGAGGCGTCCCCTCCGGTGTCTCTGCAGAGCCACCAGCATCAGCAGGCCCACAGCGCCGTGGAGCAGCAGAGACGAGAAGAGACACCAGAGGAAAACCCAGTACCACATCTCTGCAGGCACACAAACACATCGTTACCATATCACACATAAATACCAGCATGCACACCCACCAAAACCAGAGCCATGTTCACAAAACCACTACACCCCACTCCAAACACCATCCCACTGCACCCATTACAACCAGTAACAAAGAGAAAACTAACCAACCTAATTATCTTTAAATTATGGCTGTGTTATACTTTGTATGTAGAGCAGAACTTGCATTTGTAGTAGTCAATGCTGACTACTACATAACGGGGTCTCTTTAAGGGCCAGATATGGCTACATGTAAACACTGCTATCCCAACAGCCCTCTTTATTAAGCCCCGTTAAGCTAACAATGCACATTCGCTATACCCCATTAAAGGTATAAAGCCCATAATGCCTCTGTGCTGCTTCAGTTCCCATAATGCCCCTGGTTTGCTCCACAACATGTGTCCAGGCATTCTGAGGGCCTACAGCCCTACTAGCTCTCACTGCTCTCCATGGGAGAGTCTCTTCACTCAAGGCCAAGCAGGGAGGCTACTGAATTACGGATCCAATGGGGACACCCAGGATGAGTAATTCCGTTCTTTGTTTGCAAGCTGAGGCCCTGAGTCTGCCCTCTTGTCCCCTTAAGTCCCATTTAATTTCTCTGGCATTGTCTGCAGCCAGCCTTCTCACCATGCCACAATTAACTAGACCAGCACGTGCAGTAGTACTGATTATAACATGGTAATTCATATATCTACTAATCATTCTGAATGTGGTACGGCAGGCCCAGGTCAAGCTCCCTTCCCGACAGCAAAAGGATGGAGACAGAGGCAAAGAATTGGGCTTTGTTGTCAAAGCCTGTCTGCATCTTTCCAGTTTCACATAGCCCATCACTGCACATGCTGAATAGAAAATAAAATAAATGAAATAGTAAAACCACTATAGAAATTCGGAATACAGTGCCCTCTGTGATAAACAGCATGCATATATATGTGCAGGTATTATGTTTTTATACATATGCGGTGCTGTTGGGGCTTGGTGATGGAGAGCTTTAGGGCAGGTGCTGATAAGGCCGAGGCTCCTAACATCGCCTTCGGAAGGACGAGCACAGCGATCGCCGACCTCCCTGCTGTCCATGCCGGCGGCCATACCACGAAAGCCCGAGTCGCCGACATACTGTACCGGTGAAATGCTGGAGCGTCGGCACCGTGCCCTGCACCCACAGGCTCAGCACCTGCTGTACGGACAGGTTAATCGAGTAGTCCTTGTTCATGCTTCTGCCGCTCCCCTTGGTCAAGCTGCCGAGCGAGGGTCCTGATGCAGGCATGGAGGAGAGCGGCCGGACTGGCGTTTACGAGGCTTTCCCCGGCGATCTTTATCTGCGACGCCGGAGCATCTCGCCGGCCGGTTCCGCATAGGGGAAGGAAGAGCCGCCGCCTCGCCTGCGCTCCCCCTGTCCAGGATGCGACAGACGCAGGTTGGGGGCCATGATGATCGGCCGCACGATGCTCCGGTGTCGGTCCGCCTCGGCACCGATCGCTTAAAGGGGATGATCTCTTAAAGGGGAAGCCGCACCGAGCCGCTTCTCGGGGGAAACGGGAGACAATGGACGCTGATCGACAGCGAGTTCCAGGCGATGTTGGGAAGACTGGCACTGTGGTTTCTATCCATGGTCCTGCTGCCCGGAGAGAAACAAACACAAAGAAATATGCACACGAAATGACAGCACTTCCATGTGTTTAAATATGTTAAGAGTTGTTATAGTGTTTATAACAGGTTGGATTTTATGCAATTTCTATAGACTATTAATTGGCCTGAACTAATAACTATGTTATGAGGATGGTGTCCAGGTCATTTCTGGCATTTTTTTGTCTTTGCTTTTATCATCACTGATTATCCACCCTGCTGAAGTCCGTAATCTTGAACCGTTAGAAGTTTCCCCCCTGTGAACCATGTGAAGTTCTACCAGTCTCGTCCAAATGGTTTGTCTTTTGCCATCTGGACCTATGAGCTAAAGTGAAAATCCAGATGTTCCCACACTTGTCAGTACTTGTGTGACAATGGGTGTAAGAACTTACTGCCACTTTAGGGGCAGCGGCTGGCTTAATTTCTGAGAAGTTTCCTTGACTCACCCCCAGTAACAGTAAGCTGTCACACACTAACATGAAGTTATGTGATAACAGGAGTGATTCAAGAGTGACTCATTTCAGGATCAGAGTGGGCATCAGGTTTAGGTCAGGTTTGGGATAGGAGGCCAGGCCACACCCTATGACCTCAGTCCTGTGACGTAATGCTGACTGCTTTGGTGATGTAATCTGTAGTATTTTGGTTACCAATCTTCCTCGAGTTCTAACAATAACCTCTCCTCTCAGTAATGACCTTCCAGGAACACGTTGCTTGATAATCTGGCTTTTGGAAGACATCCATCTGGTTGTTCCAGTCTGTGCAATTGCTGCAGTGGTTAATGTGCTTATTTTAAAACCATGCTGCTGTTTTAGTTAAATGTCAATTTATGGAGGTGGGTAACGCTTTTTGTGTTATACTTCATGTAAAGGTAGGGGGCGCTCTCTGTCCAGATATACCAAGATCAGAGTTAGCAGACAGACATGTGAAGCATGCTGAAAATATTTAAACATGGAGTTTTGTCATAAAAAGCTTGAACTTTGAAGAGTTTCCCATGTTATTTTTTTCAATCGTTTATTCTGAAGACAAATCATGCACAGATCCCTCCCCCTCCCCCCCCCCCCCCCCCCCCCCCACACACACACACAGTATTTTGACCCTGCTTCATGGTGAAAATGTGCATTCTGGAGGAAAATTACATTGTTTGAGTATTAGAGCTCTTCCGTTCAAAAGGAGACTGGATGGAACAAAACCTCAGTTGCCTGGAAAATCAAAGTGCAGGAATGCATGACTGGTTTTGGGCACCACAGGACAGGCCTAGAAGGCAGAACCCTTTCAGAAAGTAAACACTCCTCCTTTCCAACGCTAATATTTCGTCCACCCTCCTCTTCAGAAAGGGGCCGTTGGCTGAATCTGCATTTTCAGCTTCTGTTCTTGCAAACAGCTGAACGCAGATGCATGCGACTCCAGGCTTACTCCTGCACCCAGGAATAAACATCCTGACAGACAGATTAAAACAGCCAGACGTACATGCACAGAAGCAGGGGATACGCACGCATGACATATGCATATACGCAGGCAGACACACAGACCCATGATCTCACACGTGAAGCTCAATATAGCAAATGCCTGGTAAGGATTAGTGATCGCACACCCTCTCCCTGCAGCACTAGTGCCCCGTGTCATCCAGCTGCCTTTGTGTTCGTGGCCGTGTGGCATGTTCTCACACAGGTCCCTGATGCACATATTCCACTGTCCCCTGCCATCCCCCCCCCCCCGCCTCCGGAATGCAGAATGACATGCTGCACACATCCGAGAATCTGTGTAACCCCCAGAGTGACATTTTGTGTGGCCTGTTACTCGCTCGACAGTGCACCGGAAGTCAGAGGCCGCCTAGTTCAAAGGTGTCTTTTTTGGTAGCTATATTTATTCCGCCGCATCAAACCGTCCCTTCCAGCCTGAAACCCCTTGCCCACACTGAAACCGCACATCTCTGCTCGACATCTGCTGAAAAATAAGCACACCGCTTGGCCTAATAAGCGCGTTATCTGCGTGGCTCATGTTCTTTCTCAATAAAGACAGTTTCACTTGATTTGGTTAACTGAGAAGAGTGTCTGAACACTGGACAGATTGCAAAGATTTTATACGCGCGATCCGTCAATACACTTGTGATATACGAGCCCTGGGGGATTTCTTTCCCTGATAGAATTATTTACAGGTTACTTTCAATGGCGGCGCCCTTAACAAAAGCTTCAGAGGCCATTAGGCATGTCACTGTGACAAAGAGACTCTTCGTCGAGCTAAAGCTCATGTTCAAAGCTGCAGCTGCAGCTCAGACGTGCCGTTCGTGCTGGTTTTTGATGTCTTTGTTATGAGCGGCACGGTAGAATAAGCCGGGATAGCTGCCCAAGTTCACCTGCGGGCTATTCAGTTGTGACCCCCCACCCCCGACCCCCAAGGGGCCGTCCCACAGCCCAGAGGGAGACTCCCTCAGAAGCTCCACATCCACTAACCACAGTCTAATCTACAACTCAGTTTTGTTCTGTTTCTCCTGTTTACTTGTTTGACTCCCAGCATGCTAGGCAGCCTCTACAATACCTTAAGGCAGTTTTTCCAATCCAGTACTCAGGGACCCGCAGACAGTCCATGTTTTTGCTCCTACCGAGAGCTGGGAGGGAGCAAAAGTGTGGACTGTCTGGCAGGGAGCACAGAGGGTGCAAAAATGTGGAGCGTCTGTGGGTTCCCGAGGACGGGGTTATGGAAGCACTGCCCTAAGGCACGCGGACACTGATATATACACACTCACACAGACTCGCACACACAGCTGCACACAGGTGCTTGTGAGTGTCTGTTTAATGTATACATGACCAGAAACTGAACCACGGACAACTGAAGAACTGAAAACTGAGGAAGGCGACGCTACCGCTGCCCACATCGACACGAGGCAGACGTGTATTTTCCAGTAACCGGGAATTGAAAACTGGAACCACGGCAACATTCCAGGACACACATTCTTACAAATTTACTTTCTGAGTCATTGACATACATGAAAATGCTTCCCCACCAAACCCATATGTATTTTACTAAATTAGTCACGTGAGTGAAATGGAAGCTGTTGACAGAATACTATGCTGACGGCTAGTCCAGCTACAGCAGACTTTCCAACTTTCCTTAAATAATCCCATGTGACGTAACCCTGGGTGCAGACCAGTGCCATCAGATTCCAAAGAGAAGCCTGTGACATGATATTTCCGCTTTCAGGAAGTTGACACCTTGGACGAGCTGGGAAAGCTGAGACGCCTCCTTCTGGACCATCGACGCAATGCATGTATGGATCAGAACCCCTGCAAAAGTTCTTCTCAGCTCGCTGGTGCTGATCAGCTCAGTGACTATGAGATCTGATTCCCAGCCAGAAAACACCACGGGTGTCGTTTCTTGTCCAGATGCCTGATGTCATCCTGCTTATAGTCTGTCTCGCTGCTTCCGTTCCCTTCACTATTTCCCATTCACTTTTCCCATACATCCCACTACACACAGAGCAGCATACACAAGCAAAAACACATCCATCTACCAAATACACCCTCGTTATTCACTATGGGCAAGAAGACAGTGGCTCTGCTGAGGGTTTTGTGTGCAGTTGCTGGCTAGGAGTTCGTCATAAGCCAGCAGTTTCCTACCGTCCTGCTTAGCTGTGCGACACAAGCCCACCTACACAGTGAGTACAAACCATTCTCTCATTTTCCACAATGCGACCTGTGTACCTTCCGCCCCCCCTTGTTTCATGTGAGGTCCCATGAGTGCCCTTGCCCCCCCAATCCCCACACGTTTCCTGGGCCCCCATGTTTGGGTCCCTGCCAGCTACCAGCCGGAAGTTTCACATAAGAAATTATTTACTTTACGAAGCTGTGCCCAGTAAAATAGCAAAGCATTTCATGTGTCTGCATTTCAGAGAAATCTACAGAATAAACAAGAGTAGATTCAAAGCGACATTTCACTTCAGGCAAATAATTATTACTTCAGCTTGGATCTGTGATGGATACAGGGCAGGAGAGCTGAGATCTCGTAGGAGTCTGAAGGTGCCCCGAGATGCCAAAGGTCCAACGTGAGCCCAAGCAGCAAAGACGCATCTTTGTGTTGCGACCGATTTCAGTTTTATCTACCAGGAACAGAATGGAAAAAGCAGAGATCTCGCTGCATTTTTTCCTTCCCTTTGAGACTGTACTGGTTTCCATGGATAACCCAAACGCTGCAGGAGCTTCACAAAAGGCCTGTTGGCTCAGTGGAGAGGCTCGGTATGGGTTGTGGGGGGGGGGGGGGGGGGGGGGGCGGGCGCTGCAGTGATTGATAGGCTGAGGACAGGGCTGCAAAGGGAGCAGGGATCAAGCAATTTAGAGCTGAACCCAGCTACACTCCAAGAGACTGTAAGAGAAGCTACTGGGTTTGTTGGAAAACACTATATCTTTGTCTTGCTTTTTAAAGATCCTGAATGAAAGGTCCAGTTATAAGTGCATGAATGTCCAGTATAAGCGCATCCTGCCTGTAGTGGAGGGCCAGCCAAGTACATGTACCAGAGCAGCAAACTCTGCCCACTGTGTATCGATATAAATAGAGAGTGTGGCAGATTCACGCCTTGTTTATTCCAGACGCAAATACAAGAAGTTACAGCAGCGGAAAAAAAGCTCACGGTGCAATATAGAGCCGTACGGCCGCGAGACAACAGCAAGTGCGGGGTGCAAATATATTGTGTTTAGGTAAGTAGTACATCGCAGCTCAATCCAGATCGGGGGGGTCACAGGGTTCTCCAATTGGCGGCCCATGACAGTCACATTTTTAGCCTGCATGCTCCATCTGTCCCTCCCCTCCTTTTGCGTTCCTGGAATTTGGCCATTGGGGAAAAATAATTGGGGATCCCTGCAGTAAGAGGTGAAGAGGAAGAATTGTTAAGTCTGGTAGCCAATGGCCTCAAGTAGCAGCACATTACAATGATGCTATTGTTATCATCTCATCCCCTCACCGTCCATCACCTCATCCCCTCACCGTCCATCACCTCATCCTCTCACCGTCCGTCACCTCATCCTCTCACTGTCCATCACCTCATCCCCTCACCGTCCATCACCTCATCCTCTCACCATCCGTCACCTCATCCTCTCACTGTCCATCACCTCATCCCCTCACCGTCCATCACCTCATCCTCTCACTGTCCGTCACCTCATCCTCTCACCGTCCATCACCTCATCCCCTCACCGTCCATCACCTCATCCTCTTCCTGTCCATCACCTCATCCTCTCACCGTCCATCACCTCATCCTCTCACTGTCCATCACCTCATCCTCTCACTGTCCATCCCCTCATCCTTTCACTGTCCATCACCTCATCCTCTTCCTGTCCATCACCTCATCCCTTGACTGTCTATCACCTCATCCCCTGACTGTCCGTCATCTCATCCTCTTGCTGTCCATCACCTCATCTCCTCTCTGTCCATCACCTCATCGCCTCACTGTCCATCACCTCATCCTTTCACTGTCCATCACCTCATCCTCTTGCTGCCCATCACCTCATCCCTTCTCTATCACCTCATCCCCTCACTGTCCATCACCTCATCCTCTTCCTGTCCATCACCTCATCGCCTCACTGTCCATCACCTCATCCTTTCACTGTCCATCACCTCATCCTCTTGCTGCCCATCACCTCATCCCTTCTCTATCACCTAATCCCTCTCACTGCCCATCACCTCATCCCTTGTCTATCACCTAATCCCTCTCACTGTCCATCACCTCATCTTCTCACTGTCCATCACCTCATCTTCTCACTGTCCATCACCTCATCTTCTCACTGTCCATCACCTCATCTTCTCACTGTCCATCACTTCATCATGTACAATATAGATTTCATAGATGTCATTTCATATACTTTGCACGAGCCTTATTCACAGAACTATATTCCAAATTATTCAAATATAATCATGTATAACCCTATTATTCAAATCATTTTCCTTGAGGTCTGAGCACTGTTGGTTTTCCAGCCTTCCTTCATCTGTGAGCCAGGTGTGAAGCCTCTGGCCAATCAGAATAAGTAATTATTAAACTAACTACCTGGGAGAACTGAAAACAAGGCCTGGATTTGGAATTGAGGTCCAGATTTGAAGAGCCCTGATATATAGCATCTATGAGTCAAGGAAATGGTTTAACTAAACACACACACACACACACACACACCTCCAGGTGAACAGCTGCATAATGTAATGCTCCGCAGTGCAAAAGTTTAAGCTTCGGAAAAAGAACTGCTTGTGCCTGATTTTCAGTCCAATGTTTTTTGCGGGACAGGAGGCTCGCTGGAAGTCTGAACACTTATAGCTTACGTGCAACCAAATGGAAACAAGAAGAAATAAGAGAACGTGGGAAAATGGCTCTTTATTCCGCCCTAAGTCCGATTTCTATGGGTTCGTCAGTGACAACAAAGGCAAAGGAAAACAAAACCGGCAGCATATTCTTCAGCTTCATTATGCGATGAAGCTCATAAGTTCCCTCCAAGGCTGAATGACATTTACTCCAGGCGGGAGAGGGATGGCTCTACACTAACCAGAAACATAAGCAAACACACTCACCTGGGCTATTGTTGTGCGACCTGTTTAGCGACGCTGTAACGCTAGCCCTACAAATGCCCCATAGTTTCCCTGCTTTCGTATAGCCTGGGTAAGAGTGTGTTGTCTACTTGCCGCTCGTGGACCCGTTGTGTTGTTTCTGACGGAGGATTGTTGTTACCATCTAGTGGTCTTCTGTGTAACTGAGGTGTCGCCACGTGACTTCTTGCTGGTGTCTGGTCGCTGCACGGAGACCAGACGAGGTCAGACCAGACGAGGGCAAACCGGTTCCTGAGCCACACAGGACCGTGGGAGGCATCTCAGCGAATGAGAGCGTAAAGCTCAGGAGGGCCCTGGCCTTTCCTCCAATCAGCATGAGAGGCTGCTTCTTGATGGTGCTAATATCCACTCCAGGCCTGTTTGCATGTTGCCTCTAAATGAATTAGTTATAAGGCTCCACTGAGTCAGGATAACGGTGTAAATGGTTAATCACAGGCAAATGGTACATGCACGCAACCTGAATTTACATTTAATTTTTTTATTCATTTACTATGTGTTAGAGTCTCTGCCATTTCTCCATGTGTATAAAGCGTTCTCTCCATTTCATCATGGCGTTTCCTCTGGGAACCTTGGATTCGACCCCTAACAGTCTAAAAACATGAGGAGATGAATTGGAGTTACCACATTGCCTTTAGGTGTGAATGGCGCGTGTGCCCTGCGATGGATTGGTGCCCGACCTTTGTTCCCCGCCTGATGCCCATTGGCTCTACACCCTGCCACAACCCGGGGTACAGCGGGGATGGATGGATGGATATTTTTTATTTGTATTTGTATATATATTTTACTTCCACCTGTTTAGATGCTAACTGCATTCCATTGGCTCTGTACCTGTACTCAGCACAATGATAATAAAGTTGAATCTAATCTAAATAGAATAAATAATGCAGAACTGATCCGAACGTTGTTTTTGTGCAGTTCTAACTAAGCTATACTATGTTATGGATGGGGGGGGGGCACAGGTGGTTTTGTTTGAAGAACACAGGCCCTGTCTGTGGTGCTGTCTACGGCTCCCCTCCCACGTACAAGAGGACGAGACGCTAAAGTGTATCTGTTGTGTCTTCGCGCAGCATTCTCCGTCTGATGGCTTTACCATGCGCGCTGCAGCTCTGTCTGCGCCGTTCCCCGCAGGTTTCGCAGTAGATGCATTTACCAGCACAGCTGGGAGAACCTGCTGGAAAACTCAGGGCGATAGTGGGGGCAGCGACTCGAGCAGAAGGGAAGAAAAAGCGCAGGAGAAGAAAGGTCGTCCTCATCCCCGCAGGAACACAACCGTGCGGCGTTTATGCCGCACATGACAGCAAATAAACAGCAGGTCGCAGTGAATAAACAACACAGTGCAGTGAATAAGCATCGTGTCTCGCCACCTTACAGCAGCAAACGCTGCATCAATGTGGTGTCATGTAACACTTCTTTGGATATTCATATTTGCTTTTTTTTTTTAGCAAATATGCAACTGTCAGAGCTCTATCTAAGAGCAAAATCACATCTTCTGGCATTGCTACTGACAGAGGGCTAAGATTGTTGACAAACACAGCTTTGTGAGGCAGACATCTATGGTACCCTGGTAACATAGGCCACTCTCGGTTCAAACGACCCTCTTTCGTTTACAGAATGACTATGAAAGCGCCGCTAACTCCCATTGTCTGTGTCACTGAAGCATGACAGATCCCTGGCTGGGCCTTTGTGTCTGGCTTGGGTTCTCCCCCACGTGTGGAAAAAGTGAGGCTGGTTTGTGGTGCCCAGACCTTGCTGATAAAGACCCCCGAGGCTGACATCACAGACTGGTGACTGGCAACACAAGAAGACTTTGACTTTCAGAGATGTGTGAACGTGAAAGTAAGCAGGAAGCCAGCACAGGCTGCTACTCTTCTAACATCATTAACAGAAAACAACCAAACTCTGTCTAGTTCGACCCTGTATTTTCTTTTTTCTGTGAGGAAAACGGAAATCCCAAACTCATTTTAACATAGAACATGACTCTCAAGGATGTTTGGCTACTCAGTGCAAACAAATTATTCCTGTCTAGACCTCTTCGTATAATATTTGTATTACAATTTCGCAAATTAGCCACCTAGACGCTTTGTACCGGTCTCAGGTTGTTGCAGTTGACAGAAATAGCCAAGGAGAATACTGTCAAAGGACATTTTCCAAGGACAATTGTCAATTCAACAAAAAACCATGAAAGTAGAGAGCTGTAGACCACCTCCGTGTCTCACCATAGATATTATGCAGACTAGTGCTGGTTAGATTCACAGACTTGCATCGATGCACCAGCATAAAAGTTGACGATTGTATCGCCCCCATTAAAGAAGTGCATACTGGATACAGTTTGGGATAAACTCAGGATTTTTTCCAACATCTGATAAATCCAATTTATTAATATATAGTTATAAGTAGAGGTCCTATGCCTTAATTTAGAAAGGTGACCAATCATTCTTGACTAATAATTTTATAATTAGATTGATTTCCACTCTCTAAACTGTCACTGTAATGTTTTACATTCCATTTTATCACAACAAATCACATTGCTTCACAATAGGGTTGAATTGTGTCGAATCGCATTAGTAGTTATTTCATATGTATCATCGGCAATGCATTGACATGTGTATCACATCATCCTCAGTGAGGGAGATGCACATTCCTAGTACAATCTGAATGCTGCATCAGCAAGTGCTGATTGAATAATTAGCATCTCCCGAAATACATATGCTAATTCTTTCAGACCGGTTTGCTTTTGTGATGGAACCAGACAAAATAGCAGAGAAAATGTGCTATTGATGTAGTAAAAGCAGGAAAACCAGCCTCGTGCACATTTTATTCATTTAGCAGATGCTTTTATGCCTAGTCACATTCATTTTTGAGAGAAATCAGGGTCAGACGCTCCATAGAGAAACGGGGGGTTAGGGGTCTTGCTCAGGGGGCCCAATCACTCTGCTGAGTCTGGATTTTGAACCAGCATCCATCCTTAAATGTGAGGAGGCATGGCAGGGTAATTGTGGGTGGAGCTATCTAGGTCTCATCTTACATTCCTTTGTTTCCATAGTGCACCACCAGACCACGGCATTCCTGGGGTGACTGAGGTTACAATAAGAAAGTAGGATTATTAAAGTATTGTTGCAATAGATGATACAGGCTGGTGCTACACTGCATATGATTATGTGTTCCAGCAGTATAGTTTGTATATGGTATGTTATATACCCAAGTATGATCAAGGGGACTCATACATTGCTGTTCGTAGACTTCAGCTCAGCATTCAACACCTTCACCCCCCCAGAAACTCATTCGGAAGTGGAGCCTGCTAGGTGTCACTTCCCTGTGCACCTGCACCCTGGACTTCCTGAGATAGAGAGACCCCAGACAGTCTGCATCAGCAGCAGGGTCTCCAGCACCATCACACTGAGCACTGGCGTTCCCCAGGGCTGTGTGCTCAGTCCACTTCTGTTCACCTGGCTGACTCATGACTGCACAGCCACATGCAGCACCAACACCATCACCAACTTTGCTGATGATACAACAGTGATGGGTCTCATCAGTGACGGTGATGAATCAGCATCCAGAATCGGGACACAATGACTGGCGGACTGTGCAAGTGCAACAATCTGTCTCTTAATGTGGACAAAACGAAAGAGATGATTGTTGACTTCAGGAAGGCACATGCTGTCCATCTTCTAATGCACATTGGGGACTCTGCGGTGGAGTTGGTCAGGAGCACCAAATTCCTTAGAGTACATCTGGCAGCTGACCTCTCCTGGACCCTCAACACCACCTCCGTAGCCAAGAAGGTGCAGCAGCGCCTCCATTTCCTTCAGCGGCTGAGGAGAGTACGTTTACCTTCCCCCATCCTGACAATGTTCTACAGGGGAACCACCGAGTGTGTCCTGACCAGCTGCATCACTGCCTGGTTTGGGAACTGCAACGTCTCTGACCTCAAGACCCAACAACAAATAGTGAACACAGCTGGAAAAATTACCAGGTCCCCTCTACCCTCCACTGAGGACATCTTCCTTGAGCACTGCATCCGCAAGGCCTCCAGCACTGTGGAGGACCCCTCCCATCCTTCACACTCCCTCTCTGTCCTCCCCTCCATCTGGCAGATGGTACAGGAGCATCCAAGCTCTTCTGCCAGGTTCTGCAACAGCTTCTCCCTTAAAGCTTTTCGAATTCTGAACTCTGTACCAGCTCTGTTATAAACCCGACTTACCATCAGCACTGTCCACTGTATCCAGTGGACAGTGCCCAACACTGCACCTTTCGTACATCTGTGCCAAATCTGTCGTATTGATACATCTGTTATATTTATTATTTCTACAGTTGCCACCATATTTGTGACATTGTGTGGGTACCCTTAGTTCCCCTTTGTGTCAGTGTATGTATATAATTTATTTTTATTTGTTAGTTATTATTCTTCTTATTCCCTCTCTGTCGTGTCTTGCACTTGTCTTGTTACAGTCTCTGCACTTCATGTATATATGCTGGGGAATGTTATTTCATCCCTCAGTAGGCTGTGGATTGTATATAGATGGTATGACAATAGAGACCCACTTGACCACTTGACTTGACAACTAAGCCAATGTGCCAGAAAGCTTCAAAAACCCAAATGAAGTCTTCGCATGCAACATTCATATGACTGGTTTCACACACAATGTTAACATGACAGAGACACTCATACTCACTTGGTTAGTGGTGGTGAAATTGCATAAAAATTCAATCTGCTACCTCCTTCAAACTCCTTTGAACTCTATTCAGACTTCATCCAAGGTCCTTCCAGTCACACCAGCCTGACGATAAATATTCTGTGGTGATTTTAATGACCATGTGACCTTTCTTCCACGGTCTTTACCTTCCATTACAAAAAAGAAGTGAAACAGGACTTCAAGGTGAGCTGCCTCATGGTGGACTAACAGAGAGTGCTGTAGAACCAAGAATGTTACTGTGAAACATCGAGAAGTGGAACATTTGACCTTACTCCACCTACCCCCCCCCCCACCCCACCCCACCCCACATTGTCTGGTTTCCTCAAGTCTTTATGCAGAACTTGGCTCTGAAGATGATGTGAGACCTCAGCTTCTCTTCACTTTTTTCTGCTTTCTTCCTGACAGTTAAACCTCATGAAGACTTGGTACACACTGTCAGTGTACATAACAACATAAGAAATGTACAAACGAGAGGAGGCCATTTGGCCCATCAAGCTTGTTTGAGGAGAACTTTAATAGCTGGTAAAATTTTATCCAACTCTGATTTAAAGGAACCCAGGGTTTTTGCTTGCACTACACTAGCAGGAAGACTATTGCATAATATAACTACACGCTGTGTAAAGAAGTGCTTCCTCAAATCCATTTTAAAATGTTCTCCAGCTAATTTCCACCTATGGTGTAAACATGGAATTACTGAACAGCAATGCAAAAAACACTTAAACACAGAACATGCAAAACTCATTCATTCAAGTATTAATTTTTCTGTTTATATACCATCTTTGTACTTGTTCCACAACCATACACAACATACATAAATAAAGTAGCAATATGCTGGTGATACTTTGTTGGCTAATTGTTTTTGTCTTGTTGTTCCTGCCAGCATTCTTGACACACAGCTGGCTTTAAGCATCTTTATTTTTTCATTGGGCCCAATCGCTTGGTCTCATGCCATGGTGATAAATGCAGACTCAGCCTTGCCCGTCAATAAAGGCCCGTCCTGCCCTCTGCTCCTTAGCACAGCAGGAACATTCTGGATTTTTTGCTGTTAGTAGAGAATCAGCACTTGTTAAGTCTTGTGCCCAATCGCCCAGCTAGAAGGAGAATAGTCGTTCCTGTTGTTGTTATTTCCCTCATAAACTAGGACACTTTAAATGTTTTTTTTTTCTTGTCAGAACAAGGCTAAAGTGGCCTGTGTTTTTCTCATTAGCACAGACCCTGTGGGGAGCGCGGCCAGGCTGCTGCAGACTGCAAACTGTATACAGTTAAATTGCTGCCTCACCAGTCAAGACAACAGCCCCATGTCCTGCTGCTCATTATTTAAAAGAGAGTAAAGCAGTAATGCTCTCAAAATTATGTTAGTAAAGGAAAGAACATTAAGGCACTTAAATGTTACGGAGTGCAACGTCTGATTACATCTTTAGTTTCTGTTTTGTTCTCATGAGCGCTGACTAAAAGAGTTTAAAGCCAGCAGAAGGAAATGACTGGGCTATATGTGAGCCATCTGTATCCTGTCAATTTTAAAACAAACCCAGCGTTAAAACTATTATGGCCAGCTCTCGAAATTCAGAAAATCAGAAGCTCTTACATGGGTGGGGCAGAGGAAGAGACACAGCAGGGCACTGGAGTGTACATGGCTACCAGACCCTGGGCGTGCCCACATTCACCCACATCACCATGCCAACCAGTTTCAGAGGCAACTGATAGAAACAACAGTGCAGTTGGCACATTTCCTACTCCGGGATCTCTTACAGTGTTTGGTTTCTAATCTATTTACCAGTAATCAGTCATATTGTTGTTATCTCCATTATCATACGTATTTGAGTAGTTCAGGTACAAAATCTCTATGGCTGTTTTATCAGTTATATTGTAGGGCCACTCGCAGTGCCTTGCATTGCTGTGCTAACCTTCATCAAGGAAGCGGTTATGCTGTAAATGTGAGGAACTTAACTACAACATCAGATAATTTGCTGAAGGTGGGGCAGGACCTCACAGTTTGCATAAGTACATCATGTTGTGCAGGAATGTTGCCTCAGAGGGTACGTTGCCATAGCGGATATGTTTTATTAATGAGGGGCCTCCTGCAAGTTTGCCTATGGATTCAGTTTGAAGTCCACACACACACACACACACATACATACACATACACACATACATACACACATACAATCACACACACAAACATACATACACATACACACATACATACACACATACAATCTCACACACACACACACATACATACACACATACAATCACACACACACACATACATACACATACACACATACATACACACATACAATCTCACACACACACACACATACATACACACATACATACACACATACAATCACACACATACACACACACACAAACACACACACACGTGCACACGTGTGTATGCCTTCTACGCATTTCCACAATAAAGCTGTTGCATCAAGCACTCCATTCACATCCTGCTTACTCAATCTAACTCTCAATCCCAAGTGAGCCTGAAACAGATCTTGGACCTCAACCCACTGACTGAAGGTATAATTCCAACTCTGGTGGTTTTGGGAGCAGGATGAATACATCATCAAAGTGTGACAAAGTTAGCACAATAATTATAATTACGACATATTCCCTTTATTTCAATCGAATCTAAGGTATTTCAAATTGAAATACTCCACAATAAATAAACACAGACAAACCCTAAGAAGAGTTTTAAGGTACTTCAGAAAGAGAATGTTTTGCCAAATATAAACACGAGTATAGAGCATCCAATAAATCATGCATAAAGCACATGGCGGAGTAAAACTGTCTCTTTTTTAACGTTCAAATCTATAATTAACATTTTTACTTCAGACGTGACACAGTTCATGAAAAGAAAACTTTGTCCGTCAGCGTGGTGACGTCACGAACGGGAGGCGGGATCTAGACGTGCTCCGACCAATCGCGAAACGGACATGTAAATGACCTGAAGTGTACGCATTCCTTTACAGCGAGAACAAGAATTAGTGCAGCGTTCTGGGATCGTGACTCTGGGAGCACTTTTGCTGGAGGAAGCGTCTCCACGCACGGCATGATAAGGGGCTGAACTTTCCAGCTCAGTTTTTAGTGACACATCACGTCACCTTCAGATGCTTTCTCAGAAACGAGCGGATATCGGTTTTAGACTCGCTGACAACATCAAACGCAGGCGCTCAAAATGAAGTATGAAGTAAGTCTCCCTGTGGAGCTCTGGCTTTTAATCGTTTTTTATGCGTGATGTGGCGTCCAAGCTTTAATGGGGCTTTGTGCTCTACGCGATCAGACTGTGCACCATAGTAACTGCTGCTTTCTGGTGTTCCAGTGTAAACGAGGTCACTATGGTGGTGAAGAAACAGGTTAAGTGTCTCGTGTGTGTGACGTGCAGATCGCAGAAAGTGATGTGGATTAACCTTACCGATAGGTAACTCGTTTTAGTTGGGAAGGGTTATTGTCGATTACTAACGGGTGGAAGTCGAAACTTGACCTGCCAGCAATGTCTGCTTGGAAGGATGCTCTAACTTGTGTAAACAAACCGTTAAACGGTCCTTCTGGGTCCGGTTTGTTGATCACGGCGAAAGCTCGTTAATCAGACCATATACACGAAAATGGAAACATATTTTGTGGTGTCGCACGGCAATGTGAATTGGTTGATTGAATTTGTTAATGAGCGAAAAGGATTTAGTATGGGGAAAACAGTGTAGTCGTCGTGCATCGTGACACTCAGCTTCATTAATCCTTAATGAATAAGCACTTAGCAACAAACAGTGCGCTTTTTCGCACTTGACGGCATAGTTACACATTCGCAAAATCGACTGCCTGCATTAAGCAGTAATGGAAAATAATACAACTTCATTTATTTTGCTCCGATGATCTAAAATGTCTGTGTTTTGTTCACTGTGCAATGAAATTGCCTCTCAATAAGGGCTATCTTAGTGGCCTCGAGGGAAACCAGTAATAAGTTGCGTCGTCATTATTACACTGATGCATACAATTATATTGCGATTGCCTTCCTACTATGGCAGGAGGCTGAATGCCTTTGTCTGTCCGTGCGCTATCTGAAGAATTCGGGGCAGCTGGCACCGAATCCTGGGGTGTCTTAACCTCTCTGGGCTGGGATCGCACCTCTGCGTGTGAATGGGTCGCTCTGGGGCTTTTAAATCATCCCCAAAAGGTCGCTGCGTAGCAGGACCCGGGCCTGTGCTCAGGAGCCGGTGTCAGCCAGACATGCTAGATTATGAGGCTTTTTAATGCCTTTGTTCTAAAAGTTCATGGAATGTTTGTTATAGGTAAATCTGTAACCCATGATCTTGGGGTTAAAGGACGGCTTCGTCATAATAATCTACTTGAAATTTGTAAATTATTTCTGCCTCGCGGCTAATTATTTTCTTTTTTTAAGAGGGCGCACTTTTCTTCGATTAAATTTTGTACATCTGCAATCTATTGGGATACAAAAATGGATAGTCGGGTCTGTTTGGGATGAGAGGAATGTAACACTCGGCGGAGAATAGAGCTATGTGTGACTGGTTGTCTTTTTCCTGACTATTTGTAGCTGTATCTGCCACTGTTTTCTTACTAGGTGAAACCAGCAGTTGTTCTAGGCATTCACATCATAGCACTGTGTAATGGCCGATATTCCTAAATGACCATTTATGAAAGAAGTACTTGTAGTTTCTGATACATGTAGTTGTACTTGTCTGCACACCATTGATTTACACTGTGCAGGTTGAAAATGACAGACTACTTATCTTCTATCGTGCAGCCTTCATTATTTAAGGATCAGTTTTTCTGAAGGTCACACTGTATGATTAACATGGCACTGCATGGTAAAATTCACACTGTAGCATAAAGTTCACCTTGTCTGAAGGTCACACTGCACAGTGAACATGGCACTGCATGGCAAAAGTTGCATTGTATCATGAAATTGGAATTGAGTGAAGTTTGTGCTGTCTGAAGGTCACACTGCGTGGCATTGCATGGTGAAGGCCACACTGCATCTTGAACTTGACACTGCACGGTGAAGGCCACACTGCATCATTAACATGACATTGCATGGTGAAGGCCACACTGCATCATTAACATGGCACTGCACGGTGAAGGCCACACTGCATCATTAACATGGCACTGCACGGTGAAGGCCACACTGTATCATGAACATGGCCCTGCATGTTGAAGGCCACACTGCATCATGAACATCATTCTGCCTAATACTCTTGCTGCTTGATGGTATTTGCTGGCTTCCACAGTGGCTGAGCTAAGCACAACCTCCTCAGCAGGTCTCCCTTCAGACCCTCTTGCTACATGACACATGTCCCCTCCTGCAGCACAGTTAACCCCACCATCCTCCTGCTGTAAGTCAGCTTTCTTATGACGACGTGTAGACGTGATTAGCTTCACTTTCCCCTTCCCTCTGTGGGGTTCAATTTATACTTTATACCATTAGCATATTGCATCCAGGGAGCTGTTTAAAGGGCCAGTTAGTTATTTTTATGTGTGCCATCATGTGTGGACTGTTTTCCTAATGGGACCAGTAAATTTGCCTGTATATATTTGTCTCCTCACTGGGACCAGTATACTGGAAAGTCTGGGACAAGCTGGGCCATTTTTAACATACTGAAAAGCATTTCTGGGTCTGGCTTATCAAGCAGAGGTTGTGATTCGGTCGCTTAGGATTTCTTTGCTGTTTTGACATGGCTTTTTACTGTGTAAGAAACGGTTCTGCTCCTGCTCATGCTTCAGTGGAAGGAAAATATGCCCTTTTTGCACAGAGTTGCTGAGTCATGACTGCCAACCAGGACAGCGGGAGACTGTGGGGAGGGGACGGGAAATAAGCACCTGAGTGTAATGTGTGCTTACGCGCCGACGAGAGACAGGCCCTGCATAGTATGTGAGGGCCACACGGGGGGTGGCGGGGGAGGAGGGATGCCAGAGGCTTGCTTCCAGGAAGCCATACAGTGGCTTTAGGGTGTTTGGGCACAGAGACTTGAGCAGAATCAGACGTACGTTTTCTGTGAAATCCCCCTCGGCGCATATTGAGTCAGTCATCACGATGACTCGCCCCTAAGTGTGTAGGCGGGCACATACGGTCATAGATTTAGGGCTTTTTTATACACTCTGCCCAGCCCTCATTGTGCTGGCTGTCTTTGCGTGCTGTGGTCAGTCATACAGATTCAAAGGCAATTTCCTTTTTTGACAGCAGGATGATGAGGTCTCTGCAAAGTGTCTGCTACCTCCGTAGCTTCGTCTTTCTTATATGTCGTTATCAGTTCGCAACTTTAAGACACAAATTCTGTGGAAACTAGGGTTAGAAATCACCCAGGAAACGGATGCTGCTGCAGTAACGTTTAGGGTTGTGAATGATTCTGGTTTTGACAGGCTGTTGACTGCGCCCCGAATAGAAATGCAGATGCCTTTTATTCAGCTCTATACAGAATTCCCCGGACATAGCTACAGTCAACAGCATTACTTTGGTGTGTATACAGTCCACTTTAAATATGAACAAACGGAGCACTGGTTCACCAAAGACCACCATGGTGTTTGGCGACAGCTTCCCAGTAAAGTGGGAGGCGCAGTGTTTACATTTGTGTCAGCAGAAGATAAAATGTCAGCCAGCGTTTTGCTGTCTAATCAGGCAGCGTGACCTGATTGCCGGAGACGGTCACATGCTCTGCTGCCGCTGGTGGCGAATGTCGTTTGTGGCACATAACACCTCACCGAGGCGTGTGTTCGCTAGCATGTCGACATTTTGACCTTATTTGCGCCTTGACGTGTGACTTTGAGGTGTGAGAGATCTCTTTGCTCAGGCCCTGGAGGAGTAATGTCGGGGTAGAGCCTTTCATCCATGTTTCGGTGGGTAGTGCAAGGGGAAGCGTGCATTGAAATGAATGTGTAGAGGCTTTGATATATGGGAAAGAACTAGGGTTGCAAACATCTGGAAATTTTCCCGTTAATCCCTATATATTCCTGTTAATTCCCATGGAAACTTTCCAATTTGGAATATTTCCAAAATGCCCCAGCTAAACTTCCATTGGAATGGAAAGTTTCTGGAAAGTTTCCAGAAATCCTACCCCCCTACCCCCCCCCCCCGTTTTCAACCCTAGCAAGAACACAGAGATAAGAGTCTCCTCTGAAGGGGTTGATGTAACCAAAGCCATCATAAATCCCGTCTTTCTGTTAGTTGAGCGCATCAGGGCAGCCTTCCGGTTGGGCCCCGTTGGGCATAGACTGCATGTGGACACTCATCTCTGATAACATGCTTCTGTCCTGCTCCTCCTCAGGGCCTCATGGCCAGAGCCCTGTACGACAATGTCCCCGAGTCCCCAGAGGAGCTGGCCTTCCGCAAGGGTGACATCCTCACAGTCCTGGAGCAGAACACGGGTGGCGTGGAGGGCTGGTGGCTGTGCTCGCTCCACGGCCGACAGGGCATCGCGCCCGGCAACCGGCTCAAGCTGCTCGTGGGACCCACGCTAGGGATGGTGCATCCGGACCCCGCCAGCCAGCCGAAGGGCCCGGTGAGGCAGGAGGGGCTGTACCAGGTGCCTCTAGGGCAGGATGTGTACCAGGTACCCCAGTGCGGCGGACGGGCTGCCGAGGGATTTCCCGGGAAGGTAAGAAGCGCAAATGGGCTGCCATTGAGAGTTTGTGTGTGCAGGTACCGGGGTACCGGGTTTCCGGGTTTTGTGGTTTACCTGTGGTGGAACGCATGGATACACCATTAGGCTCAAAGTGATTATTTTTATTTTAAATTATCCATCTTGCTCTGATAATGATAGTAGGCAGTAAGAACCAAACCTTTACGAGGAGCAGCACGGCAGTCAGATAGTTTGCTGGCACTAGCATGAGGGCGAGAGGCACACAGAGGGAGCATGGCTGTCAGCTTTGACACAGTGATGTCGCTGCCCCTCCGTAACCATGGTAATTGGCTGTTGACTTTAGCAGCATACTGAGGGATTCTCAGTTTGCCGATGCTCAGCTATAAAGGCTCGCTATTCAGCGTGGCGTTATTCATGCGTGGCATACAATTCTCGCGGTCCCCTGGGAGTGGTACTCGGAACCGCCTCTCCGGTCCAAGATTCAGACCTCAGGCCCGCTTTCCCTGTGGCCCAGTTTAAGCCGGTTTTCTCGGCATTTGGGCTCAGGTATGAACATGACCACAGGATCCTACGATCCTGGAGCACATGTTTGGACTATGAAGGTGTCTGTGAGAAGAGATGGGCAGGACGGCGGGGGTCTTTGAATAATGGTTCTCTGATATCGGAGACCTTCTAGTGAGATCTAAACTTTAGGGCCGTGTTCAAGATATTCAAACACATCAAAGACCACACAGGACTTGTTTGTCTGCTTTTTCTTTGCAAATACAATGGGTGTTGTCCCTAAGTCAGAGTCCTTGGGTTTATGATTAACTCGGTTTTCTCAAGAACAATCAAACTATTCTTGCTTTCAGTTTAGCAACGTTGTGATTGCCCAGCTGAAACTGTTCACGTTGCACAGTAAGTTCTTTAATCTGGGCTCCAGTGACTCGCAGCTGACCTGCAAAGCCTTGGGCTGTCTCACAGCAGAACAGCCACACTGATAATGTAACTTTACGCTCCTGCCAGATTTGTATTACTAAGCTGGAGATGGAAGATCATCTCTGTGTAACTAATCAGCCACAAAGCATGAAGATACTAGGAACTGACTTGTATGAGCTGTTTATGGAAACTCACTGCCACACCGTTTCCCTCCTTCTTCCTCTGGCCCATAATTCCCTCATTGCTGCCCTGATCTACAACCTTATCATTGGTTTCAGTGAACTTCTACCTTTCGGGTGACGTTAATGATGGTGATGTTGACGTTGATGACATTGCCGGTGATGGTGACGGTGAATTATCTTGTGCAGTGGCACAGTAGTGCCCCTGGAGACCTCACTAATCTTGTTGGCTCACGCACATCACATTGGCTCAATGAAACGTCCCAGGGTAACCTAAGATATTCGGTGGCAGAAGTTTAAGTCACGAGCTCTTAGCTTCAGTGTTGGCTGTGAGACGATGTCCTCAGGCAAAAGGTTACAAAGGGCTGCTTAGATTTATTTATCTGGATATTAGGACATGAGAGTCTGGTTCAAGCAACATGAGAGAGAAACACAAGAAGATCAGGGGTGAATATCACAGTTCTCTGCTCATGTGACCTATTTATAGTGCCACCATATTATCCTTCCTAAAGGGTCTTTGACCACAGGCTGATGTTGTTTTAAAGCGACAGAAAATGAGTCTCTACAATAGCTAGGACCAGCCATGTCTGCATGACGCTACCTGATTTAACTTTATGAGAACAAGAGTAGCACTTGGGAACCTGATGTGAGCATTTTAGTGACCACATGTTACCTAAACCCAGCCTAACCTATACTGTGACTTTCAGAACTCTTTAACCCTGAAAGTGCCAAGAGACAGCATAAGACATGGAGGACAATTGTATACCCTAGATGGGGAATAAGTACGGCTTTGGGACCGGTCTGCCACAATTGCTGCCATCACCGTCAAAAAAGCGTGATACCATCAAATTCTTTTTGAGTTTTTTCCCCCCAGACTTTGCAAACCCATTGTTTGGGTGAAGATCCACATATATTCACATATAACTTTTAGACAAATTTCACTAAAAATGTAGCAGCACGGCATAGTGGTAGCACATCACAGGGCCGCCACAGATATTGATCTGGTGAACCTGATTTGCACCGAGACAAGTCACACAAAGTTGGGCTTGTAATGAGGATCTTTTTTTGGAGAGGTGGGGAGAGTGTGTAAGGGGGCTGGAAACGCAGGGTGGGGTTATGGGAGGAGTAGGGATTAGATGGGGGGGGGGGGGCATCTGGAGAACATATTGTCAGGAGGATAAGGTGAATGTTCCAGGTCTCAGTATCTCCACATGTTCTGAAGCTCTGCTCATCCTCTTGTCTGTGGTGCGAGCAGGTTGTGACGCCAGAGCGGATTGGCCACTCTTACGCCTACCAGCCATCTCCGCAAGTGCAGAGAGACTTCTACGATGTGCCGCCCGTCCGAGCCCAGGGGGTGAGTGTCTCGGCCGAGCAGATCAGCCTTGTGATGCACCTGGATCTTTGTACCTGCATCTTACATGCGTAGAAAATAACTGGGTGACGTTCTGGGTGAAAGTGCAGGCTCTGTGGTGTCTCTGAAACGGTGCTTGCCGTTTACAGGTATATGACATTCCCCCAGGGAAGCAGATAGGACCCACTTACCTCGGACAACACAGGGATCCTCAACCACAAGGATTGTATGACATTCCTCCAACGATGCAAGGGGTATGTGATCCTAGGGCAACTGTCAAGCATGGTAAATGTCACAGGTGCTCCACCCCGTGACGAGGCCATCGTGTCGAAACGGATGACTGTCCCTGTGGTTTTGATGCGCCTGGTCACCATCATCCGGTTTGAGAAAAGCCTGAAGAATGTGGGGCGTCTTTAGCATTGCCGTACGTCAGTCGCACAACCTCGCTGTGAGGAAAGGTGTCTCGGGGGTGGTGGGGGGGGGGGCACAGCACTGTAAATAGTGTGACTTGGAGGGGAGCTACTGTGAAAGACTGTGTTTCAGGTCGGCCAGCTGTAAGATCTCCCAGAGGGCCCTGTGAGGGAGCTCATCTCGGTTTGGCGGGGGGGGGGGAAGTGGGTGGGTTGTCAAGGCCACACTGAAACCGCTGTTGCTCTTTTTGTTTTTATGGCGCAAGCTGCACACGTCAGAAGCCTTATTATAGGTTTGAAATCCATGCCCACCAAACGAGTTTACGGCGTAACTCGCATGTTTGGACAGAAAGTCCATCCAGTGCTGAGTGGAAATCCATCACACCACAAACTAGCCTGCAAACGACTCGAGTAAGGCAGGAGGAAACTGTATGCCGGCATTAGATCTTATGTAACGGGGGTTACAGTGTGTCTGTGCTTGTATGTAACAGCATCTCTCCTCAGCAGGTATACTCTATACCACCATGCAAGAACAACCCTATCGCTCAGGAGGGCAGTTACGACTTTCCCCAACCGCACAAGCAGAAGCATGAGGATATATATGACGTTCCACCACCCACAGGAGCACAGCCCTTTGCATCAAACTACCCTGATCTTGCCCCCATGAGCAGCAGCAATAGCGTCTATGACATACCCCCTACGCATCAGCAGTTCGCAAGCAGCCAAAAGGACGTATATGACATTCCGCGAGGCGCGCCACCGTCTCGCTCGTGGGATGTGACAGATGGCCTGCAGTGTCTTTCTCTGTCCAGCAGAGGGCCCTCTCACCGTGCACCACAGGGCAGGGTGGACAATCAGTTGGTCAAGGAGGGTCATAGCCTCAACACTGTGAACCATGCCCATGCCCCCAATCTGGACCTGGACTCGACCCGACCGTTCCCTGTATCTTTGGCCCCGGAACAAGAGAAGGATGAGCTTGGCGCTACCCAGGAACACTGTGTGAAGAGCTGGATGGAAGATTATGACTATGTCCACCTTCAGGTGGGGAGTATTCCATTACTGGCCATTTTGACTATTGCCATACATGTTATATTGTATTCCCTAACCTTTTGTGTGGCCCTAGAGGGGACTATGAGTATGAGTATTAGTAAGTGTGTGTGTGTGTGTGTGTGTGTGTGTGTATAAATGAAAGGGAGGTAGATTTTGTGTGTCTGACCATTTTCTAAAAATCTCCGAGCAGCAGGAGTATATATAAGTATGCTACTATATAATTTTTTATACTAATTCTTACAATAGCTAACTGTATGAAACATATTGAGCTGAGAATATATTCCATCTCAGTAGGGTTGAATTCTTATAAGGGATATGAGAGTGGTGTAGCTACATGCTAATTATCCACAAGGTGGACAGTTAGCCCTGAAAGCCTCGTTTAACCATTCTCCACTGACAGGGCAAAGAGGAGTTTGAACAACAGCAACAGGCGCTGCTGCAGAAGGAGAGCATCATGAAACAGGGGAGGCTTCAGCTGGAGAAGGAGCAGGTAGGCCGGCTTGGGATTTAAACACCCACAATGCACTCTGCTTGTATATCAGAACTTATGGCTTGATGTTCAGAAGAACCGCCAGTAAAACTTCAGTAGTCTGCAAATGCAATACCAAAGTCAGCCAATAGGTGGGGTTTCATAGCCTGTATATAGCCTCAAAGGATCTCAGTTAGCAGTTTAAAACACAGTGTGATGAAGGTTCCACTTTCTTGCCCTTACAGCTGAAGCAGTTCAAGAAGTTGGAGCAAGAGGTGATCAAACCAGTGGAGGTGACCAAACCAGTGGAAAATGATACTGGCCAGCAAGCAGCTTCACAGAACTCTGTGGCTGACCCCACCTCCATGGTGGGCGGGGCCCCAATCTGTGGGCGGGACCGGCAGCTCCTGCGCTTCTATTCAGAGCAGTGTGGGACACACTTTGACACACTGCTCAGTGCGGTGGACGCGTTCTTCGCCTGCGTGCGCGAAGGTCAGCCTCCGCGGGTCTTTGTGGCACACAGCAAGCTGGTGATCCTTAGCGCCCACAAGCTGGTCTTCATCGGGGACACACTGTCGCGGCAGGCAGCCACGCCGGAGGTGGCCCAGCGCGCTCTGGATGGCAGCAACGCGCTCTGCCAGATGCTGAAGGCAGTGGTGGGGGCCACTAAGATGGCTGCCCTCCGTTACCCCAACACGGCGCCTCTTCAGGAGATGGTGGACCGCGTCGCTGTCCTGTCGCACCTCGCCCAGCAGTTCCAAGCACAGCTCCTCTGCATGGCTGAATCGTGAAGCGCGTCGCCTGGCCTTTCCCGCGTCTCATGTCAACATGCTTTTGTACATGGCTCAGATTTGTAAATAGGACTTTTTTAGTAATCAGCATTATATAGATGTAAATTCTCTTTTTAAGGCAGCTTTTTGTACAATATTCCTGTTTTAGTCAAATTTTAAGCACCTTATAAGGCCCCTTTCCCAGTTTCTAATGAGAATTATCTCTGTCCATCCATCTTGTAACCGCTTATGCTGGTCTGGGTTGTGGGCCAGTGCAAATAATTGCTCTCCCACTAGTAATTACAAGAGTAAAGGACTGATTTAACCCTACGTGTGTTTATTTTGATACACGGGGCTGCACCTATAATGGGTTAGGGCACTGAAGCCAGGACAGCAGCATAACCAGCTGGATGTGCGTGCTTTCTGGCCCAATGGAAGCATGTGTATGATATAAATGTGGAAGGCAGGTTGTATGAGCTGCACCTGCCTGTGGGGATGGTCCTGCAGGGCCAGTCTCAGGTCCCGTCTGAAGCAAGGCTAATGCTGCAGAGACTTGCTATTAAAAGAGCCTTAAAAGTAGCAACAAAGTGATGTCATTTCCTTGGCTTACCACAGCTATTTCCTGTCAGGCACGAGTGGGTTCTGAAGTTCCATGTTCAGTTCTGCAGAAGGTTTCTAACTCTGTCCTCACAGCTGCAGCTGTGCCACAGCCTCCCACACACACGCAATAGCACCCGCTTACCTCTGCTTAAACCAGCCCGGACCGACATTACCAGCCCCTTGGAGTGTAAGACGTACAGAGCCATGTGGCTGACACGGTGAAGTGCTGAGTGACCTTATGAAGATCACTGGCATGGTTAACGACGGTGTTGGCTGGTATACGTAGTATGACAACACTGCCACCACCTGGTAAGTCGCTAATACAGCACCACATATTAATGCAAAACCTTATGAGGATCTACATTACGAAATATGCATTTTGACACTTGTTCCTGGGTCTGTGGTCACGTTATCCACACTGCTCATGTATTCCTTTTAGGGTGTCTAAGAAGCTGTGAGAGCAGCATAAATTTCCATGTTTAATCCAAACGGATGTCTCAGCAGTTCTGAAGAGGACATTTGAAAATATCCCCAGGATGTAATTTCCTTTAGGTATATAAGACATTTGGATGAGAATTATTTTTCAATAGCTTTGTTTATTGGGTTTTTTGAAGTCATCAACATTTATGAAATAATTGCACTTGTAATTATATGAATTGGATGAGGAAAATTAATTGTAGTAAGTCAGTGCACACTAAGGGCTCCACCATGTTTGTGTAAATAAAAATGATACCATTTGTAACAAATATTTATTATGATGGCCAGTTAAAACTACACTGAAAATAAAATAAAGCACCCAAACCACATGTAAACTCAGCTGTTTACAAGGCTCTAACCGGACGCCATGTATTGAAGACCTACATGAGACACCCACACAGAGCCATGGCCCTTGTCAGCCAACTGTAAGGCAAAGGAAGCCCTCAGGACCACACCCATGCAGGCAGGTAACAGGACACCACAGGGGGCCTCACTGGCGAGACCCCTCCAATTCAGTGGCAGCCAACTGTTGTAGAACATTGCCACTGACCAGAAAATTACATTTTCTTACATTGCACTTTCGAATAACCAGAGAAATCAACAAAAATTCATTAAACAAAAAAAGTGACTTAACCTTTGACTTCAGTTTTTCTTGTACCTTAGTCTGCCTTCTTTTCTCTGCCAGAACATTTTCTAAAGGACCACAATTCTCTGTTACTGTGCATCAAGCTAAGCCACAGGCACACACATATGTACTGTGACAGCCAGTCATCTCACAGGCTGCAAAATCTATGGAGCCAATGAAAGAGAGGCATACAATGTCAGATATACCAACATGAGGCTGGCCACACTGGATAGTGCACAGAATGTTTCCTGTCACCTGACAGCCTGTTACAATAGTGGGCGGAGTCAGCTTATGGGTAAGACTTGGGTCAGGAGGATGAGGCTTGTCTATAGTGAGGAAGGTCAGTCTAGCTGGCCTCCTCCAGAGGGATGACTCTCTGACGGGTACTTTTGGCCCGATGGCGAGGTGTGGCCGACGAAGGTCGCTCGACTTCTGGCTGGGATGGCTCGGAGCTACCAAGGGAAGGTCCAGCGTCACCCACAAGCTCACGCAGGAATTTGAACTTGGACAGGAAAAGCTGCCAAACCACATACCAGCCTACAAGGAATAAGGGAGCAGGGAATGGGATTCATTGCAGAATTAAAACAGATCAGTTTTTTTTCCAGCCCAGTTATGTCACGTTTATTTTCCAGTGGTTTAAGAAAACTTGTAATATGGATATATATACAGGCCCAAAGCTGTTAAGCAGGACAGATCCCTTAAAAGACACCCAAGTTATGTCTCACAGTTTTGCAACACTGTACACTGTATTTGGGTAAGATGGTGCAAACAATGACTCACGGGTAGCCAGACGAAAATCACTCCAGTTTAACTCACACAGCATAATCAAGCACAAACAGCAAACAGATTTTTTTTATAGATATATATATATACGTATATATATATATATATATATATATATATATATATATATATATAGGGTCGGACTATTTGAATTCGCTACGTATCCTCGTTTCTGTAAAGCGCTTATCCGGCTTAACGTTACTTACCGAACAGCATGAAGAGTAACACGCACACCAGGGTGGCCACTATAACCAGCAGCGTGAGACCCACACTTTGCCACATCTTGTCGCTTCTTCCCTTCCAGCAAACGTGCACTAGCTACCGAACAGCCTACCTGTGCAGCGGCCTGCCCATTTAACAAGACAGTACTCAGATCCACGGCTTAACCCGGCAACGCAGAGGAGGTTTTAACTTGTCAGGTTTGTAGGATCATTTACCTAGCTAACTCCCTAGCTAATCGGGCCAGAAAACAAGTGCACGGCTATTAGTCAGGTCCACAGCTGGTGCACTAGACAACCGTAGGCGGCTGTCTGGGTTCACAGCCCATGGGACGGAAAATAGGCAAAAGTGTCATTATGAGCCTAACTTAAAATCACTTTGACCTAAGCTCATTACTACAACATAAAAACACATTTTACGCCCAGACCGTGGGCTTGCCTGTTGTTACATACATACGTCTCGAGTTCGGCAACCGTCTTCGAGCTGAGCATGCGCCTTAGGAGCGTGTTGGTTTCTGGGTATCGTAGTTACATGCGGGAGATTAACAATGAGACTAATGTGAATAGAAACACCTTTCCCAGAAGTCTCCGCGGTTAAATCTGGCAGCTGTATAATGTCACCGGAATAGGCTTTTGTTGGGTAAAATGACGTACAGTGTGAGCTGGTTTAAAAAAAAACATCTTGCATACATGCATAATATGTACATTATATGTACAGCATCATTTATCGTTTATTCGTTCTCACGGATGTTCCTTCCCCGTGAGTTCATCTTAGCGATTAGATTATTTTTAAAACTTCTGCCAGCAAACACATCACCTGCAGTTCAAACTACGTAATCCATTTGAAATTAAGCAGGTTTGAACGTGGCCAGTACTTGAACGGGAGACCAACTAGGAAAGGTGGGTTGCTGCTGGAAGAGGCATTGGTGCGCTCATCCTTGTGGTTTGTTTGGATCGCAATGCCCCAGAGCAGTGATGGGGACACTGTACTGTAAAAATAGTGCTGTCCTTTGAATGAGACCTAAAACCGAGGCTGTGGCTCTCCAGGGTTATAAAAGATCCCTGGGCATCTTTTGAAAAAATGGCGATGGTACCCCGATGTCCTGGCTAAAATTTCTCTATCAAATTAGGCCTCGTAATCATCCCTTATATCTAACTGGTGAATTTTCTGCTGCCCCTTCACCACCTTAGCTACTGTGCGGTGAGCGTACTGGCACAGAATGGCTGCCGTCGTATGATCCAGGCTGGATGCTATACAATGGTGAAAGTGAATGGCTCCCCATCGGTTCTGTAAAGCGCATTGGGTGTCTTGAAAAGCGCTATATAAATGTAACTCTCATTCTTTCATACTATGACTATCCAGACTTCAATAAATTATCTAAGGTATATTTTTATACTTCTTTTTCACTTACCTTCGAGATATTTTTTCTTAATTACATGGTGTTTTACTTGTGATCTTTCCTTGTGATTATGCCAGTGTTTTTGAATGATACAGAAGGGGTTTGCTGTAGTACATTTGTAACATTTTTAAGTCAGTTACACTACATAAACTTTCAGCTGTAAAAATGGATAAAATTATAATTCCATTTTGATAAAGGTACCAGCTATTTAATGAAATTCAAAACCTTCTGTAAGACCAGAAAACGGTGGATCCTGAGGCCCAGAGATGAAACACTACATGTACATGATGCCACTATTAAGTGTGATGCAAATAATCCATTTTAACTATTTATAGAGCTAAATGATTGCACACAAACCAGTATAGTTAATATATGACATTTTAGTCATGCCTGTTACAGGCAGAATGTGAGTACTTTGTGTATAGCCAAGCCTTATGGTTTGAGGGTAAATGAGGCCTGGATTTTGGAACCAACCAACACACCTGCATCTGCAGTCATGGCAATATACAGACTGAGTCCATGTGTGCTTTGTGGACATGGAGAAGGTGTATGACTGCATGACCCAGCACATCCTGTGGGAGATGCTGCTGAAATATGGGGTACATACTGGGCCTACTACCACCTGCAACTTAATCCCTGCATGAGCAGTCAGAGCTGTCTATACACCCTTGGCATAATCGAAACCATTTAGGGTGCTGGCCTTCAGCAAAGGTCATCCTTACTCACGTCCGTTGTATTCATGAATTAAAATAGCATAAGCTAAAAAATACAGTGCAATAGGGGATCCGATTCTCTTGCCAGTTAAAATGTAATTCTTTCTGTTCTTATACTTGAACTGAAGAATTAAATACATAATAAATAAAAAAAAGCACTTACACTTGTAGTCTGTGCACTTTCTATGACTGGTTAGGTAAGTACATCCATTATCGATCAGACACACAACCCCATATGATCAGATTTTCCATGAAATATTATCGAGCTCTATAGTTATTAGACAATGTACCAGAGAAAAAAAGTATAATGCAAGTCTACAATGTATGTCTTATAAACAAAGGATGAACCCTTTTCGTAATAGATTAAAATAACAAAGAATATCTAAGCCTGTCATCAGAAAGGTCCAAAGCATTTCATAGTTACAACAAATGTATTTAAATAAAATTTTTGCCAGACATTCTTAAACACAAACAGGGAGTTTATTCAGACAGATTATGAAGAATCTCAGTGGGCAGCCTGTTCTTCCACTTCCCTATCAAGCAGCTATTACTAGTAGTTATGCTTAGTGTTCAACAGCTAGACTCCTCCTGGATTGTGATTCTTCCAATTCAGTTTTTACCCCTACACCATTCCATTTGCTCTGTAAAACAATAGGAAGCTGTGTGTTTAACTGAAACAGTATTACATTTATATTAATAATAATCTGATTGATTCATGTGGGAAAAATCAACCCCAAAACCAAAGTGAGGATCACTAAGTGTTAGCCGTTTTCTTCGTGTACTCCTTCCTGCCCCCGTGCCTGCTTCCAAAGTTGCGAACACGGTGGATCTTCTTCAGCTGGGTCTGGATGGTCTCCATGATGTCCACGTGGTCGGGAATGTGTACATACCGGACATTCCTTCCGGTGATAAACAGCTCTGCCACCTTACTGGGTCGCCCGCGCCGGTCACAGTAATCCACCTCCTCCAGACGCACGTTCATAAAGGCATCGACATTGACCAAGCGGCCGCGCGCTGAGCTCTCGTCCCGCAGTTCCACTGTAGTCACATGACCCTGCAGGCCTTGCAGAAGTATGACCAGACTGTTTTCAGCAATGGTGCGCTCACGGATGGAGTGCGTCACCTCCATCATGTCTGGGAGAGATACAGTGGGAGATAAATTCATTCAGTCGATCTTGCTTCTTAGACCGTCTGGTGTTTTATTTAAATGTTCTTTAAAAGCATCCGTGTCCATTTTAACGACTACAAATTTGCTTACTGCAAATCATACCACCTATACAACGCATTTATAACTTTGAGTATTTTAGGTAACTTATATAATTAGTCACATAAACGTATCGTAACCCACCATTCGTTAGTTTGACGACTTGACCATAAAAAGGTTCTTTTCTGTCGATGGCGGCTCCCGAAAAATTTGTGCCTGTTCTGCACAGAGCCGGGGTAAAAAATAAATTAAAGTCACGGTGAAGAAAAAAAACATTACATTTTAATTAATTCAAACGAAGACGACCGAAGGTATTTTAAATAAATAGCTACCCAATACTAACATACTTAACTGGTACAAATAACAAAATTATTAGATACAGAACTTTTCATGAAAATCTCGATAAATTTGATAATTTTTATGATATAATAATCTTCACAAAGCAGCAGCCTTCCCACTCTTTTGCACATTGATGACGTACTGCAAAACCGGGCTCCAATTTTATACGTCATGAAAGTAACCATAACATTCCTCAGCGCGCCCTCTAGTGATCAGAAACAATTTTGTGCCATACCGACTTTTCGGAGTTTTTACGTCGTGAGTGGTGAAAGAGGCGGCTTCGCTCCCCATCTAATTCACTGACCACATAAATATACATGTAATGTTCCTCCCTTACAGCAGGTCAAGGAAGTTAATGCATCAAAATGCAGGTATATAGTATTCTACAAAAGGTGGCACAGTAGTATTTAAAAAGAGGTTTGTACCCCCCCATAAAATATGTTTTTATTACCGACCATGCAGGTAACTAGAAATAAAATACTCAGATTAGACCCTCCTTGAAAATTTGTTCAGCAAAATCTACTGAGGTGGATGACTCCTCCTTGTTGGCTAAATTTATAGAGAGGTGCCTATCGGTTGGGTTGCTGAACCCCCCAAATTTATTTCTGGTTATGAACCTGATGGTGTGTTTGTGTGTGTGGAGTCAGCATGTCGTCTTTGTATCGCATGTGTTTTCTCCTGAGGCCCACAGACAGACAGTAGCTCTGAATGGTCCATAGTGTACATACCCCTTCCGTCTGCCCTCTGCATTATACCTCTATACAAATGAATGATGGGAACAGGAATCAAAATCATCAAGCTATGTGGGGTCGGGTTTCCCTGAGCAATACCTCATCATATCAGCATCTGCCCCTGCAGAGAATCCCTCTTGCTGGCAGCCTGCTCCTGTTCCTTTAACACAATACATCTGACTGTCCAATGAAAAAGTTCCTTCTCCAAAAGATGCCTCATAAACCACCTATCATAGATGCATCAGCTGTTATGAGTTAGTGGCCATTTTACATATTTGTGTATTTTACAGTCCATCCACCATGGCTAGGAAGTCGTCCTCTTTGCTGGGAGGTCCTTCAGACGGCTCTCCTTCTGCAAACTGCCCCATGATCAGAGCTAACTCCGTCTTGGCCTGGAAACTACCCAATAAGTTTTTGTAGTGTGGAACATTAATTTGCACATTCTCCTTTTAGAACTCGACCATCTTACATCTGCTTGAAGTTGGTTTGGCCTCAGAATTGTCAGGCACCTCTACTGCCATGTGTAATAATAACAGATGACATATTAAAACTAGTGAAATTAATAACCATACCTCATATAGCACAGTAACACAAATACACCACAGTATATATTCTGAAGGTACTGAGCTAAGCTCATACAGCAGCTCACAGCACTGGACTGTTTTACGTTCAGTCTTGTACTTGTATAATCAAATTCCATGATTTGCTCCAGTTAAAGCATTAAACCATACTGTGATTGCCAGGATATAAATGAAATGTATATAAATATAAATGAAAGCACCGCAGAGTGTGACAACACAGCATCTCTGTGGAGACATATGACCCCCGAATGTGCCGTATTGTTATGTCTGGTTTTATTCCCCATAGCGGGAATTTTATTTTTTTGCACATTAGATCAGATGTTGCTTCCGTGATTGAAACATTAACAGCAAAGTGTATTTAAGCAGAAGTGAACGTTTTGCTAAATTATTATGTTAAGTTATGGATTACCTTTCTCGGCTCTTTCTATTGGGACATCCTGAGCTCGCAGATACTGATCCAAGACGTACATTTCGCCGCCGAGACTGATAAACATCAAAGGAAACGTTCTCAGCGACATTGTAACGAAAATATCATGTCAAGATAATAGACGGCGGATTGTAGTTCACAGATGGGTTTATTGCGGTTTCAATAATTAGCTGTTTCTGCAAGAGAAGATATTTTAACTTCCAGGTTAATTGAGATGCACTTCAGGATAAACGTGTACGTAGGGGATTCATGAGATATACATAAGAACCAATCAGAAGGCGGCTTAGTGAAGGCCACCTGAAGGACACTGCCACCCTAGGAAGGTCCCATTAGCTGGAACAGGTTAGGTTATCAGATAACGTTTTTAAAACAGACCAAAGCAAATAAAAGAACGTGCTTTATGAATGTGACCGAGGGATAAGTCATCCAGCTGAATTTACAGTGTAGGTCTATTTTTAGCTATAAATATATTTAACCAAGCTTTGCCTGCATTGTCTGGATCTATGGTATCCACTTCAACAGTATATGAAAGGATTGAGGAAAATTGATTTTTATTTTTTTTTTTTAAGAAAAAAAAATCCTGAAAGAGGCAATTATCTGTTTTTCCATGTGTTTTTTGTTGTTAAATCTCTGCAATACAGCGATTTAACAAATTGTTTTATTTTTAAATTCCAGGTTGACCACGACCCTATACTTAACAACCAGTTACGCAAAATGGATAGATATGAATTACCAAGCTCTAATCATTTAATGTAAATGCATGGCACCATGTTACCTAGAGGCTTGTGAAAACGTACTATTGAGAAAAATTTAATTTCAAGATAGATCGACCTTTTCTTGTATTCAATCTTGTCTGTAGGTGTGAACGTGTGTGAAACGACGGTGAACCCCATGATGGTACCCCGTCTGGGCTTATTTCTTGCCTTGTGCGCATAGCTGGTGGCCCCCAATCCCCGCAGACCCTGAATAGGACAAGCGAGCAAATCTCACGCCTGTTTTGCAACATGTCTGCCTTGTCCGCTCCATCGGCGTCGAACAAGCATACAACAGAAACAGAGACGTATTGGTGAATCGAACTCGTTTTATCTTGTTTATTACTTTACAGGTCAGTACTGAACCAGTTTAACAATATGAAAGCCCCCAATAAGTTCAAATAAAACCAGCATGTGATATGCCAGGGGGAGGTGCCCTCATATCACTTGGAGATGTTACGCATTGACATCGCTGTGGTTTGAGGGGTATTCTACAAGGAAAGCCTATCAAATAACTTTCGCTTATTGGGATTACACAAGGACTGCCTGCCACATACCTGTACAGCACAGCAAAGCTATTTGGGACAAAATACACACGAGAGCGCTACTGGATAAAGAGGTTCTTCTGAGTTACTTAGTATATAATGGTCCATTAATACAATTAAAATAAACAATAAAATGCTAAATATCATAAACGAAAACAATTACATTTAATGAACACACAAATACCGAAGATTACTTCAGGAATTCAGTGATTTATTGAAAGAAAATCAACTATTAATGTTGACAAAAAAAATGAACAGAAGACTTCCAATCATTCAAAGGGCAATGTGAACATAAAATATGAGCTGCATTAAAGTAATGTCTAAACGAACTATATTCAGCTGAACACAGAGCATTAGATATGAGAATAACCATGAAGATTTCACACCTGTCAAGTGATTAGACGTCAAAGTGGAACGTACCAATAAAAGGTTTAAGGAGGGAAAGATGTTTGAACAGGGAACAAAACTGAGTTGAAAGGAGCTGGATGGAGCCCTTAGATTACAGTCCTCTGCCAGATGATGTGTCACAAACATTACAGGATACAGCACAAAGAAGCAACAGGGGAGAAACAAAATTAAAAAATCAACAAAACTTATGAACTTCAAATAAAGAAATAAAGCAAAAGCAAGAATTTTCTGGTCTGCCTCCCATCCCTAGAATTTGTTCAAACAAACAAACCTAATGTAAAACCCAAAAAGACAATCTGGCACTTTTTACTGAAGCAAACTTGCATGCAAGGTAATATAGAAAACGCAGCCGCATTTGAGACTCAGGATTGGGCCCGATGGCCCATTTATATCTTTATTGACAATGAATAAATTGCTGCTTCAATTTAAATTGAATTACCCTGTTATGACCCATGGACATGTATAGGTAAGACTGCTTGTTTTTGGTTAAACACTGATTAAATACAAGCCAATATGCACTCATTTACGTTCAATGAGCAACAGTCATTCATCAATCCTCAAGTGTCAAACCAAGATAAACCAAGAAACCTTTTGCCGCATGCATGTATAACTAGGTCATTTGGCAGCATCCTATTACCAGAATCATTCTTATAAAATACAGGTTCTTTAGTACATCAATTATCCAAAATGTTTTTTTGTTTGTTGTTTTGTGCCATCTTAAAATCAATTACATGTTAAAGAACGGTCTTGCCTTGCTCCTTTTCTGTTCACATTCACCGGAGAAAGAACTGTCATTGGCTAACATTTGTGTGGGGAAGCATGGGGGGGGGGTAAGCTTGTGATTGGACAGGCCAGGCCTTGGACCCAAGCCCTGTCCCATAATGCCTGTATAGCCTAGTAACAGAAATGACCACTACTGATCTTACACTGGGTGTTAAAGGTCTAGCTAGGACAGGTGGTTCTCCCGCCCCCAGTGCATGTCACCTACAAAGTGTCCTATCTGCAGTCAATCACGTCACATCAAAAGCATAAAAATAAAAATGCTTTTTGTAACACTGTCATTTTTGCCCTCAAATCATTTTTCAGCATTTAAGGAATCATCGTTTGGTTACTAGTTCTCATTGTTACTGTGTGAGCAGGATAATGGACAGAGTAACATAATCTGGTCACGTACGGTCCTGCCCTTTAAATCACTTGTTTGTTTGCATCTTGCCGTCACACTCAGCCTCCACCGCACTGCAACCTAAATAGAACTGCCTACATTTTCTTTTATTTAACAGCTGACTGGGGGATAGTAACCATGAGAACTTGGAGCCGCATGGACACCAGCCCTGATCTTTTTAGAACCAGTAAGGTGCAGGGGTGCAATACTTTGAAATGAGTACAAATGGCCAGTTAATTAATGAGGATCTCCAGGCTGCAGACAGGCCAGGACTAGGTTCTGAGTGATCCTAAGCTATTCTGGTCCACACACAAAACGGACAACTTTGCCAAGACTGACAGTTAATAGGAAAGTAACAGCTAAGATAAGCAGCTACGGGAGGATGTGAGCCCGTGGATAACAGCAGCCTCCACTGGAGAAGCGGGAGGCAAGAGAGCGAGCTTCCTCATTCAGGGAAGAAAGGAAAAGGTCACTGCAGAGAGTACTGAGCAGCTTCAACTGTAAAACTAACCTTGCACTAAATATTTCCAATGCTTGAAGAAGAAGCAAAATCTGATCATCTGCAGGGGGCAGCAACTCTGTGCTATGACTGGATTCTCTCGAGCTGCGTTAGCATCACAGGTGCCCAGGCCCCTATCACAACATAGCTGCTTATTTTCAGTGCTGCATCCACATCTCCACAGCTGATTCTTACTAGATGAACATGAATAAATATTAAAATGAAAGCAATGCCTTTGTTTATAGACCGTCTTATAATTACAGTGGTGAAGAGCAGTTTTTGTCATTTTATATAAGACATAGGAGTAACAGCAGTTGTCCTCTGGATGAGTTTAGAAGGTCACACCCTCCCACAGATCAGTGTTAGACACTGGAAGCTAAAGACAATCAAAAGCTTACAAATCACCATACAGCACACAGTAGGGTGTACTGAACACTATAAAAACTTCCATGTGAATGAAAAGTGCCACAATGGCTTCATTTTAACAAAATGGAAGGTAAACTGAGTAGCATATTCTCCACACTGGAACAAACAGAAGTCACCATGAATCATTACAAAATAAAACTATCCATTTATTTCTGAGGGGAAACTCATAACGCAGTAGAGCCCACAATGTTACTTCCAGTACATCTTTGTATTTTCACTGCTATATTCCACATGTATTTATGCCCTCTGGTATTCCATAGTGTCACTGTGACACTAGAGCACATACTGCTTCTCTTTGACATTGTAAAATGTGTCATGACTGTGCATTACTGACTGCAAACAGGCTACCTGCCACACTGGGGACAAGGGAGTCCTGGACGCTGGATATGGTGGGGCAGTCCAGCAGTGAGTGATTTTTCTCTTTCGTTAAAATGTGCTGCACCTACCCTGCCCCTCGTGCCGAGGCTGGGCTGCTCAGGCAGTGTGCAGCTACATCTTGGCTGCCATGCCTACCACCTCCGGCGGGCCCAGCTCCCCGTCCTCCTCCCGCAGCTCCCCCTCTTCTTCACCGCTCTGAAATTTGTCGTGGGTCCACTTGGGGCTGCCTTTTGGGTACAGGAATCCCCCGCGTGCTCCTGGGTACTGCCCCCTTGGGTGAGGGAAGGATCCGCGGCCATGAGCCCCCGGGTTCAGCCACTTCCTGTCCCCACCCCGGTCATCATGCTAAAAAGCATTTTCAAACATCAAAGTAAATAAATCTATGACTTCCATCCATCTCCCATAATTACTTTGCCAGCAAGGGTTGCAGTATTAATCACTTTAGAGAATGTTTTTATTTATACAGAATATATAAATCTATTCCCTTATTAGACAAGCATGTCATCTTCTTACCTAGTGGAATAGTATCATTTCCATTCCATTTACTACTTACTTTCATTACTGCACATGAAGTAAGGTCTGTTCTGGATCACCAGCAGGGAGCTCGAGAACAGGTACTGACATCGTGTTCCTAACCGACCGGAAAGCACTCACCAGGTAGTACCTCCTGCTCTTCGGAGTGTACTCTGGGTCCCACTCCTCCTCAGGGGGGTGCACTTCCGTGTTCGGGGGGTTCCCATTCCTCGAGTAATTCCCCCTGTTCCACCCGCGGCCTCTGATTCTGAAGTGCTAAAAAAATGCAGCCAGAGAAAGGTCATCATATGGGTGAGGAAGATAGCAAGTTACATCCAAATAGCAATGATATGATGATATAACCCCTGAAGAGGAAGACAACACAAAGTGCATAACCAAGGGGTCAGGGAAGCCAAAACAGGAACCAGACCAATTGAGGATCCTAGATTTTCGGTATATGCAGACCGATTTAAAATTTAAAGCTTTGAGCAATATGTATTATGTAACTTCGAATATAACAAGTTAGTACTAGCAAAGCAACACAACCACTGCAGAGAAGCATGCATAATAAAGATACACTGCAAATACTGCAAATACTGCAAATACTGTTGACTGGCAGTAACATTTCAGGTTCTTCCTGAGGAAATTGGAGCAGTGGCCTAAAGGTTATGGAAGCGTGCTTGTGATTGACAGGTTACTGGTTCGAATCCCCGACCAACAAGGTACCCTGAGCAAGGTTCCACCCCCACGCACTGCTCCTCTGGCACTGAATTAGCTGCCCCCTGCTATGTCACATATGGGTTAAATGCGGAGGACAGATTTCGTTGTTGTGTACTGTGTGCTGCGGTGTGTCAACAAGGATAATCATATTCACTTCCTATCTCATTATTTCATATCTATTTGTTCTTTGAACTGTTTTTAAACTGGTGCCACGTCGTCTCATCTCTGTATACTGAAACGTATATAGCAGAGATGACAAAGTTTACTTCGACTTTGATTATAAGAACTGGTCAGTATATCAAAATCATTTAACACTGCAAGGAATCTTACATACAAGACTTAATCTTGGGTTTGATTAATTTCGGATTTACCAAAAACCAAAATTTTAACCAGAAATTACCCAGCTAAACATAAACCATGCAAAATGTAAAAGATAACACACTCATCCATTGTTATACGTTCATTATATTGAGAATACAGGAAATGTTTGCAGAGCATAACAAGCACTAGAAAAATAACCAATGCGTCAGGTTATGCTGCACAGTAACTGTCAGCGAGTGGGCTGTCTGCAGCAGAAATAGCAGGTCATGAGCAGAAGCGGCGCCCAGGGACACGGGGGGGGGGGGGGAGGCACACTTACAAAGACCCCAGGCTCGTGACCTTTCTCCTCAGAGGCGGCGGCCTGCTCCAGAGGTGGCGGAGGGCAGCTGCGGCTGAATCCCTCCTCCCCTGGGTGACTGTCCTGTGCACCCTTTTCAGGAGCACGATAGGAACGGGATGAAGAGGAGGATGAGGATGAGGAACGAGAGCGCTTCTTCTTGCTTTTCCTGTGGGAGAGGATGAATGAGGAAGGGCCTTCAGCACTCGGTAAGAAGCAGAGACTGGCTACCCGCACGTGGCTTGATGAAATTCGGCAAGCAGGACACACTTGGACTTCTTGCGATGCTTGGCGGGCTTCTCCGTGGAGCCCGGCGAGTCCGCGGGCTCCCTCCCGGCGGGCCGATGCTCCCGCTCTGGGTAGCTCACGTGCGGAGCCGCTTCCAGCCACGTGTTGGGCGCCTCGCTCCTCGCTTTCTTCCCCATATCCTAGAAAAGCACGGTCAGCTGCATTAGCGTCTGCTTGACTGCTCGTGCAAATGGGCACATGAGCATACAGAGTTAAAGTAAGATGTTGTATCTTTGAAGGCAAGGAAAAAAAATAAAAGGCTGAAAAGAAGAAATTCAGCAGTGACATAGAAATGAGGGGGAATGAAGACCCAGGGGAGCAGAGTGCAGGGACAGAAAGGAATGCAAGGCTGCTGCTGACTAAGGCTTCCGAATATGATTGACAAACATGAAACAGGCGCATCTGAAATGTGCTGTGAAAGTAAGGCAATTCAAATGACCTCTTATTGTCATAAGACAAGTGTCCCATGTGAAACAACGTCAGACAGAAAGCAGCGCAAAGGTGCGGGCAACTGCTGGAGGGTCATTCTGTAGAAAAATCATTTTAGATTCACAGTATTGTCACCTTGTAGCCGACTTCCTCATGTTTCACTTCCTCAAACTGGTGGGAGTACTTTTTAAATGCACTGGGGGAAATGTCAATCCTCCTGAGGAAAGAAATGAAAATCGCATGACCATCAATGCCTTGGTGTGAGGTCAGTGTGAGACCCGGTCAGCCTTTAATCTGTGCTACCTGTGGATTTCGGGACTTTTTCGGGACCTCATCTCCTTCTCAGCTGCTCTGCGCTGGTACATGGAAAAACGCTCATTCAGCGTCATCTCTGGAGAGGGGAAATGTTGCGCTGCGAACACACAAGTGTTGCATGTCAAGATCTAAATGACTGGCCAAAAAAATGCTGCAAAAAATGCTACGGTGCAGGTTCATCATTGCAGATACGACATGACTGACTTTAAAAATAAGGCTGGGGGGGAGGGGTGTCACCTTTGATGTGGTGCACAATGGTGACAATGTGCTGAGCAAACAGCTCGGAGGGGCTCCGTCGAAACTGGGCCGCCTGGATGTGATGGAAGATGGAGCGAAATTCTTGGTTGTCTTTGCCTGGGTGGACCAGATCCCGAGAGATGCGGCGCTCTTTAGCCAGAACGTCAGAGGAGCTGCATGCAAGGAGACATCGTGGTTTACCCCGAGTTACAAACAGGGAAGGTTATGAGAAATGCCCCCCATGAGGAGAGAGGCGTACCGCGACAGCACTTACGTGGGCTGCTCGTAATGAGTGGAGCTCAAACTGAAACTGAGGTCTTCCTCCCCCCATCTTGCACGAGGGGGACTGTCCCCAGGTCGCTCCTTTCTCCTGCCCTTTGGCGGCCTGTCTGGGGACGGCCCTTCCCGCTCCCTCCTGGCGGCGGCTGCCCGTTCCTGCTTACGACTCAAATACAGCTCTTCCTCCATGTCCTCCAGGTCATTGCACTCCTCCTCAGGCCGGGACACATCTTTGGCTGGGGGCAAGGGGGCCAGCTCTGCCCATTTGCCAATGGTGTCATCGAGTGACCCCCGACTTGGAAGGGCTGCTCTGCCCTTAGGCTTGGGCTCGTCTTCCGCTTCGCGCTCCTTCATCCGGGACCGGGACCGAGACTCCTCCTTCACCTCCTCAGCAGGATACGGGAAAACAGAGGACTTCTTGGTGCCTCCCTCAGCAGCACTGGGATCCCCCTCCCATTCCGACCCCTTTTTACTCTGGTGCTCTGCCAAGAACCTGGCCAATCAGAGAGAAGAGCAGCCTGAAGACATGTTCACATTGCACGCTTTGCTAGGTTTATGCTTTATGCAAAAGCATTCAAATAGAAGGCTTCAGGATCTGCCACATGAAGAACATGCAGCTAACGGCAGCCAAAGGACCTCTATCTCAGCACTTATCCAAGCATTACAGTCCAGGAATTACTACAACTCCCATGAAGCCGTTCTGCCCATATCACCGTGTGTCATCTGAGCAGCACACCAAACCTTGAAGTGCCACAGACAGCAAATTACAACCAAAGACAGTTATCCAGCAACTGAAAAGAACCAACCACAATCATATAAAATGGGAATACTTACTTCTATTTTTACCCAGACATCTCTTAAATATTTGGATTGTATACAACTTCCTTTTAATGCACAGCAGAAGACAGAAAAGCCACAACTTTGGTTAATTAACTTGGGAGGGCGGCAATGGCTCCCATTTTAAATATTCTTCCCAGGATCTTTGAAGCTGAGCACAGACTAAACAAATTGAAACACAAATAATTATAACCCAGCACTGAGCAAGCATCTTAAATAGGAAAAAGAGATCAGACAGAAAAAGAGGACATTTAAAGAGAGATGGAACATACTTCTTAAAGGCAGAGGAGATGGCAGTCTTTTCTCCTGCCTTCTGGTCCTCCTTTGAGAAGAACCCAAAACCAGACACGCCAGCCACAGGCCCTGGTGGGCTCTTGCTGGTGGGTGCAGGGCCGATGCTTTTCCAAGAGGGGGCGCTGATGCTAGAAGCCCCAGCCTGAGAGCCTGAAGGCAGTCCCTGGCTGACGACCACAGCGGAGCGCATCTGTGGACTGGCATAGTCTGATGCTGCAGGCCCCTTCTCCTCAGTGGCTCTCTCTTTCGTCTCCTTGGTGCTGCGCTTGGCCGGGGGAGAGGAGGAACGTGAAGAAGGGGAAGAGGAGGAGCGACGGGATCGGACCGATGAAGAGCGGTCAGAGTAGCGAGACCTGCTGCGCGAGCAAGGGCTCCCTGAACGCCTTCGGGGAGTGCGTGAACGAGAGCGGGAGCGCCCTCTCCTGGGGCTGTTCTGGTTCTGCTCGTGTGACTGTTGACCCCGTTGGTTCTGCCAGTTGTTGGATCGGTACCCATTGTAGCCATAGCCCCCACCTCTCTGGTAGCGGCCCCGTGGGAAAAAGCCACGTCCACGCGGACGGTAGTAATAGGGCCTGCGGTATCCACGGTTGTAACCACGGTTGTAACCACGGTTGTTTTGGTATTCCCTGGGATAGTTTCGGTCCCTTCCATGAGATGCCGACTGAGATCTGGAGCGAGATCGAGACCTAGAGCTTGAAATAAAATAATGCAAGAGATCACTGACTAGGAACCAAACTGCAAAAAAAGAAAAAAAGCAACAACAGATTGTACCAAGGGTACACAATGAGATTTATACCTGTATCGGTGTTTCCTGGACCGTGACCGGCTTCTGGAGCGGGAATTAGATAAAGATCGAGATCTGGACCTGGACCCAGACTTCGACTTAGATCGAGAAGGGGACTTCGGAGCCTTTTTTTCAGACATGTCTATAGTAGTCTCTTCAAATCTTTGGGAGAGCAAAGCAGTATTTCACAATCATTTGAAAAAGCAGACCTGGAAATATTTCTACTTGTGATAGGCCATGTAGCATTACTGCTACAGTTAACAAGCCACACAGCTACAGCCAGGATTACCTTCTGAAGTGTTGGAAAAACAAGACAGAACAGAACAGGTGTTTCTATTACACTAGTAATATCATGCTAGTAGGCTGTATGTCAATGCCAGAGAAGAGTGCAACACAAACAAGGTAAATGCAGCCCCAAAATGCACACATAAAATTATGCAAAAAAATGTGGAAAATGGTGAACACTGAGCACTACCCAAGACTCCCTAAGAATATGAACAAAAACTAACTTTTACATTTGCATAACAAATTGGTGCAAACAGCAATAAGTGATGTATCATCAATTTAAGACAGGCTTTCATACACATTCGGCAGGTCACACTGCATGTTTGCCTTGGTTAGGGGTACCGAACCCCCAGTTTGCAGACCGGTAGTAGTCCCTGGCAGTATTCCACCAGGCTACAGGATGCTGGGTGTTTTGTGGAGGGTTGGTTAATATCCAGAACTAGGCTGTATTTACAATTTTTTTTTTTTTACAACCAGTCATGTATGCACATTCTGTTAAAACGTAAATGATTAAAATTTGCAAATTGCCGACTGATTCATTAACTCTCACAAACTAAGGCGGCCGAAATGCCGAATAGGAAATAGGCTTAAACAGCACATGACCAAAGGAAAAAAGGATAGGATGCTTTTATTTCTATCATCTTAACTATTTCTGAAGCAACAAACATTGCTATTTTATTTCTTTGCAAAGCCGTTAGTGAGTTCCATTTTGAAATGGGTTAGGTGTTCTTCTGAACGACTTCACAAATCATCCGAAAAGCTTGTGTCCTGCTCTTATTTAATTCAATGACAGGATTCCATTTTACACCTGCCAACAGTTTTACAGAAAATGACACAAAGTCACATGTGCTGAAGGACACAGAAAGTCGGACGTGTGATGCAGAAAAAAAAAGTTTGATGAAAACTAGCACAACTTAGAAAAGATGTACTAGAGTCTGACCACTTTCAGTCAAGTAGTCCCAGTAGAATGGGAAGGAAAAAAAATCAATGTCTAGCAAGGAAATGTACTCCCACTAACAGGAGGTCCATTTATGACATGGCAATGAAACACAAAGAACTAAAAGGGCCATAGAAAGGGGACATTAGAAGCCATCTGCAAGTGACTAACTCTCCTACTACTACCCCAAACTGGAAATCCCCCTTGAAAACTCATAATATAGAAACGGAAGTCAGCTTATTGTCTCAGAATCAGCACTGAAACTGCAAACCTGCAAGGTGCCAAAAGCCCCTCTCTCCCCTACAAAGCAGCACCAGATCTACGCTGCCCACAAATGCAGACCACAAACGAAGGCATCTTACTCCTGCATAAACAAACTTAATTTTATTCCCAAACATGCACATATACATATAACCTGGACACTCACTCTCTCTCATATCTACACACACAAACACACACACTCAGCTTCACGTGAACAGTTCCCTACTACAGGCATGCAGACATGCAGTCCGGCTTGCAAAGAAGGCTGAAAGAACATCAGGAGACATTACATGCACCTACTTGGATTTATGTTTCATGCCTTTGTTCTTTTATAACGGGTATTGCTTCAGGAAAGATGCCAAGTGTGAAATAAGCTCAATAATTACTGGGAGTGTCATATTACCAAAATTAACGTATACACGGCCCATGACATACCAAATGATTTCGTGGCATAACAGACCATAAAAACATGCATTTATACCAAAAGCAGTTTTACTGAAACGACGTTAAGTATAACATAATAAACATATTGCTACCGTTACAATTAACGTTTATCGAAAAGAAAGGCTTACTACAAGCACTGCAGCTACTCGAATACAAATCAGCTCTTAATTCGCAGTTTTAAGAAACGGGGGCTGCGTGCCGGGCCTCTTCCTACAGGTTACCAAAACGCTCAGTTTTAAATAGCTAGAGGTTTTTTATACTGTACGACCGTCCCGACACATATTTCATTCAGTTGTAATACTAATGGAACGAGTTAACTTCATCTCTTGAAAGCAAAAGCGACGTACAGCTTAACCAGATAACCCTATGCACCATCACTGAAACTGCAGAGTAACGTCGGCTCTCTTAACTAGCAATGGAGTCAACAAAACCTAAGAATATTATTTGAGATTAAATAAATATATCCATTTAGCTACACGGCTGCGTAAAAATAAAACCGAACTCCGTTCTTTTCACTTAGCTAGCACGGGCTGCTAATTACGCAGCAAGGAAACATTGGATTGCTGACATGCTAACAAAGCTCGTCAAAACTTACGATAAAACACATTCCCTTACAAAAGTAACTCACCAGGTAGCTTTGTTAATCTATTTCATTCACTCACCACGTACAAAATATTTTCATAAATAAATACCTGGCTGCTTCTCTGGTTTTACTTCTGTGATCCTGTTCCGCGTAAAGAGTTAGCTGCAGTTGGGCGCTAGTGAAGCAGGGAGTCGCTTACAAACACAAGGTCGAAATCCTTTCCTTGTTTGCTGTCGGGATCTTTTTCAGCGAAAACATTTCTTCATATCTTGTTAAACATGCACTAACCAACATATACAACAACCGAATGAAGACGTTTAACGTCGAATTGACATTGGTAACGGAAAACGCAAATGTGGTCTAACGACTGCTTGTCACTTCCGTCCGGATATCGGGCGCACGCGCTGACTTTCTCGTGCTATGAACTCGCGCGACACTTACGTTCCGAAACGACGCAACGAAACGCTGTTAATATACAATTTAAAATACAGACCTAATATCTAGTTTTAATGCAAAAATTCTTGTCCAGTTAGGTACATAAAATGACTTTATAAATGTTAATGTATTGGTTTGGACGCGTATGTCATACTCCCAGGGCTACGAAGGACAGGGCTAATTAATAGATAAATAAGCAGACTGTATGAAGACACAAAATATTCCAGAAAACGAAGGACCGGTTCTTGTAATATCTGTACCGTTCCTAGCAGTTCATTATATTAAAACGGTTTGAGTCTTTCAGTCAAAATTAAAGCATTAAGAGATGTGTTGCGATGTTTATAGTGTGTTGACATTTTACCTCTAATTTCGAAAAGCATGAAAATATATTCAGTAACATAGTTACATACAACGCGTAAACGTAACGCCTTCTGAGATATAGACATGATTTTTTATAAAGTATTAAACCCGTCAACAAAACTGATTAGACGGCCCATTCAAACTCATGTTAAACTGAAATAATTCATGTTTATCTTTCAAGTCATCTATAGTTAAGAAAAGACTCGAAAAATTGAACACAAATATGCCTCATAAAAAAATTATATAAAAACGACTTTTGAGCCCATATCAGAGCAGGAATTATTGTGGTTGAGGACCCTAACATTTCCAGTCCAGAGGGATTTGACTACTATATCAGTTACCTAACCTAAATTGCTCCAGCTGAATACCTAGCTGTATGAAAATGGTAGAGAAATTTCAGATAAACCGTTGTATATGGTGTAAATTTGACCAAGATCAGGCCACATTTGTGTACTATACAGGTAAATGTAAACAATAAAATCAAAAGCAGAGATCAGAACTGAAGAAATGCACTTTATATATTTTTTTTCACTGTGGAGTTTGTGGTTGCCCTATATCACTATTGCCTCACACCTGTACAGCTGCGTGTTCAAATCCCACCCCTGCTGTGTATTAGTAAGGTTTTCCCCTAGCTGTGTTTCTGAACCTCTGTGTTTTGTAATGGGATGACATCCTCTCTATGGTGCTCTCCTGTTCTTGTGCTCATTCCTCCGTGGGCTTGGGTGCTTGGTGACCTTGTCCTGGCTAACCAGTTGGCAGATATGAGGAAGTTCAAAAGGAAAACTCTTAAAAAATAAAGTCTAATCATGATTTCCACTTTACTTTAGTGTTCACATTAACTTTTAATTATATTAGACAATTTCTGTTATTTGTGGTTAAGCAGCACAATATTTAAAAAAGTATGAGTAAATTACTTTAACAAATACATTGCACATGCAGATCACTGGGTGAGACTTTCATGTTGTCCTTCACCATACTAAGTTCGGCTAAAATTTTCATCCATAAAAGGCATTAAAAAGATGCATCTCTCATTCTTCCTGACAAGACTTCCCCACATACTGTATGCCTTAATTATACTGACCCAAGGTGAAGGAAATGATGGGCACTTACACTATTCCTATACTGCACCCAGAATACCTTCCCTTTAAATAACTAAAGCACTAGAGACAAAATGAAAAACACTTTGTTATCATTGTAACAGTAATCATGATTATTACAACAAGAATAATCCAATATCTGTGCATTTCCTCACAGGTTATTAACTGTATTACTCTGTCTGTTAAATAGTAACACAATCTTCCACTGTAATGTTTATAAGGAAATTGGACATAGAACAATTCAGTGTTTTTTTTTTGTTCTACAAGTAATACTCCAAGGAACCTTCTGTGAGAATCCATTTGTCTGTGAGTGAATCTGGAAGCTCTCTCCTGTTCGGCCTATCCGTCATTTTTGGGCTGGTGTTCTTGAAGGTTTGTCTTCCAACTGCTTAGAGGACTTCTGGAGGAGTGACAAAGTTTGACAAGAGAGTAGGGGAGTGCATGCATGGATCCACGAATTACACCAAAATGAAGATGCACACATATCCAAACTTGACCACTTCACACTGTCCTGCATCTACAACTGGTATCTACCACCTCATGACTATGTTTGAAAAAATCTGACCAATCACCTGTCACATGCTGCGGCTGCATGGTGCTAGCCCTCATCAGGAAGGGAGACCCGCCCTTGAAGACTAATATTGGCTCGCTGTGGATGTCAGTCTCTGATCTATCCGGCCCCCTGCTGTTGGCGTTGTTGTGATTCGACAGATGGACGATCTCCTCAAGTTCAGAAGCCACAGCTGTGACAGCGAGTCCATTCTGATTGGCTGTCTGGATGCCATTCATCACTGTGGCCGAACCTCGGTTGGCAGGGCTGGGAGACAACACAGTTATCTTCAGCGCCCTCTATCTGCAGACACGCAGCCTGTCCTCAGGCATGTGCTACTACACAGCCCAGAATGACATGTTTACGCTTTTAAAGTAAATTTGACCTGGAATGAACTGGAAAAAACTGTTACGATTACAACAATCAGTGCTTCTACTGGTTTTTATACCAAGCTATATTTAGGGTGATTTAGCAGTATACCTTAGAATCATTCAGTATGATTACTATTCCTACAAAAGCAACAGAATGTAAAACAACTTAATTTCACCTGTATTGTAAGCTTTCCAGTGTTTGGCCCATTTCTGAATCTTTGACACCAGTCGGGCCTTTCTGGTCGCCTGCCAACACTGCGGACAGATTACATGATCCCAACACATTTTACATTTTCGAAGACCAGTGAATCTGGCTTCCAAGCTCTTGGATTTCATGCTTTTTCACGCATCAAGTAGCTCAGTACATCCTGCTCCCTGTATTTCTGCTCCAGCCTGCTACTGACTGACCTGTGCCACTATCCTGGATCACCTGCATATCTGCGCAGTCGGCCGGGGCTTGCAAGGAGTCCTCCGTCTGCAGAGATGGAGGGTCAGGGGTTACCTGTCCAAAACAGCACACAAATCCGCAGGACAGGATGAGAGGATTCATGTCCAAAACGTTCACTAAATCACCCAAGCGCAGCGGCGTCTGCTGAAGTCGTACCTTCTCCCCGCTGTCGGGTTTGCGTGTCCGTTTCATGATCTCATCAAGACGCTGCAACGCAGAGAAACAGGACATGAGCGGGACAGCAACAGCAGGGAAGCACAGTCACTCCACCACTGGAGCACAGGGGGGGCATTTGCGGGCAGCATTGACCTTCTTCCTCTCCAGGCGCTCCTGTCCCTCCTTCTGGAAGTGCCTCTCTCGGACGAGTCGTCTTTCCTCGGCTGCAGAGTCCTCCTGCTGTCAGCAGCACTGGTGGTTAGCGAGCATCAACGCGAGTTAGCTTCTGCCTGAGTCGGACATGGCTTCTCCCTGCAGTACTCACCTGCCTCTGCTGCTGTGTCTGCTCCATCACTGGTGTCTCCACTGACCGAGCTTCGCCTCGCTTTTGTGTATCCCCCTCCTGCGCCTCCTTCACTGCCGGCTCCTGACACTCTGGCCTAGACAGCAAGCGTGGACCATCAGAGCCGCGCAAAAGCAAAGCTGTCACATGTCAGACAAGCTGCTCATCATGCACCCGCCGCGTTGCTTGGGGTTGTGCATAAGCTAGGAGCAACAGCCCTAATGATGCCCCGGCAGCCATGCCCTGTGTGCTGACCGGCCTTGCTCCTGGTCCTGCCTCTCCCTCTGCTCACGGGCCTGTCGTCGTTTCTCCGTCAGGCTCCGCGCAGCTTCTTCTGGGTCTGTGGTTCCAGCGCTGAACCTGCCAGGTGCAGCTGAGGTATGGGGGGGAGTGGACTCTGCTGAGGCCTGCTTAGGGCTGGGAGTTTGGACTGGTTGGCTGAGGGAGAGGGGTGTGGCTGGGTTAATGGTGGGAGGAGTTTGTTTCGGAGTGGGAGTTATGATTGGTGTACTCTGGGACAGTGCCTTCATCTGGATGGTGGTTCGTGGGGCCTTTTTAGTATCGGCAACTGTGATTAGTTTGACCGTGGAGTGAGGCTTTGGGACCGACGAAGGCTGCTTTTGAGCAGCAGCTATGACTGGTGTGCTTTTTGAAAGGGGTGTGGCCAAGGCAGAAGAAACGACGATGGCAGGAACGCCAGCTGAGCCTGTGAAAGAGATGAGGCCATTGGGACATCTAGAGCAGATCAAAGAGACATTAAACATTTAAACACCAGCAAGAGAAATCAGTTAAAATCCAAAGAACCTTTAACCAGAGCTGAGTGGGGAAAAGCGTGAAACATAAAAGCTCGGAGAGCAGAAACAATAACAGAAGGGACTTCCAGCATGGTGCTCTGTGATTTGTAATACTTCAGTCATTTTGTTAGTGACACATGGTGCTCTGAGACACATCCCTGCCTGACTGATCTTTCCTTCACATCATATGACAGACATGGAAATGCAGTCGACACCCCTGATTGGCTAACAGGTCGATCATCACATTCCATCTGATCTTTTTTGAGATCACACTGCTAGAGGAGTCATTATCTGACAGCCTGGCCTCTTCATTAAAATACCTTTCTTCTCAGTAGTTACAGGCTGGCGTGACACTCTCATTTTCCCACCAGTGACGGGGGAGGCTGCTCTTGGTGGCACTCGAGCGGGTGTCTTGGCTCTCCTGGGGTGCGTCTTGGAGCCAGCGGGGGTCTCTGATCCACTCGGTTTGGATATGGTTCTGGAGGAGTCGGGGCTGTTTATGGAGGGTAGAGGGTAATAGTGCATATTGGTGTTTGACAGACAGACAGACAGACAGAAACTTTATTAATCCCAAAGGAAGTTGGCTGAGAAAATAAACATAAACCTCCTGTCTTTGTAAACATCAGCTAGCACCGTGTCTCTCTCAGCTAAAGACCCCCTGGGGGTCCGTGTGACTCTTCACTGACAGATGGTGTCCTTGTTCACATTTGTGTTCTGATTGGTCAGGTCTGTTCAGAGACAAGTCCTGTGCCAGCCGGTACCTGGGCTGAGTCCTGGGCTTTAAGCTGGGCATGGACTGTCTCATCTTCAGGCTCTGCTTTGAGAGCGCATTCTTCTCCTTCTCATTCTCTCTCTCCTTGTCTTTCTTTTCTTTTCGTCTCCTTTCCATCTTTGATACAGAAAGCAAACAAGATAAAGGGGACATTGCAAAAAGCCCAATAGGTACAGTACTGTGTGCTGTGGTGTGTCAACAATGATATCTAAATTCGATTTAATTACTGTGATAAAGTATTAGGCAGTCAAAAGAAATGTTTAAAGCTATTTGTCTGGGTACTATGTGCACTTTTGCTCAGAACAAAAACACAATTTAACATTAGATCAAATGAATATGAACAGTAATACAATAAAAACTAGCAAGAATTTCAGAATCAGAATCAGGTTCATTGGCCAAGTGCGTGTGTGGCACACACAAGGAATTTGTTTCCAGCAGGTGGTGTTTCTCTGGTACGATGCAATACAACAAAACACAACAAATTATATACAATATATAAGGCATCTTTCTTCTGATCTGTAAAAAGTTGCTGCTATCTTTTTGGATGGCTAGATGAACACTGCTTCAGTTCCCAAATCTCTCAGCAGGAGCAGCACAGCCATTCCATTAATTAATTAGCTTAATTAGTTAAAAAAAAGTCAGAGTTATTCATTAGCTATACGAGGTGTGCTAGTGGTCGAGTGAAAAAATACATGGGTGTATTTTACGGTTGTTGGATGGGGTGACTGAAGCAGAGGGTCTGAAATGGCTAAGCAAACACACATTGACAGGCATGATAGCATCGTTTTACACCAGCGAAAAGATCATTTAAACATCATTTTCTTTGGCTGCCTAAGATTTTTGCACAGTACTGTAGCTCATGAGATCCCCCTCAGGGTTTCTACAGTATGCTACCAGTAAAGGAAGACTAGTAGTTAATTCACCCCATGAGTTCCTCGACACAAAGCTAGGGTCTATTACAGTTGTTCAGGAGAAGTGATGAGAGAGAGACTCACTGAGTCCTGCATGCGGGGGGCAATGTTAGGTGTGCTGGCTGACACCTGGGAACGCTGGGAACGCTGGGAACGCTGGGAACGCTGCGCACCACAGGTTGATAGTGGTGAATTGAATCCTGCAGGTGAGTCTAGATGGGAATCAGGAGATGTTAGACTCTATACACTCAAATACAAAAGTAGAGAGGAACAGGCCAAGGACTAGGAACTAGGAAGATAAACAATGGGAGGATTAGGGGCCCTACAATCATGTTCCAGGGTCTGCACCAAGCGTGGGGCTTGGCGGCTGTGGAGCAGGAGTTGGGGAGTAAAGGGCTTCGGGGGGGTGGCAACGAGTGTCCCTGAGACAGAGAGCGACTGCTACTCACGGGCCCCCAGGGTGCTGCTCATCAGAGTGGTGGCACTACGACTCCGTGCCAGAAAAGACAGCGTCGGTCTCATCAGGCGTTCCACAATGCTGGCCTCCCACGGGCTGAGCTGCCGACTGCGGGCTGACACAAGAGGGCGCTCTCAGTACCAGCACACATTCGCATCCCGCCTCTGCTAAACAAACGAGTAAAGAGACCCACAAGCTGGCCAGAGACAAACCCATACAGCACAAACAGCACCCCCTTACACCAGTTCCCACCAACACAGTGCAGTACAGCGACATCCACCGACCCCCCCCCCCCCCCCAACCATCTACACGGAGCTAAGAAATGGGATGTTAAAGGTTTCTGCCTCCAATCCCCAACAGTATGGACCCGTCTCCTGTATCACTAACGATGAAGGGGCTGTATCAGTGAGGCCGGCAGCAAACCATAGTGCACGGTAACCACAGGTGCACCTCGTGTACACAGGAGGGCACTCACCGTCGACTGAGGCGGACGAATGGCACCGATGCCATGCAAACGATATCCAGCGCATGGCTGTTTGCCTGTCCCAAGGCTGTGACCTGGTGAATACCACCATCTCCACCTGCACTGTCACCTCTGCAGCCTATACGGTGAACCTTTAGCTGCCTAACCAATACACACCAGCTAGCCAGCAATTTCCCAGCATGCATCACCTCCAGTAGTCACTCCTCTTATATTGTCTTAGCGTTCATTTTCCGGGGCCTTCACGAGATGTACCCAGTCAAATTATCATCATCATCTTCATCCAGGCCTTCTGTGGTTGTAATGACACCTAGACTTTGGGGAAGTCACTTTCATAGGTCTCTACTGATCTGTTTCCATATTTCCAAATCCCGGTGGTTCCAGTGGTTCTCGTCATTTTTAGTTGAAACTGTTTTCCTTCCCATCAGGGTCATGGTCGGCTGGTGATTGTGGACCGTCTCTAAGCAGAGAAGCAAAATTATGGAATGCTTCCCTATTCTGTGGGATCTGCAGTAATGGTCTAACATTGATTAGACATGCTGGTTTCCCTTCAAACAGCATCAGTCATCCAGCATCATGTAATCATGTTGGTCTCCATTGAAACTGCAAAAAAAGCTTCAGCATTGGTCAATCTGCAGTAATGATCCAACATTAATTAGCAATGTTGGTTTCTGCTGCCCCCGCAATAATGGCCCAGCCATTAAACCGTCTAATGAGCATCAGCAGGGTGTATGAATGTCATCGTTATCTTACACTCCAAGTGGGAGACTAAGCAGGGATTACTGCAGTGCTGGTTTGCATCTAGGGGGTCCCACGCTTGCTCAGCAAATACACAAACAGCCAACATGTCATTGGCTCCCCTGCCTACAAATTGTAGCCTTTAAATTTGACCGGAGACCTTGACCAATTGTGGAAGGCTATGCCTTCATAAATGAATAACCCAGCCTTCAAGTCATGTCGGAAAAATACGTAACTAAAAAAAACGTAAATACGAGATGAGAGCAGATGAATGCTACTACACAGTCGTATTTACCAGTGGGAAATTCGAGGTTTACTTTGACCCCCAAGTTCCCGAGTTGGGGGCGTGTCATTACAACATTCATGGTGGAGGCAATGGATAGCCCCACTGTAAAAGGCAAATTAGTTTGGAAGTAGTAAATTTTATGTAGTGTGTCATTAAAAACTCCAAATTGTTTAGAATGTTGAGGAGATTGTTATTAAATGGTGAATAAAGAACTATAGGTTTTTGGCTCAATATCTGATATGTAGCTGTTCAGCTTCCTGCTGCCTGAGCAAGGGTTTACGAAAAGTTCAGTTAAAGCTAAGAAATTGTTTTGGCGTTGGAGAAACGAAAAATATAGCAAAACAAAAAGTAGCTGTCTTATCTCCTCCATTTTGCTCCGACTTAACCACTTGAACACACGTCATGTCGTAATTACAATTTCCCAACTCCCTAGTCAGATCTTCCGAGTAGGACTTGAAGGCAGCATGAGACTCAAATTGTATTTTTTTTTACAATTAAATAACATGTAATCAGTTCAGAAGTCAGTCACTCAGTTAAATTTTTGGACTATACTTAGTCTCCAAAATCCTCAGACACAATACTCTAAGTATTGAATAAATAAAACATGTATGATAATAGATGTTTTTTTCCAATACTATTATTATTATGATTTAACAATATTATTTTATTGTCTGCGTTCCATTAGCAGAGTAGAATAACTTCAATAGATAATACCAGCTTTACATTTTTTGAGGTCTTTATCCAAGGTTTTCTTACTCTGACTGGTTCCCACATCAGCCAGTCATTTGCAGCCTGTTCTCAGACTGAGAACTACATCATGGAGGTTTCACATGAGACCGAATGGGCCTGGGTATTTATTGTGATTTATGATTATGCATGATTACCCTGAATGATATTCATAATGAATATTTAATCAAAGCTAGTTCATTAAAAGCTTGTCTGTAATGAACCCAGCACAGGGATTGGACTGCCAGGATCCGGCAAAATCTCTTTGTCTGGGGAGTTTGCTAAAACTAATAATATTGCAGACATGTCTCAGTGCATTTCCCTTACATCAAATGTGCATTTTTTTAATGCAACACACATAAAAAGAAAAACCTTTTTATTAATTGAACTGTACAGCCACGCTGTTTTCCACCTTAATGGTAAGAAGCTCTGTAGCTGTGGTGCCTTGCACACTAACTGGTAGCTGTTTTTGAAATTTCCTCTGGTGCCCTAGTTCCCTAGAATGAAGTGAACCTACGCATTGTTTGAGTGTGGGCTGCCCAGTGCACAGCCTCCGGTGCGGATTTGCTGACTTTTCACAAGCTCAGTAGACACCCACAACCTCCTCAGCTCGGTACAGAGGGGTCGGGATGGTAAATCAGCACGTGCAGCGGAGAAATGTAGACACGTGACAATATGGAATCCAAAGACTCTCAGGGTAGGTCCAAATGCAAGGGTAGAAAATGAAACCAAGATGGCCAGGAGGACAGGTGGGGTGGTGATTAGCAGGCGACTGCAAACGACAGGAAAACAGTGAGAGCCGGGGACAGGCCTGGGGGGCGGAGACATGACGAGGCTTGTTGAGGGGTGGGGCTTCTTACTTTGGCAGGGAGAGTTCCACAGGGTGGCAGAGGACTTCGACAGCCTCTTGCTAATAACTGAGTCCACCTGTTTCGTCAAGTTGACCATCGATGCTGAGCATCTACCTGCACCAGGGAGAACGAACATGGTTCAACATAGTTCACAAGGTGGGCCTTGCCTTTGAGGGGGCCAGGGACTGGGGTTTCCCTCCAAGGTGATCTGAAACGGGGCTCTTGGCTAACGGACCCTCACAGAAGAGTGGTGTGTTTCCAAGGCAACGCCCCATTTCGGACACAGGGCAGTAAGTTCGACACACAATCACAGACTCAAATCACCACCTGCTGACCAAGAGGCTCTATACACAACCACAGACCACGAAGCCAATTGCCAACAGTTGCCCAGGAAGACCAAAAGATTGCAAGACCAACCTCATGGTGCATAAAGGCCCAACACACAATTAAAGACCAAAAGCCTAACAGACTACGAGGTCTAACATACAACTACAGACTGAGAGGCCCAACACCATTACAGAGTGAAAGATCCAAAACACCATTACAGACCAAGAGGCCCAAAATGCGATCACAGACGGACACAACTACAGACTACAAGTTACTATATGAGCTCTTGTTTCGTAACGCTGAGGACTAGGCAGTGGTGGGAGGTGACTTAAACTGGGATTTACGGGAGTAAGCTGAAGATCAGCGAGCTCTATCAAAGACACAATCACCCATCTTGAAGCCAAGGGATTATCCTTTATGGAAACTTAAGACAAATCCTGTATTTTCCTTTAATCTTTTTTACTTTAACACCCTCATATTCCATGCAGACACTCCCAAGAAGAATGTGCTGAGACACCAACCCACCAGCTTCCAAATAAAACACAATAATAACCAGTAAGTACTAGGAAACCTGTCTGGACAGATGTATATGAAAGTTTGCCTTTTGCCACAGACCGACTAGACAGACAAAAGCGGAACATACCATTGGCCGGTTTCATAGGGGTAGGAAGGGTTGGCCAATAACAAGCTGGACAGGTGACAGTGGGGCGGGAGTATCAGGTAAAAGGTACAATATGACTGACTAGGGGAGTACACCATTGATTGCTGGACAGGAGAAAGTGGAGTGTACCACTAAGTGGCTGCAGAGGGTTGAGACAGATTGCACCATTAACCAATTAACTGATGCGGAGTGTACCATAAATTAATAGTGCAGAGTAAAGGTGGATACACTAGAGAGGGAGTGTAGAGAGTGTAGAAATGACTGTGGTGGGACAACTTTGAGGTGTTCTGAGTGGTTCTGAATGCTGTGGTGCTATTCCAGTTCCAGCAGCAGCGAGCCCCTCTCAGCCGTTCCAGCTCCGGCACCGCTGTGGGACTCACTTTCCCTCCGAGAGTTCTGGTTCAGGCCTCCAGCCCAAGACCCCCTCTGTTGCCGGATCTCCGCCCAGGTCTTCTTCACAGACCTCTTCACCGCTGCTTCGTAGCGAGCCTGAAGGATGGCCCGGAAAAAGAGAGAGTCACATACAGCCACCATGCGCACTGAAAATCAACCACTCACCCAACCTGGGGCTAACATCTCCATTGGGCAGCGTACATGTAGCTCAGCACAAAGGGGTTTGCTTAAGGCCCCTATTTTCATATGTAATTCAGAAGCTTCTAGGTGTCCAGTTTCACTGCTGCTGTTTGGCTGCTGTTGGTACTGACCCTATCTCACTGTGAGGTCTGTGGTTCAGCAAACTTCCCCCATCTCCCCATTCAACGTACAGTATTCAGTCAGCCAGACCCTGTCGCTGTTTCCCTGACACCTCCTTCTCAGCTACTACTCCTTGGCTCTGTGACACCTCTTCCTCAGCCCCCCGATACTTCATTTTCAACTCCCTAACACCTCTTTCTCAGCTCCCTAACACCTCTTCCTCGGTTCCCTGACACTCCTTGGGTCTGTGATACCTCCTCCTCAGCTCTGTGACACCTCCTCCTCAGCTCCCTGACACCTCCCTCTCAGCTCCCTAACACCTCTTCCTCGGTTCCCTGACACTCATTGGCAATGTGACACCTCCTCCTCAGCTCTGTGACACCTCCTCAGCTCCCTGACACTCCTTGTCTCTGTGACACCTCCTCCTCAGCTCTGTGACACCTCCTCCTCAGCTCCCTGACACTCCTTGGCTCTGTGACACCTCCTCCTCAGCTCTGTGACACCTTCTCTTCAGTTCCCCCACCTTGTTCTTCTCCAGCTTCTCCCGCTGCTTCTCCTCCAATACGGCTCGTCGCTTCTCTGCCCGCAGACGCTGATCCTCCAGCTTCCTCCGTCGCTCCCCCAGCTGCCGGTCCCTTAGGCGGCGCGCCTTCTCCTCCTTCTCCAGCCAGTAGGCTCTTTTGGCAGCTGAGGCGGGAGAGAACACAGGACTGTTGCTTGTGTCTGTAGCACAAGGACATGCCTGGCTGTCTATGGATGGAGGATGGAGTGAGCTCTACAGTTAGAGAGATGGAAGCAGAATTAGCTTTTGAGCAGCCCTACAACAGGCGTGCTGAGCAAGTCAGTACTAATCAAGCAAGACAAGAGTGACAGACAGACAGATTACAATAAAGAAGTATAAAAAATGCGAAATGAATGAGAAACTATCTCGTTATCTGCAAACTGCACTGTGCTTCTTACCTTGCTGCTGGCTACGCTCCTCTGCAGACAGAGATAGGAGACACTGTCAATCATGCAAGTGGACCAATAGCAATGCAGGTAAGGCAGTCACATGGCAATGCAGGTAAGGAAGTCACATGGTAATGCAGATTAGGCGCAGTAAGGGAGTCAGGAAGAGCTGCTTAGTAACATGTTTCCCAGCTGTAATTATTAGAGGGAAATAAGTGGAGAGGGTCACATTCAGTGTCAATAGTGATTAATTCATGAGCATCCAGTTAACGACTGACATCACCGCTAAAAGCAGTCATTCCTCCCGTGTCATTAGCTCACCGATGTGCTTGGCCCGTTCCTCTCTCCTCTGCCTGGCCAGCCTGTGTCTCTCGTCAGCTTTCACGGCCTCTGCACAGAGAGAGACGATGCATCTCATTTGCAGGTTACGTTCATGACTACATTTCTTAGCTCTGCCCACGTGGGCTACAGTGAAGCTAAAGCACCCTAACAGATCAATAAATGACTGACCTCAGCTCCAGCAATCAGCATGCAGAACTTACGGGGTTTGGCTTTTTTATTTGATTATATTGCTATGGGATATCGAATATTCATAAATGGAAGGGTATTAATGTAAAGAAGGGGGTGGAGTTTGAAGCTTGGCTGACCAATAATGATCTGTTTTCACGCAATCTCACATATATATATATGCTACGCTGATTTTTTAAGGATTAATTTTCCATGAGTTAAAATACTTAAAGGAGAGGTTAGGGTGACTGTCATGGGCTGGGGGTCAGTGAACAGACGTACCGTTTTTCGCCGGCGGGGTGTCAGTAGTTTCAGGAAGAGGCCCTGCGTCTGGGGCTGGATCCTCGTGTGCTTTGGCGGGGTGTGTTTGAAGGGTGGGGGCGCCGTCAGTCTTGACCGAGTCCTTTTTCGCCACTTTGCCTTTGCTTGCAGAGCAGTCCTTGATCACATGACAGTCCGTTTGGGGCAGGGAGTGTGTGTCTGAACTCTCGGCTGTTTTCGGGAGGTCATGTGGCTCTGCTTGCTTTTGCTTAGAGCTCATCTCCGGTCCAGATGGGAGCACTGATGGGGGGGAGAGTGAAAAACTCTAACATAGAAAATAGCAGTGAAGCCGGCTCCTCCTTTTTTACTTAAACAAAGCTTACCGAGGCTTTGAAGCTGACAGCTGTTTTCTAGAGGGCAAAACCCCTCAGTCTAATGCATGCAGCCCCCTCCAAGGCAAACCCCATTATTCTATGAGTTCACTGACAGTTGTCCCATACCACTGCGATTCTCCGAGGTGCAGACACTCGACTGGGCCCTGCCTTCTGGCTATCCAGTGCAAGGCAGCGTGAAAGACACTGTGACGGGCACTGCGAAACACTGCGTGCGTGAGACACTGTCGGCATCGCCGTCACACGCCGAGCGAGAGTCTGTGTGAGTCACTGCAAGTGACGGTGCAGAAAACACGCAGAGTGACCCCCCCCTGTGAGTCCAGGCTATAAATATGTCAAATATTTCAAATAAAGGACAAAAAGTACAGACTAGACTAATCCAGGTTTAAATAGATAAGTAGAAAATAGATTGAAATATGAGACTAAAAGGGGAAGAGATTAACCCCAGTGCAATATGAAATAAACAGAGAGTAAATGGCCTTCAGGGATAAATGACCTTGAGCCCGTGGCTGGCAGAGTGAAGTCACCACAGCGCCCATGAGCAAGATCCTTCACCCTAATTGCTCAAGGGACACCGGCTGGCCTTGATCTCTGCTCCTTACCTGTACATCGCTTTGGATGAAAGCATCTGCTAAATAACGTAAATGTAAAATTCAGAGGTGGGTTTGTGGGGACAGCAGTCAGAATCTGGGGATTGAGCTGGCAACTGAAGGGAACTGGGTCAACCAGAAGGACAGATAGTATGTGGGCGGGTATGCGGTCTGCATGAAGGGGAATTGTGAGAGGAAGGAGCCGCTCCCAGTGTCGCACCAGAGAATACATATCCGGCAGCGTCAGACTGATGAAAAGTAGGCCATGTTAGACAAACCTCAAGCCAGATGGGACCTCCTACTCTCATTCTGAGCGACAGTCGGGCTGCTTGTCATTGCCGAGCAGCCTGCCACTTGCCCCAGGGTCAGTATCGCATGCTGACTCTGTATTGTGCTGAACAAACATCATGTCTTAACATCTCAATTAGAACTTTCTGAGGTATTCAGCCCAAACTCCATAAACATACAGATGTAACATGTCTTGTCATATTACGGTATCAATAGCTTTACTGGAGGAAAATCGGAGTACCATCAGTGTGAGAATCCTTCCTTCACCCCTCCCCTTTTCTCTCTTTCACCAGAGATACAGTACCATCTCACCATATTTCCCTGGGGAAACACACTTAGTCTTTTTGTCCCTCGTTTGGCCAAAACAAACTTTAAAGGGGCCCTATTCTGCTCATTTTCATTATTCATAATTTTATTTTCTACTTCAACAGATTTCCATGCTTTAATGTTTCAAAAACACATTATTCTTCTCATACCGTACACCTCTATTCACCTTATGTCTGAAACGCTCTGTTAGAGTTTTAAGTCCCACCCCCCCAGTGTGCTCTGACTGGTCAGCTTGCCCTGTGCTTTCTGCCCCTGTCTTGCAGTCTGCTGACAGACGCTTGCAGGGAGGCAGCCAATAAGGATTTTGTTACGAAGTGACCTCACCATGTCGCGGAAGTAAGGGCTGGAATTCCAACAACATGTTTCAGGCAGATTAGAGAACAGTGGTTTCTCTGGTGAGAGTTACTTCCTTTGGCATATACTTTGGACCTTTCAGACTCTGCAGGCCATTTACATGCCCATAAAGCTATATAGCACACTAAAGTAAAGGGAAAAACCGAAAGAGCATAATACAGGCCAATTAATATTTTCTAGCAAATCTCCAAAATTCCTAACGAACCGACAGAAATAATTAACCCCTTCAGTTTTCATTACATGCTGCTGTCGCTGTCTCTGCAAACCCAATTCGTGTGTCGCTCAGGTTAACTGGCTGTATTCTTGTATGTTCTTCTGTGCACAACATCAGTAGCATGCGTCCCCTGATCCTAACACAGCATGATTCCCTCTGGACCCTTTTGATTTGTCTAGGTGCATTTAAATGCCAACATTCAGACAAAAAGAGTCCCAAGAGATACAAATCTTGCTAGTTACCATTTTCAGCCCATTACAGGAGGATGAAAGGACAAGTCTGCTTTCCACAATAAATGTGGATTCTCCTACTCAGAAAATCAATGAAATGATCCGAAAGGAGAATGTGGAGAATCCAGACAGAGTAGAGACAGAGAGAACTTCCCAGTCTCCATCAGCCTCCATAACCAATATTTACACCCAAGGGCATAACTTTGGGTTGAGCACTGCGGGGTTGAAATCTCCCCTCATTTATGAGGGTCCAGGGGGTTTGTATTGGCTGGTTTTGATTATTGGGGGGGGTTACAACCCCCATCCCTGCCATAATTTATGTCCAAGTTTACACATGAGCTCTAGCTGATAACCAGTCTGAAGCAGAGGGTCAGGACCACAAGCAACAGAGACCAGGATAAACCACTTCGGGGCAGAGTTCATTTCATATATTGTTAATATGTATACAGACATACAGTATAAAATGATGCTAGTTATGAAATTAAAAGTAACTAAGAAGAAATCAATTAAATGTGTGGATGCTTTGCTAGAACCTGTAAAAATACCATTGGCATGTTGCTGTTACTCAACCTTGGCTGGTTTTAGTAAATCTGCAAACATGAATGAATTGTGGTCAGCCAACTGATAAATAAATCATGTGAAATTCTTAAGATTCTTAAGCACTATCTGAATGAATACCGCCTCAACACTGATAGCATGTGCTGTTGATTTTAAGGGATATATGACAAGAATGATGCCAATAAACCACGATTCCCCAATTCCGGTCCTGGGAGGCCTGAATCCAGCACAGTTTGCAGTTTTCCCTGCTGAAACACATGGTAATCAGGTAATTACCAGATCCACACTCTTAACAAATGACAGTGACTTGCACGTCAAGCTTACTACACCGATCACAATGGTTGGATGCTGTTCACAGTGCTCAGTTTTAATGTTTCTCTACGAGTTAGTGCATCGCTAACATCATACGCAGACGGAGGTGAAGACCGAGGTAAATCGTACAGCAGGGTGACACAGATTTATCCATTTTCTGGGTGAAGTGCGCCCGGCGCTACCAGCCGTATTAGAATCAGAATGTTGGTCACGTGTGAGCTCTCTCTCTCCCGAGATCACCGGGAGAGCAGCAGTCTGCTCGTTTTTGGCAGGTAAAAATATGTCACAATTCCAGGTTTTTTGCTCAATATATCACAAATATTTACAGAATAATAGCTATTGGAATAAGCTACCTTTTTAATGATTTTTATCATTGTACCCATTCATTAGCAAATACATAGCAGGGTATATTGTTGTTTCTGAAATGGCGATCTTCTGCATGCTGCGGTAATTTTAGACAGCTGGCTGTATCAGTCGAACTCCCACCTTTAACCGGCGCGACTCGATTCTACATCTCGTTTAATCGTAGTTGGTAAGACACACGAACACACGTAAAAATAACTTAGATAAAGGGGTTTATAGTCGCCTTCAATGTGAAATGATGTATGCTTTTCAGATGTGGGAAACGTATGATTGATCTTCAGGAGATGTACTAACTGGTTAATATACCCCGGGTTAATAACAGGGTAATGTTATTAAATAATAACGGAAATGTATTTATGAAAAAGACTTGGATTTCACTTTCTCTTTTCCGTAAGGGAAATCTAGTAGTCTACAGGCAAAAAAAATCTGGATGCATCAATCTTAATGTTACAATAAAAAAGTAATTACAATAAAATGTTATCGTGGACGAGAGAGAACATGCTTTATTTAGTAGAGATACTCTAGACTGTAATTAAGGGAAACGTTTGTAAGGTTACTTCTACACGCAATGCAACTGCCTCTCGTACATTTCTTTGGGGACACGTCTGGTGACAATTCCAACTACGCAGTCAGGTTAAAATCTTGAAAATGCAAGGTTTGAGATAAAATATAAAGGTATGTCAGTTAGTAATTCTATCCATACACGGACTACAGATTTTACATAAATATTCTCAGTGATTTCGATGACATTGACATGCTGCGAAAGACGAAAGAGGTCATTCCAATTTAAATGATTTAATCAAGGACACTTCTTTCTGAATTATTCATGCGGGAGAACGAATTCGCAACGGCGATCAAACGTATATCAAATGTGAAAGATAACTTACGATCCGCAGCCTTTTCAGAATTGCCTTTGAAAGCTGTGCAATCCATCTTTAAAATCATGCGCTTCTCCACTCCACGTTATCCAGCTGGAAACATTCCTCCAACTCTGAATCGGAGAAACAGTCGCTTTAACCCCGCCGTATAAAACGAAATGAGCTGGATATTATTAAGGCAACTGCAATACTTGAATATTAAAAATATTAAATTTGTCGTATTAATTGTAACTTGAGAATTATAATGAGTGACACATGTGATCACGAATTTCTGATTTTGCGACAGCACAGCGTTAATAAAACTTAGCCAAGACGCAGCCGTCGATGCCCAATACAGGGCAACAGCTGATGTTCGGTTTCTGAGCCTTAGGATTTTGGTCCCTAAGTAGGCTGAACCAAGTGCACCAGGGGGGTAACGTTCATATTTTTTAAATTTCTAAAATATTACCCCAAGGTGAAAACAAATTATAAATATACTCAATTAGTATACTCTGCATTCGATATATAACACCGCATTTCGTTCTTGTATTTTAGGGGTCTTATTTTAAGTAAAATTCTGATGGAATGTGATTAAACTCCCTGTTTTCCGGGATAGTTCAGTCCTCCTAAGAATCCCTAAGAATCCCGTTGCTGCCTTGAAGTCAAATTAAAAGGCTGTCACCGAAAATATGTTAAAATGTCACTCGTTGCATTCTCCCAGTTTTTCACACCTGAAATGGGTTATACAGATTATCAGATGATATGGATTTTTGTCCTCAGAACACATCATTCATGCTTTGTTCTGATGTTCATAGATAACATCTGAACAAATCTGTAGAAAGTTCCAGTAAATAGATGCTATCAGGATCAACTGAACAGTTAAACAGATACCATTCAGGATAATGAAGATAATCCATAGGATAGCAGATTTTTGCGAAATATGTAATAAAACAGATAGTAATACTTGAAATGTATTCAGTCATACTTTGAATATAACTTGGTGAAGGTGGTGGGGGGGGTAGGTTAGATAATCCCTCTCCCCACTTGCCAAATAACAATGTTTTCATATTCATTGGCATAAAGTGACTTGTAAACAAGTTCATTTGTGTTTCCCAGAGGACACGATCTGTATCAGGTCTGTTCTGTAGATTATGTTCAAAAATAACCTACACCGGTCATAAGACAGTATCATCACATAGACCTGCGGTACTGCAGACCTCAGGATCTGCATGTTCCTGTATCACGACCCCGCAAGCAGAAAACTCTCTCTGTCTGTTGGGCAGGGAGGTTAGAGCAGAGCCATGAAGGAGCTCTTTGTGAGCTCAGATCTGTACCAGTGTCACTCGTTTTGTCTCTCGCAGCATCCAGCCAGAAAGAGGAATTGTGCTACTGTACACTTACTGTTACTGCTGTGTCCCTAGACAGGCATACATCATCGAGTAGATGCTCACAAACAACTGTATGGCCACTTCAGACCAAAAGGTCCACAGCCAATCAGATTGCTTCACATCATAGCTGGAATAGCATGAACAACTTAGTGTGACTGAAAGTTGCATGGAGACTGTCTCGCGGTGTCAGGTTTCACAATCAGGACACAGTGCTGTCGGCCTGTCCTGTTACGCAAAGCTGGAATAGTGAGAAACTGCGGTGCTCAATGCACTGAGGACTCCATTACCTCCGGGGCCAGACGATGAGAGACAATCCGAGATTGGAATCTAACCTGAGCTGAGACAGGATGGAAAACAAGGATGGAGGGCAGAGCGGATTCCAGGGAGCGTAGGGCACTATGAAGTCTGAGGTACACACCCTGGACAGAATGCCAGCACATCATGAGGCGCATGCTCACTATGGATAATGTAGAGATGTCAATTAGATTACATGCTTTTGGACTGTGGGAGGAAACCAAAGTACCTGGACAAAACCCGTGTGAACATGGAGAGAACGCCATACAGACTGGAGGTGGGATTCAAACCCCACAACCCTAGAGGCATGACACAGAGCATTGCTAATCTGTGCTACCCACAGCTACTCCAGAGAGAATTAAAAGTAAGAGTTGCTTCCCTCTAGTGGACGGGAGGACTTTTGGTTAGGTAACAGCTCTGATTATCTGGTAGCTGGCTAGTTGGGAAATGACTTAGTCTATTTAAAAATCATATTATAAACACTAAACTTGTTTCTTCACTGTAACCAGTTTATTGGATGTCACACGCACATCTTATCTTCTCCACCGTAAGTCACACGCAAACATATAGAAGGAGAGACTGGTCTTCAGGCAGGGATCCATCTCTTGGAGAAATTGTAAAGAAAGGACTTCTTTGAAGGCATCCGGGGATCGTAGAGACCTACAAAAAGATGGGAATTTCACAGAGTCTTTAACTGAAATCAGTACTGACCACTAAGAGGTTCCGGTTACTGTCTGTCAATAGCAGCAGTGCTAGATTTATCATCTTGGACCTACCTGGCCCAGGAAGTCCATCTCCGCCTGTTTCTCTGATCCATCGGCTTGTCCCTGACATGAACACTGCACTAGACATGTACTGCCTGTGTGGGCCTTTGCAGTCCACAATGTTGTACTGGCCAGGCCCTGGGAGGGGCGGAGTCTTTGGCATGGTCATAGCTGGGGCAGCCAATACCAGGTAGTACTTCTTCCTAGGTTATATGTTAATGGGAGAGAATTTTTTTTCCCCAACATTTCAGTTACGATTTAAATCCACGTAAACTAGAATTACCACAGAACCAGATGTTCACAACTTCACATTTACGCTGCAAAATGGCAGGTGGTGCTAATTCAAAGAATAACCTAGAATGGTTCTGGAAAATTGCCCATTATCATCGGTAGTTGCCGTGGCAATTCCACCTCTGTCCTATATTGTTTTCTGTACCACGCAGCTTCCACACACAAAAATAATGTATAATTCAAATGGGACATCTGTGAATATTATGGAATGATAGTGAAATATCGATTGGGGTTAGGTCAAACTGTGAATAAGGGTGAATTATATTGGGCGAAATGGCATTTTACCGCACAAAGGAACTGCAAAAATTTCCCTTTTCAAAAAGGATGCATATATGTTCATGATATTTTGTAAGAGTTTTAAGAAATGGGGCTCACAGTCAGGGCCAGTTTGCGTAATTCCTGGGCACGGTACAAAACGAATTCAATAGGGCCCCCGCATGAAGATCACCGCTCTCCTGGGAACGAACCCCTCCTGCCCCCCACCCCTCTGGGCTGGGCTTGGGACAACTTCCTCGATTATGCCCCCCAGACACTGGGCCTGTACACAGTGAATCAGTGATCATACATTCAGTCCCCCAGGCAAATTCATGCTGTTTTATTGCAGCTGTGAGGCAGCTGGTCAGTATCACCCATCCCAGTCAGGCCCAGATAAATAAGAGCCACAGGGGACAACTCACGGGAAAATGGTCCTCTTAACGGGTTCAGGGGGCTGGTTTGGTTTATAGCTTCCCGGCCCGGGGGCTTGGCTGATCACTGGGGGCTGAATGCGGCTGGATCCAGACTTAAAGCAGGAGACGGGCACCTTAGGGGACGTCTTGGTTAGGGCATCATTTACAGCATAATGACCTTAGACAGGAGAAAACCACAAAGCCCCTTCAGATACAATTTTCAAAACAGCCTATCCAACCATTCGCCTTCACAGCAGTCACATGATTTATTAAACATTAATTCTGATAGAGCATAATAATTTGTGGATTCAGAAAACACTGTAGAATCCAGCAGACAGATTCTGACCGCAAATGCCAGGAAGCATGTAGATAATGGCTGGTAAACCGCGCATCTCAAAACCAGTCACTTGTTTTACTGAACATATTGGTTATATGGTGCTTAGGCATTGCTTATATCAGGTATGGACAACTGGCAGCCCACGGGGCCATATGCGGCCCCATCACTCTTTTTTCCGGCCTGCTCACTATGCACAAATATTAAATGTATATTTTACAAATTAACAAAATAACACCACTTTGAAATGATTTCATAACATGCTGCCTGACCACTAGGAGGAGCTGTAAACAGTTACTTAGAGAAAGTTAAACACTAGGGGAATATCTGGTTGAAATGAGTACCCGGTACAAATAGTATGTTTTTTCTGAAGCCAATTGTTCTGCAGTCTAACTACAGACAGCAATAAGGTTCAATTATAAAGATACTAGATTAAAAAATGAATACAATTAAAAATTGTTGCACTACAAGTTTCATTGCATTGCTTACAAGTGTTGGGCCGGTGCCAGAGTGGTTAATCGGGATATGGATAGAACTTGACAAATCATTGTAGCAGACCCCCCCGCTCAGTAAAACTGACTGGCCCCATCATAGCTCTTAATAGATTTTACGACGCAACTTAAGACTTCAGTCGTCTATCCCTGATTATTATGACACACATGAAGCCTTCATATAGTATGCAGACAGCACTAGTCTGTCTCTGTACATGTATGACACATAACTAGGCCATGTGGACCTCATACAGCTCTGGAAAAAAATTAACAGACTACAGCAACATTTTCAGTTTCACTCATTTCTAAATTTATGGGTACGCTTCTGTGTAAAATATATATATTTTTGCAAACTCCAACATGACTCTTCTCTGTTTCTCATTAATGAAGAGCTTCTTCCTTGCTTTATGGAACTTCAATCCTGTTTCTAGGAGCCTGATATGAACTGTCCTAGCAGTGCACTTCACACCTGCACTTAATATTTCCCATTCCGTTTGAAGGTCACTTAATGTCATCCTCCAAATCATGAGGCACTGCTGGATAAGTTAATGGATATCTCCGGCATTAGAAAGTCACTTCTGCTTCACCGTATTCTTGTGTACTGTGGTCTTAGAAATTTTGAGCCTGGAAGCAAACTGCCACTCAACGTAGCCTTCTGCCAGCAGAACCAGGTTTAAACCAGGATTAAACAAAGCAGATTCTTAAAGAAAATATGGAGTGGTCTCTTAATTTTTTCCAGAGCTATACAGCCTTCACACACCAGTCACAAGACTCCCACACTGATGGCAGCAGCTCAGAAGAACAGTGTCCATGCCAGACTGTGTGACACAGTGTGCTGAAGTCTCTTACACGGAGATGGACCTTCAACAGCGCGGTGCAGGCCGCTTCTGCTGGTCTTCGATACAAATGAAGACCGGGCAGATACAGTGCTGTTCCTCTCAACCGCACTAAAAGACACCTAAAACTCTCAATAAACAACATTGAAGTGTTCATTCATAGAAATTAACCGATACCAGCAGGTGCTAGAATCCAAGCAACAATGCTGGAGCCATGAAGAACAAAAGTTGCTAAATCTCAGGAACAAACAGCTATGTGAGCGACCTTCAGTCACAAAGAAAATCATGGAAACTCATTATAAAACTGCCACAATCTGATCAGCAGTATAGAAGTAGGCAGCTCTTCATAGGCTATGAGGTACACACATGGTACTGATTGGGAGAAGGCGTCTGATTCTGCTGGTCTTCCACCTTCATGACTATAGGCATACAGAAGACTCTGGAGCAGCCCTTGGTGGAGCTGAACTTGGACAGTAGGGAAGCCTGAAGGTTGTAGACGTTGGGCCCAGGGGTGCAACGGCGGGGGGGACGAGGCATGCGGGCGGCCTGGAGGTGGAGAGCAATCTTCTTACATGGCACACATGCATTTACATCAGAGGTGGAAAGTTCAGGTACGAAAGTACAAATCCAGACCAAGATTTTGTTTCAATCGACCAGTTGAGTATGAAGAGCCACAGTCACACAGTACTCAGCTGGTTGGTTGAAACAAAATCTTGTCCAAGATTTTTACTTTCTGGACCTGAGCTATCCACCTCTGATCTATATTATTACATACTCAACCTTGCTCTACACCAAACATCTCTGACCTGTCAGCACCACTGCTTATAATCAAAGCCCTTAAAGAAGGAGAACTATTTATTATTGTCAGTAGAGGGTCTTGGCTGCACGGAGGCTCAGAAGATGACCTGTGATGCGAAACCGCCGGTGCCCTTCGTGGAGAATGAGGGGCTGATGAGGTCTGCAGACTGCTGGGAAATGTAGGAGCTTGGTCCTGGCGTGTCTCTCTGCAGGACAGGCATCAGAGATCTGATCACGGACATGCTGGTACCTGAATTACCACCACAGAGCTGTTTTTATGCATGATGTCAGGCTAACGCCATTTGTTTCTGTCACCAGTAATGGATGTATAAAAACTTTGTAGCCATTTTCACAGTGCCCATACAGAATGCGATTTAGGTGAGCATTCCAAAACAGGCAAACAAACATATTCAGCAAAAGATTTCTGTTTCTGTGTTTTAGACATTTGGAAGAAAGGCTTGCAGCTTTACAGCTAACCGTAAACAGCAACCCACTGACAACTAGTGATGACCAGCCGGTGGCCTCACGAGCCAATTGGTGCTCTTGGTTAGCTAAGGAGCATGATTTGAGCCTTTTTATGAACAGCACCATCTAGTGGGGTCAGAAAACACAACACATGGTTTATGAAGCGTCCTTTTGGCTGTTGCTACTGACAACAAATCACCGCTTTAGAAAGGTAATGCTAATTGTTTGGGGTTTGATGGTCTCATTTTCACCTGGACATCTTCAGAAATGAACCTCTTGGTCTGTGAGGAGAAACCTTTCTTGTCTGTGTTATTTTTCACCACAGTCTGGTATCTAGTAGGGATTGAAGCAGTCTTATCCGCAGGTCTGGGGCCTAGGAAATACCCGTATATTATTTTTCATTAAAACATTCCCTGAAACAGCATTTCCGTCAGACAGCATGAATAACAGGCACACTCACTGTCATTCGCGTCCATCTGAGGTTTGTCCTTTGTATAGTATCTTCCTGGATGTCTCTGGGAACGGCCTGAATTAAACGCTACACAGTTATCTTCCATCATCTTCATTTAACCTGTCATATGTAAAACACAGGTAGAATTTTAATTGTACAACTAAAACCATATTATTATTATTATGATTATTATTATTATTATTATTAATTTAATTAATATATATTAATATTAATTAATAATAATAATAACAATAATAATAGCTAGCGCACTTATTTCTGCTAATAGATCTACAGTATGTAGGTGAGCTTTTGGTTTGTTATGGTAAATGATTTCTGTTATAAACTGTGCAGATGTTTAGGTGGATCATAATGTTCTATATAAAGCAGATAATTTACTGGGCTGCCAGCTTAGGTCAACTGGCTGGAGTGAGATTTTTAATTCTGCGCATACATTTACACGTATGTAACAGTATCATTATATTGTAAATAGTCTGTAGGGTTTGCAAACTGCCCCAGCGCTTTCAATGTAGCCAATTTTAGGTTTTTAATACAGATTTGCCGAAAGATTTCCTGCATGAGCGTTAGAATCTGAAAGCATGAGTGTCACGGCAGATACGTGAGTGTTGGCGACCCCAAGATCATTTTTATATTAAAACAGCCTCTTAAAAAATAACCAACATCTTAAAACGTTTAAAGCGTACGATATTAACTGCATGTTTAAAGTTATTACATTTTAAAGCAAATAATGCAATTACAATGACATCACAAATACAATTATAATATAATTATCATTTTAAAAAATTCCCAAAATTTCACCAATCTAAATAGCAACTGTAACATACATAACTGCTCTCGTCACAGTTACTTGCAAAAAAAATGTCATCGTTGACAATTGTCGTTCTGCACATATAAAACACACAGGGCAAAGCCCGCGGTCATACACCGCTGAAACAGATCAGCCTGTATACCAATGGACATCAGCCTACTCACGTACTCCATCCATGGGCGTAAATTACGGGGGGATGGGGGTTGAAGCCCCCCCAGTAAATCTAAACCAGCTAATACAACCCCCCCCCAATAATCATATGTTTCCCCCGTAATAGACCTCAACCCCCCCCCCCCCCCCCCCCCAACCAATGTTCCAGCCAAAGTTACGCCATTGACTCCAGCATAAGCAGGATAATTAACGCCCCCGGAAAATATTAAACTTTCAGTAGAACGAACTTAAAACGACCGAATACTTGAAAATAATCATAATTTCCATCTCTTTCTGAATGACATGGGCAATGTCTCGATGGCGTGCGTTGAACCGTCTGTAAATTCCTGCACGCAAAAACGTAACCCGTGCCATTTCCTCATTAGTGTCACATACACAATTTCGAGAGAAACACAAGACTTAGCGGATATGTTAATCTTTTATTTCTGCTGACATTTCTGCGTTTAGTGTGCTTGCCGTACATGCAATAATTACTCTGTCCCACAAATAAATACGAATTAAATTGTAAGCAGCTATTAGGAAATAGAGGCCTTTGCATTTTAAACTAGATGGACGCACAACCACAACCCTAACGAGTCATTTCCATTCACTGTAAAATTCGATGCGCTTTTTCATTTTTTTGAGCTAATGCTATGTACTATTATATTTGAGCATTAATGTAAAAATAAATAGAGAAGTCAATGTTCTCACCACCGTAATGCACTTTCCACACAGTGCAATGGACTGTTTGCGTACGTTGCCATAACAGCAGGAAAGCCGTTTGTACAATGGCAAGAACAAATCACTTAACTTAAAGTGGTATGTATAGATTTGTGTGTGTGCATGTGTATTTGCTGCCATTTAGCTTCTGAAAGCCAGAAAATATGTACACTACACTTATGGTCTCTGTACAGAATTTTCCCAAGTGAGTAAATTGCCACAATTATTTGTATATGGTGTTAAATAGGGTTACTGTAGGAAGTAGTTCATTTTGTGTCTTTGAAAGTGCAACTTCACACATCAACTTGTGAAAATATGAATGCCAAACAGAAGAGGAAAATATACTTTTATTTCGTAAATATGCACAGTGTTAGGCATACAGTGACTGATTCACTAGTATGAAATTAATGAAAAACCTGACAAATACTTCTAAACAAAGATAGATCATCAAACAGGCCATAGATCATTCATCCATTACTCAGAAAACACAAGAACTTTAGAGGTGTAGGTAAATACTGTTCACACATAGTGAAAGTAAAATGATGAATGAATCAACTCGACCTGAAGCCCCTTCTCTTTGCTTATGCGCAAGAAGGTTTAGCACTATTGATCAACAACTTTGAGGCTGAAAGACATCTCAACACGTGTCAGAGGTTGTGCTCTGAGGTAACATTTGGCTGGGTGCAGCTGAACTGCGGGTAGTGAGACTGCTGCAGGGAAAAGATCGGTTTATTAGTTAGCTTCAGATCACATTCGACTGGTGCCGAAGCGGCTCAGGGGGCAGAGTCTGCACAGCTCACTGGGTCCTATTGCAGTCACCACAGAGGATGCGATCATTGGAGGAGTAGAAGCCGACGCCCACCAGTGACACAGTGCAGAGTGAGCAGGTAAAACAGGCCCGGTGCCACTGACGCTCCCCGAAAGTGATGTACTTCACCTCCTCCTGACCTGCAGGAGAGTGACACACCTTCAGTGCTCAGCACTAAACAGACCTCGTGGATGCAGGCAATATGACGCCCTTCACTGTAAATGCAGTACAGGCAGTTCAGACAGTTCCCAAGTTACGAATGAGTTCTGTTCCCTAAGTCGAATTTGTATGTAGGTCGGAAAAATAATACAGTACTTAATAATTATATTGTAATAAAAAGTAAGTACATTACTGTACATAACTGTACAGTACTGTACTGCACCTCGAGATGACTAACCGCTGAAGGCACACAATGTTTTCAGGAGCATCACAAAGCAGTGCACATGTTAATTATTACGAGCCACTGTATTTAACACAATTTTTTTTTTATATAATAGGTTTTATGGCAGTCCATTCATAAGTACGAGCTGTCCGTAAGTCAGATGTTCTTAACCTGGGGACTGCCTGCACCTCGGGCTACCTTCATGTGCATTTCTGTGACGGACACCTGCCTGTAATGGGTTCCCCACACGCCTCACAGTTATTGGTGTACAGCCTGTTGTAGCAGGACAGGCAGTGCGGTTTGTCCTGATGGGAGGTGAAGCTCTGGTCAGCCAGCGGGGCACGACAGGAAGCACAGAGCAAGCACTTCCTGTGCCAGAAGACGCCCTGGTAGATCACGCCACCCTCCGGGAGTGCCTATCAGGAAATACACTGCTCAGGGCAGGGGCACTGCCATGCTGGTATTTGCTCCTTGAACCAACCCTGTACTGGTTTCTACGCCAGTAATGCCTATACACTGCTCCCTGCGGTGTAGACTGTCTCACCTGCTTGCAGTGCTTACACCGGGGTGACATCTTGTTCTCATGACATGCCACACAGAAGTACTGGCCTTTGTGTGGGAAGAATCCTTGGGATCCAATTGGCTTCTTACAGCTTTGGCAGATAAAGCAGGCATCGTGCCATGTGACCCCGTCGAGTTCCAGCCTCCGTGTTCCTAGAAAGTGGAGATGAGGGATCATACTGTGGAGCAATGATAATGTACAGTGATGGACCCCATGCAGGAAAGACACTAATGAGATGAGGCCAATAAGGAGGAACTAAAGAATCTAGACGCTGGCAACAAATGTCCATTGTCAGCTCAGAAAAAAAATGTAAACTATCTTTAAGGTAGTAAGTGATGTAATGGTATGTAAAGTAGCAGAAGTGTCTTTTACCTGGCAAAATCGGCATATTACAGGCGTGACACTGTGTGGCAAACTCCCTGGAGTGGCAGTCTTTACACAGCAGCGCCCCCTCCTGGCTGCTGAAAGCCTGGTCAGCTAGGGACAACTGGCAGTGGAAACAGCGGAGGCAGCGCTCATGATAGTGCTTGTCCTCAAAGAAAAGCTCCTAGATACAAGAGGGGAAATGATGAGAAAAGATGATGAGAATCCTTGCAGATGATGTTCTTTACCTGAGCAGGATGGTGCTTTTATTCTGACATAACCAGTGTGCAGGGAATGTAAAGTAAAACTGCTGCGAGGCTATGAGTAAAGCCCTCCCCCGTACAGACACTATGAGTAAAGCCCTCCCCCGTACAGAGGCTATGAGTAAAGTCCTCCCCCTGTACAGATACACACCATGGAATCGTGCCCAATCGGCTGCCCACAACCCGCACAGGTCTTAGCGCACAGCTTGTCATAGCAGGGAACACAGTGCGGCTGCTCCTTCACCAAGATGAACCTGCGGCCGTACAGGGAGGTTTTGCAGCCGACGCAGTCGAAGGGCTCACTCATGTTGCCCTGTGAAAGTCAGCCAGACAAAAGGAGGGGAGATCAGCAGTGGACTCTAAACGGACTGGTAGACAGCTATAGCCTGTCAGTTGGTATACTGCAGGGCTTAAAATTTGCTATTTTAGCAAAGGAAAAGGTGGTGAAGAATGCCCTGTCAGGTTGTTTGTTCAGCGAATAAATGAGTACCTCATCATGATGCAAGTCAGCAAATGACTGAACACATCATCGTGCAGGTCAGCGAATGAATGAACACATCATCGTGCAGGTCAGCGAATGAATGAACACATCATCGTGCAGGTCAACGAATGATTGAACACATCATCGTGCAGGTCAGCGAATGAATGAACACATCATCGTGCAGGTCGGCGAATGAATGAACACATCGTTGTGCAGGTCAGCGAATGAATGAACACATCATCGTGCAGGTCAACGAATGAATGAACACATCGTCGTGCATGTCAACGAATGAATGAACACATCATCGTGCAGGTTACTGAATGAACAGATCATCGTGTATGTTAATGAATAAGTGAATCTTTCATCGTGCAGGTCAGCGAATGAATGAACACATCATCGTGCAGGTCAACGAATGAATGAACACATCGTCGTGCATGTCAACGAATGAATGAACACATCATCGTGCATGTCAACGAATGAATGAACACATCATCGTGCAGGTCAACGAATGAATGAACACATCATCGTGCAGGTCAACGAATGAATGAACACATCATCGTGCAGGTTACTGAATGAACAGATCATCGTGTATGTTAATGAATAAGTGAATCTTTCATCGTGCAGGTCAGCGAATGAATGAACACATCATTTATGTTAGAGAAAGAATGAAGACACATTAGGGTTTCACTGTTCTAACTTTAGCTTGAAAAGAGCATAGGAGGTGGATTCCTGTGACTAACCATCACACACCCAACACCTTCGAAATTTGAACATAAAAAGATATCAGTGGCACAAGACATAAGAAAACAATGCAATAACAATTACAAAAAAAAAACTATTGTCTAAAACAGGTTCACAGAAACATTTGCTAGAAGCTCAAGCCAAGAGTCCAATGAAGTCCCTCCTCCAGGCTCTCACATCTACCTTGAACTTCAAAATCCCCCCAAATGAAGCACATTTGCTGGGATTTGATCTACCCTTCTTCACTCTACAAACTGAGAACAGGACACATGGTTGTGTCAAGCCAGGTCTTGAAAGTCACTCTACCCGGTAATGAACAGAGGCTGGGCCTGGTTGTACGTTAATGTAGAGAAAGCCAATCTTATATCCTTCTGTTAAAGCACCAGTCTGAGCTAACTGACCTAGCAGTGTTGTGTCTCTGTTAACATGTATGCATACACAGTATTGGACAGCTCAGGGAAGGGTCAGTACTGCGAATTACTAAGTACTATAACAACATCAAGCAAATACATGAAATGTGGTGAAAAAAAGAGCAACAACAAAAGCACAACTGACTTACGGAAGTGGCAAAATTTCAGCAACAATTCTGCGAAGCCTAATTTAAATATTTAAGGAAGAATATGCAGTCACCTAACTTGAACACAGACATACAAGGAGGGCTGGTGCCATTTTCACTGTTACACCATATTCTGTGACCATCATATATTGTGACCATAGGAGGCGCAAACTCCCGCGTGCACGCGCTTGGTACGCAAGTTACCTAAGTCTGCGGTTGAAAAGCGCTGTCGCTGGACGCGACTCGTTTTTATGCAGACGAACCCACCAGAGTTTTAACTTTCATGACGGATACATTGTACAGCATAGTTTATGAACATGCCTTATAATGTTTAAAGTCTCATGGATAATGCGTATAATCCATGAATAGAGTAAAGTTAAATTGCGTAGTCGGTGTGCATTCTAAATCTAATTTTTACGACGGTAATCTGATTTTACACGCCAATACAGTGGCTAATTAAAATAAAGCGAGAGTTTCAACAATGGGACACATATAGGTCGTACGTTGAGTATTACCACTAAAATGTCAACTAGCAAAGATGTGCGTGTGTACATATATTTATTTAAAAAAAAAATGTATATTATACATTTATAATATTCATAATATAAATACATGCTCTATTACAGAAATGGTGAACCCAGAGTTAGGCTAGGGTCACATAATATGATAGCAGCCATCACAAATGGTGACCCGTATGCCAGGGACTGCCTGCTGATTAGAACCTTAAAAATTCTTCAGATTATGAAATGTTCATGCTCAAAGTCGTCACCTGAAAAAGATTTGCTTGATCCAATATGTTTTTGCATGATTTATGCCAGGGTCACATAATATGATAGCAGCCATCACAAATGGTGACCCGTATGCCAGGGACTGCCTGCTGATTTCAACCTTAAAAATTATTCAGATTATGAAATGTTCATGCTCAAAGTCGTCACCTGAAAAAGATTTGCTTGATCCAATATGTTTTTGCATGATTTATGCCAGGGTCACATAATATGATAGCAGCCATCACAAATGGTGACCTGTATGCCAGGGACTGCCTGCTGATTAGAACCTTAAAAAGTCTTCAGATTATGAAATGTTCATGCTCAAAGTCATCACCTGAAAAAGATTTGCTTGATCCAATATGTTTTTGCATGATTTATGCCAGGGTCACATAATATGATAGCAGCCATCACAAATGGTGACCTGTATGCCAGGGACTGCCTGCTGATTAGAACCTTAAAAAGTCTTCAGATTATGAAATGTTCATGCTCAAAGTCATCACCTGAAAAAGATTTGGTTGATCCAATATGTTTTTGCATGATTTATGCCAGGGTCACATAATATGATAGCAGCCATCACAAATGGTGACCTGTATGCCAGGGACTGCCTGCTGATTAGAACCTTAAAAAGTCTTCAGATTATGAAATGTTCATGCTCAAAGTCGTCACCTGAAAAAGATTTGCTTGATCCAATATGTTTTTGCATGATTTATGCCAGGGTCACATAATATGATAGCAGCCATCACAAATGGTGACCCGTATGCCAGGGACTGCCTGCTGATTTCAACCTTAAAAATTATTCAGATTATGAAATGTTCATGCTCAAAGTCGTCACCTGAAAAAGATTTGCTTGATCCAATATGTTTTTGCATGATTTATGCCAGGGTCACATAATATGATAGCAGCCATCACAAATGGTGACCTGTATGCCAGGGACTGCCTGCTGATTAGAACCTTAAAAAGTCTCCTGATTATGAAATGTTCATGCTCAAAGTCGTCACCTGAAAAAGATTTGGTTGATCCAATATGTTTTTGCATGATTTATGCCAGGGTCACATAATATGATAGCAGCCATCACAAATGGTGACCCGTATGCCAGGGACTGCCTGCTGATTTCAACCTTAAAAATTCTTCAGATTATGAAATGTTCATGCTCAAAGTCGTCACCTGAAAAAGATTTGCTTGATCCAATATGTTTTTGCATGATTTATGCCAGGGTCACATAATATGATAGCAGCCATCACAAATGGTGACCCGTATGCCAGGGACTGCCTGCTGATTTCAACCTTAAAAATTATTCAGATTATGAAATGTTCATGCTCAAAGTCGTCACCTGAAAAAGATTTGCTTGATCCAATATGTTTTTGCATGATTTATGCCAGGGTCACATAATATGATAGCAGCCATCACAAATGGTGACCTGTATGCCAGGGACTGCCTGCTGATTAGAACCTTAAAAAGTCTTCAGATTATGAAATGTTCATGCTCAAAGTCATCACCTGAAAAAGATTTGCTTGATCCAATATGTTTTTGCATGATTTATGCCAGGGTCACATAATATGATAGCAGCCATCACAAATGGTGACCTGTATGCCAGGGACTGCCTGCTGATTAGAACCTTAAAAAGTCTTCAGATTATGAAATGTTCATGCTCAAAGTCATCACCTGAAAAAGATTTGGTTGATCCAATATGTTTTTGCATGATTTATGCCAGGGTCACATAATATGATAGCAGCCATCACAAATGGTGACCTGTATGCCAGGGACTGCCTGCTGATTAGAACCTTAAAAAGTCTTCAGATTATGAAATGTTCATGCTCAAAGTCGTCACCTGAAAAAGATTTGCTTGATCCAATATGTTTTTGCATGATTTATGCCAGGGTCACATAATATGATAGCAGCCATCACAAATGGTGACCCGTATGCCAGGGACTGCCTGCTGATTTCAACCTTAAAAATTATTCAGATTATGAAATGTTCATGCTCAAAGTCGTCACCTGAAAAAGATTTGCTTGATCCAATATGTTTTTGCATGATTTATGCCAGGGTCACATAATATGATAGCAGCCATCACAAATGGTGACCTGTATGCCAGGGACTGCCTGCTGATTAGAACCTTAAAAAGTCTCCTGATTATGAAATGTTCATGCTCAAAGTCGTCACCTGAAAAAGATTTGGTTGATCCAATATGTTTTTGCATGATTTATGCCAGGGTCACATAATATGATAGCAGCCATCACAAATGGTGACCCGTATGCCAGGGACTGCCTGCTGATTTCAACCTTAAAAATTATTCAGATTATGAAATGTTCATGCTCAAAGTCGTCACCTGAAAAAGATTTGCTTGATCCAATATGTTTTTGCATGATTTATGCCAGGGTCACATAATATGATAGCAGCCATCACAAATGGTGACCTGTATGCCAGGGACTGCCTGCTGATTAGAACCTTAAAAAGTCTCCTGATTATGAAATGTTCATGCTCAAAGTCGTCACCTGAAAAAGATTTGGTTGATCCAATATGTTTTTGCATGATTTATGCCAGGGTCACATAATATGATAGCAGCCATCACAAATGGTGACCCGTATGCCAGGGACTGCCTGCTGATTTCAACCTTAAAAATTCTTCAGATTATGAAATGTTCATGCTCAAAGTCGTCACCTGAAAAAGATTTGCTTGATCCAATATGTTTTTGCATGATTTATGCCAGGGTCACATAATATGATAGCAGCCATCACAAATGGTGACCCGTATGCCAGGGACTGCCTGCTGATTTCAACCTTAAAAATTATTCAGATTATGAAATGTTCATGCTCAAAGTCGTCACCTGAAAAAGATTTGCTTGATCCAATATGTTTTTGCATGATTTATGCCAGGGTCACATAATATGATAGCAGCCATCACAAATGGTGACCCGTATGCCAGGGACTGCCTGCTGATTAGAACCTTAAAAAGTCTCCTGATTATGAAATGTATGACAAAGGTTTGATTGTCCCATCATATTTTTGCTAGGGTCACATAATATGATAGCAGGAGACCACACTCTCAGGGGTTGCCAATTAATTCCAGCCACAAAATCTGTCTTAAATACCAGTACATAAAATCTCCACTTAAGTATTCTGTGCATCACAAGTTTTTTAAGATTTACAGCAGAGTGACACCCTCTCCCAAGTCCCAGTTAGTAATCACAGTTAACAGGTAGAAAAGGTGGGCTTTCATCTTGCTTTGTTATTGTACCTTTTTGTATCTGTTTACTAAGTCTGGAGACGTGTTTATGGATATCTGATTGCTATTATTACAGAAAAATAGGCATAGTTGTTGGAGCTATTTTACAGAACAATACACTGTTACATCTATATGTACTAGCATTACTAGAATTAAGAATAAAACACATATAATTGTTAATAAATTTCAGAACAGCAACATTCATCCAAAAATAAACTTTATTCTGAACTTGAATTATCAACAAACTGAATTTAAAATATGAACAAGGTATTTACAACTTAAATCAAAAGAAAATCAAAATTTATTAACATGCCAGACAGCAGTACTCTTTTGAAGTATCTGTTGTCCCAACACAGGTCAGGTGGTACCACCTTCCACATGCATCACACTGGATCTGTAAGCATAAAGCATGTATTGAGTAGGGTTTATTTCATTTCTTCATTATTTCATTTTTTCTGTACAAATAATTCCCACACATTATGTGTGCTCTTAATAAACAGATCATGCATTATTTAGCAAAACATATGTTGTCTTTATTTCAGAATACTTCTTAAGGTAAGTCTGTTTTGTTTTTCTTACCTAAAAAATCCTATGAAGATTGTGTCATTGATACTGCAAGATAGTAATATGTTCAGTCGTTGTAGTATTTTCTTTGGCATGCATTAATGTTTCATCTGTACTCATTGTTGTCATATACTTTGGTTTTTCAGGTTTGTTATATACATAATTGTTTTATATGAATGCTTTTCTGTGTTTTGTATATTCTTTACAATAAAAATGCACTCCATTCTCCCTCCTCCTTCCATCTTGTTAATTCTTGCAAAAAAGTTCTAAATAGGTGATGGCTTCTGAGGTTTCTTGGAAACACATTTCCCTTAGCAGAGGAATTAGGCATAACTTTGGTTTAATGTTGGTTTTAGGTAAACACATACCCAGTCTGTGTGTTTTTCATTTTGTGGATCGTCGGAGTCTACTTTTGAAATTTTTTCTCCACAATAGTGGCAAAGCTCACGAAGATCATCTGATCAGAATAAGATCATTATTAAGATCATAACTTATTTCAATTATAATAAATTCATGTTTTATAAGTTGAATCAAAGAATTCAATGATATGATAATAATGCTAAGTAAAAGTAAAAACTTACCTGTCTGCTTCAGCAGTTTGACAGCTACTTTCTTTCTATATTTGCAAACTGCTGATCTTGTGGTTGAGAAGATTAGAGGCTCCTCTGCCAGGATTTTCTCAGCATACTAGAATGCAACATAGTCACTAAGATAAATAAATGACATTTGTAATACATCAAATGAACTGCAAATATTTGGGTTTAGGAGACACAAAAAACAAAGGACACAATGAATTTGTAAAAGCAAGAAATGAAAAATAGATAAAAATCTCACTTTCAAAACAAATATGCCACATGAACTGCCATCGGGTTGTAATGAATGTGGCATTGTTTCTGCCTTCCATCGGGACACCTGACACCCATGCTTCCTCATAAATGCCCTCAAAAGTAGACAAAAGCAACATTAGTTAAGTTCCTTGCTGCTTTATAGAATACACTGGTCTTAGCAGCAGTCTTCAATGAAGTTGCAGTACCTTGTGGACTCCAAGCATGTTTTTAGTTTTGAGGATGCGTGTCCTAGAGAGCCCAGCACCAAGCTCTTCAACAGTTTGGGAAACATTGCCTATATGACAATAAAATTAATATGCAGCATACACTATAAACAATAAGAAGTGAGACTCCATACATAATAAAAAAAAGGTTGTTCTTACTGTCAGTATCCAGTGGCCAGGTTCATGTACTGCTCCCAGTATTACGTTAAAGTTCCCTGGGTTGCACTAAAAGGTAATTTCAAATAAAGGATTAGAAGGTAACACCACACCTCAGAGCATACCACTATGAGAAAAAAATCACTATCATAAGACCAGTTTTTGTCTGGGTTCATTTCTCTTGTAATACAACTTGTGCTCTAGAAATTATTCAAAATCAAAGGGACAAATGAATGTTTTGTGTTAGAGCAGTGCCACCACAATGACAAATAAAAAAAAACATGTAACAAACAAAAACACTTGCCTTGGCGCAAAAGAAAAAAAGCAGCCAGAGAAAAAATGACTCAGTTCAACCAAAATTACATACACACTAAACTCAGTTAATGTTGCAAAATCACCACTTCCAAATTGTTGTTAAACAGACAGACTAATCATAATTATTACAAAATAAATCATTATTTTTTTTATTAAAAATATGTATACATACGCATACCATACCAAGAATGCCTCGATCTTTCATTTTGCACCACTATACCAGATATCTATAGCTATGACTGTGATGGTTGTTTTGTAGTTTTATCGTTTGTAGTTTTGTTATACAATGTATGCACTTTGGAGTTGCAACTCTTCCAATATATGTAGGCAATATAGTTGTAGTTCTTATGTTCCCTTCACACTTCTATCTATGCTCGAAGTCGCTTTGGATAATACTGTCAGTCAAATGAATAAATGTAATGTAAATATAATACCTAGACGAGGACTAGTACCAGCACCATACCCTCTTCTTATGATAAAATTAATAACATTTAGAAAGTAGGAACAAAATAGGACATTCATATACCAAGTCAGTCACCGTATGTGGCTTCACACTGGTGGTGATGGTACACTGTCACAGCATCACTTTTCATTACCTTTAACCTTGACGTCTTCTTCTGCCAAATGCTAGTCATTTCATAGGAATCAATGAAAAGGGCCTGGTTGTCTTCATTTCTCTGATTGTGATGCTGCACCAAACGCAGCAGGTAGGCATTTATCACCTGAGAACCAAAATATTAATTTTCATACATCTGCCAGTATATATAGAATATACATACACACACATATAAAGTGCTATAGAAAAAAAAACATATCCCAACACACCTCACTCTCAAGTTCCTGATCAGGAGCTGTTCTTGTGATGTCCCAGTAAAAAATTTTGTAAGGCCCAATTCTTGAAAGCAGTACATGGACATTTTTCCCTTCCCAGGCCTCGTTCACACCTGTAAAACAAAACAAAATTAGAAATCTAACTAAAAATCTTCTCTTAGTGTAGTTTCTAACAATATACATTCTACAGCACATTCAACACTGCCCCACCCTCTCCATCTGACTGTTATCCAATCTGTAGCACAAAGGCACAGAGCACTTTGTATTTTTATTTATTATTGTTTAACTGTTTTTAACCTTAATTATTTATGTAATCTTATTGCTATTATTGTCATTGTAATGCTACTGTTATTGTTGTGTAAAGGTAGATTGGCAAAGAATTTCATTGCATGGTTGTGAACCATTTTCTTTTTTACTGTGCATATGACAAACTACTTGAATATTGAATCTTTATAATGATTTGAGTGATATTTTTAATATAAATGGCATTCTGCAGAATATAAAAGTAGTTCACATTTGTATATGAATATTATGACTGAGTACATACAAGACAGCAGTGAGACGGCTGGTGGAGAGGTAGATACAGTGGCTGATGCCAGCAGAGGAGTGGTGGACACAGCTGTTGGTAGAGATGAGGATGGATATGCAGAGGTAGTTGGAGTAGGTGGAGAAGACGATTCTGCTGCAGAAGAGGTAGCTGGAGTAGGAGGAGAAGCTGGTTTTGCTGCAGGAGAGGTAGCTGGAGTAGGAGGAGAAGCTGGTTTTGCTGCAGAAGAGGTAGCTGGAGTAGGAGGAGAAGCTGGTTTTGCTGCAGGAGAGTTAGTTGGAGTAGGGGGTGAAGGTGGTTTTGCTGCAGGAGAGGTAGTTGGAGTAGGTGGTGAAGGTGGTTCTGCTGCAGGGGAGGTAGTTTGAGTAGGGGGTGAAGGTGGTTTTGCTGAAGGGGAGGTGGGCACTCTGGCTTTAGCCTTCTCTTTTAATTTGCTGGGAATTCTAGGGACCTCTTCAGTGTGCAGCTTTAAGTGGTCAATGTTAACCCTTAAGGTGGCTTTCCCAAAACCATCTACAAGGTCAACACTTTTCCCCTCTATTCTTGTCACTGTGAAAGGCCCCAAGAACTCGGGCTCCAATTTTCCTCCCTTCCGTTGCTGACTGCGAACATTCTTCCTCCACACCATGTCACCAACCTGAAGCCTTTGGCCAAATGTCTTTGATCGCAGGTGCCTTCTGGTCTTCTCCTGCACCCTTTCAACATTGTCCTGTACTATTTTGAGGAGTTTTTCCTGCCTCTCAATGTCAAAGGTGACCTCCTCTTCTAAATATTTGTCCTCAATGGAGTGATCAATCTGTAGAAAATTAAATAACGTTTTTAAGATATTATTTAACTTGTCTTCAGTAGTCAAAGAATATATGCATTAACATTTATATTAAAAACCTGTCTAACCTGATACTGTTCAGGCACTTCAAATGGGTAGCGTGCTTCTCTACCAAACATCAGGAAATATGGTGAGAAGCGTGTTGTCAGTTGCTTTTTGGTGCGAAGACCAAACATCACTGCATCTAGATATCTGTCCCAGGTGTTGGGCTTATCGTCCACCAGCTTGGCAAGAGCCCTACAAATGAAATAGATACATCCATAACTTTTTGGTTTGAATTCCATATTCTCCATAGGATTGTAACAGTTACATTGTTTTTGCAGTCACCCTTATACAGTGATCTGAATAAAACTTTAATAAACAAAGAAATCAATGGGGGAGCTTCCCAAACACAAACAAGAATATAATGTTAGATATGAAGGCTCAGTGAATACATGGAAGGTACAATGAGTGAGTAAGCTGGTTTGGCTTATGTAGTGGTGTGTGAAGACTGGAAACAGGGGACTGGAATCAGGCCAACAATCAAAAGCCCAGTGAAACAAGTGTAAGTGTAAGACTAGAAAAGTAATGGTGAAAAGATGTAATCATATTTTACCTCTGTATGGTACCATTACACCTCTCAACCAGCCCATTTGTTTGGGGGTGGTATGGGGCACAAAGGCTCCTCTTGATTCCCAAGGCTTGGCATACCTCTGTGTTTATCTACAGGGAATGTAAGAAAACCTCTTTCTCATTTGTGCCTGAATTGACGCTGTATAAACATATATAAGTTCATACCACTGCTGAATGTTCATACCTCTGCTGAATAGCAAATACATAGCCTGACAATGCTTACAGTACATATTCGGCAACATTTGTAAAATACAATAACATTTCAAAATGTATTGTATTAAAAAAAAAAAAACTTACAGTGTTGACAAACTCTTTGCCCTGGTCTGTGAGGATGCGTTTGGGCACTTCAAATTGGTAAACAAATTTTAGTATGCACTCTGTCACTTCCTTTGCGGTCTTTGACTTTAAGGCATAAGCTTGTGTCCATCTTGTGCAATAATCAATCATCACACATGTATACTGATTCTTTTCTTCTGTCATGACCAGCTTCCCAATTAGGTCCATGCCAACAAGTTCAAATGGAACCTTTGTCTGTTAAAGTAAAATCTAAGTTAATTAGAAATTAAGCTAAATTGGAAACTATAAATGCTTTCATAAATTAAAGTCAGTAGTACATATGACAGACACAACACAATCTAGAAAATCTAAATTCACACCACATCAAGAACAAATGTACTTGTATATTTCTTTTTTAAATTCCACCTATATCTCTCTTTTTCATTCCTCTTTCCATCAAATTTTTCACAGTCTTTTATGGGGAAATTTTCCAAACTGCTCCTATCCATTCAATCTATCTATTGTTAGAATGATAGGCCAGCTTTTTCATCCATGCAAGCTAAATATCTAAGTAGGCCTAATAATAAAATCTTTGTCTTCTATGCAACCTGTGGTTTTTTTTTAGGTGGCATCTTTCTTGAAACAGTGGAGTGAACATGGAGCCACACTTGACTTTGACCAGCCTAACAATACATTGAAGACCTCCGTTGCCCCAAATGTATGAGGCTATTATTCTAATTATAATGAAATGAAAATTAATAACAATTATATGTATTTCGTTGTTTTATTATTCTGCAAGTTTTGCAGAATAATGGTATGAGAAATGGTATGACAATAACGGTATGAGAAATTTCTACTGTTTGTTATTATTTTTATAAATTTATGTCTGCTAATAAGGGTATTACTTGCATTCCATGATAATGAGCATTCAAAGGGCATTATTTTTAAAACTCTACAGTAAAATGTCATCAAACTCTGTATATAATAAGTATGATAATTACTCTATCTGATGGCGTTAAGGTTTATGACAGATCACACATTGATTTCCAATGGGTCTTAATGGGAAACAATGCATATTTCACAGGGCATTATTTATAAAACTCTACAGTAAAATACCTTTAAACGCATGATATAGTACGTGTAATAATTGCTCTTTTAGGTGGTGTTAGTGTTTTGAACGGACGTTTTGATGTTTACCAGGTAAATTGCTGTGAATATGGCAGATCACACATAATGCCTATTTAAGGTGGAACGGATTTTGCAAATAAGGAACTGCTATTGCGAATAAGGAGCCAACTTCTTCCTCGTAATAATCGGCATACCTAACAACTGTCGCCTTAAACCTTTGTGAAATATTTCGCGAACATCTCGACTAATTTGTGTAACAGTCTTTATAATTGTACAGATGAATTCTGGGTAGATCTGGGCAAGCATCAGGCTCGTGGAAAGAGCGGTATCGGAGCGAAACTGGAGCGAGACAGAGCGACCGCTCCAGCCATGATAAAAAAAACCACTCCGCGCTCTGACCGAATTCCGCCCGCTCCGCCCCTCGCTCACGCTCCGCTCACATGCTCTGCTCTAAATTAATGCATAGGATTTTAAGCTGTACTATATAAATGCAATGTGAGGACAGACATATGAAAGACATATGAAAGTGATCAGTTGTCAATTGTTGACACACGTCTGCATATAGTGCAAAACAATATTATAAACATTATAAACAGTCATATATATAGGTCCAAAACTTACCTTGATTGGTGTGTATTGCGTTTCAGTTTTTAGTGTGCCTTTGTTTTTCTGGCAAACTGTACACTGTGACACCTGTGACAACATACAGAATTTTTTTCAATGTGGAAACACGTCTTTACGAACTTCAAATAGCTGTATAAGAAAAACATAAATAATAACATACCCATCGTTCAATGTCTCTGGACATTCCAGGCCAGTAAAAACGCTGGGATATGGCATCCCTAGTTTTTAATTGCCCACAGTGTGCTCCAATGCCACTGCTGTGGAACTGTATGAAAAGTTCATCAGCCTCTTCTGCGCCACGAACAACTTTGGCCCTGACTTCTTCGTCAGAGCCCTTGTTTCTGGTGTAGTACAAGTCTCCATCTAAAATACATTCGGAATTATACGTATATTAATAAACATATGAAGACTGCTGTATTTACTGTTGTACTATTTACATTTACTTCACATGTATTAAGGCCACTTAAAATTAATAAATTGTTTTACATGGCCGAACGCCTCAATTTTTTTGGTGACGGCTCGATTTTTTTAATATTTTATATTTTTCAAAAAATCGGTTTTTTTTACCTCAAAAACTGTGGGTGAAAAATCTTTTATGTCAGCCTCGGATTTTTCAATTTGACGCTTCTCGGACAATGGTTTTTATCGTTTGTCAGATTGTGTGTGGGCCCACGGTATTAAAAAGAACTTTTCTAGTTTTAGTATATCTCTGTTGCCGTTCGTCTTTTCGCTAAAAATATAAAATAGAAAATAGAAAATCCCCTACTCACCAATATTTTAGAAGTTTGAGTCATGTAAAACAATTTATTAATTTTAAGTGGCCTAATGTCTGGAAGTCATGTTTATTAGATGTTTCTTGCAAAAAATAACTTACCGATTATGGAGAAATTAGAAGATCTTCTTCGTAAGCTGTATCTCTGATGCTTGCTGAAATTTTTCGGATATTCTCCTTTAATTAATAAGTCAAATATTTCTTTGACTAATTGGGGATCCATGATTTCGAAACAGCGATAGGCCTACGGTATTACGTCATACGTCGTCATACGTCATTCGCGTTACGTCGAACTCGACTTTTTTTGCAAAAAATACAGAAAAATACAAATCGTCTTCTTTCGGTTTCAACCTTACGTCAGCCAGGGAATGCTAAAATATGTAAACTAATATATTTTAATGTTTGCAATCAAATAAAAGCTTATAAATGTAAAAGTATTGTCTTTTTTTAATTGGTGTTTCGAGCCAATAGGGGTTTTTCGTATCAAGTCGTTTGTCGAAGTTGTGCCTTCTGGAACCAATTACTGACGTAGGGTGAGGTATAACTGTATTTCACCTTGACGTGATTAGCATACAACTGTCGCGTAAACAGTAAAATTGACCCTGTTATTTTACCTGACTCTAACTCTGATTGTGACATCTAGGTAAAGCAACGCAGAACCTGGAGCTGGAGTCTAAATACAACCAGGATTCAGATCCAGACAGTGCTCGTTGCGTAGACTTCTTTTCATTCACAAGGTCTTATTGATTCAGTGTATTTGTCTCCTGGTTTTGGATTTTTTCTTCTGGTTTTAATTTCTGGCAAATTCGTTGGATTGTGCTGTGGATTATATATATATATATATATATATAAAATAAATCATGCAAAAACATATTGGATCAAGCAAATCTTTTTCAGGTGACGACTTTGAGCATGAACATTTCATAATCTGAATAATTTTTAAGGTTGAAATCAGCAGGCAGTCCCTGGCATACGGGTCACCATTTGTGATGGCTGCTATCATATTATGTGACCCTGGCATAAATCATGCAAAAACATATTGGATCAACCAAATCTTTTTCAGGTGACGACTTTGAGCATGAACATTTCATAATCAGGAGACTTTTTAAGGTTCTAATCAGCAGGCAGTCCCTGGCATACAGGTCACCATTTGTGATGGCTGCTATCATATTATGTGACCCTGGCATAAATCATGCAAAAACATATTGGATCAAGCAAATCTTTTTCAGGTGACGACTTTGAGCATGAACATTTCATAATCTGAAGAATTTTTAAGGTTGAAATCAGCAGGCAGTCCCTGGCATACGGGTCACCATTTGTGATGGCTGCTATCATATTATGTGACCCTGGCATAAATCATGCAAAAACATATTGGATCAACCAAATCTTTTTCAGGTGACGACTTTGAGCATGAACATTTCATAATCAGGAGACTTTTTAAGGTTCTAATCAGCAGGCAGTCCCTGGCATACAGGTCACCATTTGTGATGGCTGCTATCATATTATGTGACCCTGGCATAAATCATGCAAAAACATATTGGATCAAGCAAATCTTTTTCAGGTGACGACTTTGAGCATGAACATTTCATAATCTGAATAATTTTTAAGGTTGAAATCAGCAGGCAGTCCCTGGCATACGGGTCACCATTTGTGATGGCTGCTATCATATTATGTGACCCTGGCATAAATCATGCAAAAACATATTGGATCAAGCAAATCTTTTTCAGGTGACGACTTTGAGCATGAACATTTCATAATCTGAAGACTTTTTAAGGTTCTAATCAGCAGGCAGTCCCTGGCATACAGGTCACCATTTGTGATGGCTGCTATCATATTATGTGACCCTGGCATAAATCATGCAAAAACATATTGGATCAACCAAATCTTTTTCAGGTGATGACTTTGAGCATGAACATTTCATAATCTGAAGACTTTTTAAGGTTCTAATCAGCAGGCAGTCCCTGGCATACAGGTCACCATTTGTGATGGCTGCTATCATATTATGTGACCCTGGCATAAATCATGCAAAAACATATTGGATCAAGCAAATCTTTTTCAGGTGATGACTTTGAGCATGAACATTTCATAATCTGAAGACTTTTTAAGGTTCTAATCAGCAGGCAGTCCCTGGCATACAGGTCACCATTTGTGATGGCTGCTATCATATTATGTGACCCTGGCATAAATCATGCAAAAACATATTGGATCAAGCAAATCTTTTTCAGGTGACGACTTTGAGCATGAACATTTCATAATCTGAATAATTTTTAAGGTTGAAATCAGCAGGCAGTCCCTGGCATACGGGTCACCATTTGTGATGGCTGCTATCATATTATGTGACCCTGGCATAAATCATGCAAAAACATATTGGATCAAGCAAATCTTTTTCAGGTGACGACTTTGAGCATGAACATTTCATAATCTGAAGAATTTTTAAGGTTCTAATCAGCAGGCAGTCCCTGGCATACGGGTCACCATTTGTGATGGCTGCTATCATATTATGTGACCCTAGCCTAACTCTGGGTTCACCATTTCTGTAATAGAGCATGTATTTATATTATGAATATTATAAATGTATAATATACATTTTTTTTTTAAATAAATATATGTACACACGCACATCTTTGCTAGTTGACATTTTAGTGGTAATACTCAACGTACGACCTATATGTGTCCCATTGTTGAAACTCTCGCTTTATTTTAATTAGCCACTGTATTGGCGTGTAAAATCAGATTACCGTCGTAAAAATTAGATTTAGAATGCACACCGACTACGCAATTTAACTTTACTCTATTCATGGATTATACGCATTATCCATGAGACTTTAAACATTATAAGGCATGTTCATAAACTATGCTGTACAATGTATCCGTCATGAAAGTTAAAACTCTGGTGGGTTCGTCTGCATAAAAACGAGTCGCGTCCAGCGACAGCGCTTTTCAACCGCAGACTTAGGTAACTTGCGTACCAAGCGCGTGCACGCGGGAGTTTGCGCCTCCTATGGTCACAATATATGATGGTCACAGAATATGGTGTAACATTCACAATCACATTATCGATACAGCCCCCTTCATAAGCTTTTTTTTTTAAGTAATTATAGTTATGCGAGACGTTAGTTAGCCTAATTCATTATTCAGGTGAATATTTTATTTTTAGCTCTTTGACCTCATAGCTGACTACGGGCCTGCTAACATCAATGTGTTAAAAACAATGTAAACAGACCTACGGTATTCATTTCATTAACAAAGTGGATCACGAATTAGTCTGAATGCTGTCTGTAATATCATTATCGTAATCCTGCATTGACCCAATAGTAACTTCCATCGTTAAAGTAACAACTATAATAATAATAATAGTAGTAATGATAATAATAATAATAATGATTAAAATTATTATTATTGTATAACGGCAGCACATGGAAAGTAAATATGAACTTACGCAATGAAGCCTCAGTTTGTCGTTCTGCAGTAAGAGTGTTAGTTCGGAGAAACGCCACAATCTGCGCTAACGCACCGCGCTCAGTCTTTGCAGAGCATTTTATGATCGGATCAGCGCAGAGACAAGTCTCTTTAAGGCCGCCAAAACCGATAGTGAGACGGTGACTCGTCCACCACACCTCCGTCACACGCCTCAGGTCATTGTACTGCAGTGAAATTCACGTGCCTCCACTCCTGTGAGTATGTTGGATTTGTCATAAAATAATTTGTATTGACGAAATGCTACTCCTATAGAATCGCTCTCGTTACCAGAAATTATGTAGGATAATAACATAATTTCCCCGCGGTTTGACGTGTTAATTAGGCCTATTAAAGAACAGCAGTCCTTAAGCTTCATCAAGTAAACAAGAAAACAACCAAACAAATAAAATTATGGCACGTTGTGAATGTTTTTCAAAGGCAAACGCAGAACAAAGGCACTTTACCTTTCTAGATATTTAATGCTGTGGAATGGTGTCTTACTACATTTAGTGACTTGGCAAACAGTGAAATAACAACTGATAGAATGTCAAGTATTTTGCGTGTCTGTCTGAAACCCGCAAAAGGTGTGACAGGAAATGTTTCTTTAAATTTTACACGACAGAATACCAGGCAAATCTTTTCACATCGATTTTTCACTTAACTTCGCAGGAAGCACATTTAAGGTAGGGGACTCGTATAGAAACATCATTTCTACGACTCCTTTTAAGGATATGAGTTGTCAAGAAAGTGGGTTAACTGTGTAAGGTGTGAAGGTTATTGTAATGAAGGCAGTGTCTGTAATAATACTTTTTTGATTATTTTTGATGTATAAAACATTACACAGTCATTACAAAGTGCCATAATAAATGGAACTATTACACTGTATACCAGGAATCGAGGGCCAGACTTGAAGAGTCCTGATATATATGTTAAGCTTGAATGGGGTTTAGCCCGGAAGCCAGTAGGAAGGTGTTACATTCAATCGTGATTATTTCTTAGCATTTTTTGCTAACTGGGCTGGTTCATTAAAAAAAAATCTACTAGCCCTCAATGAAATTTGCAAGCATAAAGAGCAACTGGAAGGTTGCAGGTTCGAGCCCTGGTTCCTCCTGACCCCATCAAAGTGTCCTTGAGCAAGACACTGAACCCCAAATTGCTCCCAGTGTGCAGGTTGGCGCCTTGCATGGCAGCCTCCGCCACTGGCGTGTGGATGGGTGAATGTGAGGCATATAAATTGTAAAGTGCTTTGAGTACCCGTAAGAGTAGAAAAGCGCTATATAAATGCAGTCCATTTACCATATAAAAAGTTATTTTCAGTGTATTTATAAATTAATAAATTTCTATGAAGAATTTACTCATTCATCAGCTATCCAAATCATTTCCGATTCTCGGATCGTCCTGCTGGACAAGTGGGAATTAAGGATGCTGCTTCGAGCTGACGGGAACTCGTGGATAAATGTGATCTCATTTCCTGTCCATTTAGTTTTATCTGATGACCGCTGTCTTTTTTTAGAGCTATTTTTGTATCATAATAGGAAAATTTGGTTACTCACACCTTTTCGATGCTTATGGCTCATACATTGCAGACCTATAATCCTATACAGGTAATGTGTGTTTCGTAAACAAGGTTTTCCAGGTTTGTATTACTAATCGGTCATTTTTCTTTTCTCATACGAAAAATTACCACCAGTTCTCATGCTTCTGGCCTGACACTAACGCTTACGCAAGAAATCTTACGGTAAATCTATATTATTCCATTATAATCCTCAAATTAGCTACATCAAAAACGTTGGGGCTGGTTGCAAACCCTACAGACACAGACAATATAATGAACCTATTACATGTAAATGCGAGTGCAGACTTGTCTCGAACTGATCTCATGCCAGCCAGCTGACTAAAGTCGGCAATTCTGCGTATATTGTTTCGAATGATAATATTTATAACCGCTCTTATCGAACATAAGGGCCTCAAAAAGCTATGAAACATTAAAAATTGACAGCACATTCACTAGATGGATCTGTAACAATCGTACACCTGAAACAAAATAATAAAAATTACTTTACATTCACGGTCGGTGCAAATAAAACATTACTTGGCGTTTTCCTGCAAGCGTCGCGTATTTATCCATTTCTTTAAAAAGCACCTGTATGGTGCACGTGGAGGCGCATGTTCAGCTGTTCGTAGAGGACCTATTCCATATCCTGATGGCGCTACACCGAGTAAGCTGACCTGCTTTCCTTAGCTATGACTGAAGTTGGCTCCAAAACGAATATTACATCCGTCTGTTTTAGTGATTCTGCAAGAAAATCGCTTAGTTCATAAAGCTGGTGACGTGCAGTATAATGTATTTTTAGCAATGTGATACGGGGTTGCCAACTGATCATGCATCTGACGCTTTCAGACTCACGCAAGAAATCTTACCTCAAATCTGTATTATTCCATTATAAACCTAAAATTAGCTACATCAGAAGTGTTGGGACAGTTTGCAAATCCTACAGACTATTTACAAGCTAAAGAAACTGTTACATACATGTAAAATGTATGCGCAGACTTGTCTCGAATTGAACATCTCACGCAAACCAGCTGACCAAAGTTGCCTGGTGATATGATTAGCGAAGTATCTCGGTTAATTGTTGACCAGGATGATAGATTGATTTAGAGCCCACGAAGTATAAGTAATTTTGCACTAGATAAACGGAATCCGTGTACGGACATTATGTTTGGTTTCAAACCGGAGGGAAATCTTATTAATTTTTTTCGCCATTTCTAATAACAAGAGTCGATCACGTGGATTTTTATAAAGTTTGCTAGTGGTGCCGCCACCCGGTCTTATCCGCAGTTACCCCCATTTTCGTCCTCAGTTCTGCTCGGTGACACCTGTGTGCGATTCTGTGACGTCATCTGTTTACCTAGTGCTTAACATTATTTTTCAATGCAACGAATAGCAATTACGATTTAGCCTTACGTTAATGTACGATCTATAAAATCAACCCTGTTTCAGGTTTCAGAGTCAAAACGAGAGCAGTTTCGGAGGTATTTGGAAAAGAATAATGTCCTTGACTCCCTGACTAATGGTATGTACCCTTAAAATGTATGAAAACATGGGTTATAGAAAATTTTTGTGTCCACTGAGCGATCCGACGGATAAGATGCTACTTCTCATCTGCAGTGCTGGTCGCTTTGTGCCAGGACGAGGACAAACCCCATGATGCTTTGCAGTATCCTTTGCAGACGTTGTTTGTTCTGTGTATTCTCATTTTTTCTAATTCGCTTACTTATTCAGTGAAATGCGACACGTAAAACTACTTTACATTTTGAAATAAAATGGTATTTAATTGCTTTAAGTGCGTTTAGATGCCAAATACTACCAATAAATCAATAGCGTTGCCAATGGTCAACAAAATGGTGAATTCTGACGGATATTCTGATAAAAATGCAAATTTCACCACGGATATCGTATTTTAAAAAGTAGACTACATAGTACATATTCGCCTTCAAGTTTAAACGTTTTGCACAGACACGTTGTCTGTGTACGGACAGGTTGATGATCCCTTTGTATCTACTTGAATTTACTATACATGTCCGAGTGTAAATTTGCGTCGATATACAGGGTAAGAGCCTTAATGAGCGCCAGCTTTGTGCGCCAGCGCCTGGACATGTCCCGCGTCGCCAGTCCCGAGGCACAGACACTGAGCTTGGAGCTTACGGAGCTACAGCGAAAGCACCAGCATCTCCTTGAGGAAAACAAAGATCTGAGAAACAGGGTGAGCGCATCCACTCATAAACCCGTGCGCGCACTCCCGCCTTCCATTCATTTATGTCCTAACCTTCATCAAAAGTAACCAAACAAAATACTAGACTTTTATCATTTTTACTGTTTTGATGCATTCAGATTTTTATAAAATTGAAGTTATCCAAATAATGTCCCCAAAAGTAAGGAAGTTTCAGTTTTTACCACACTTTGAGGACATTTTAGTTCCCAAATGTAATCTATGCAAACCCACACACACACATACATTCATACATACATACATAATATTAATCTCATTTTCCTCATTCCCAGCTCCTGCAGTATGAACTGGCTCCAGAGGACAGTAGAGACTGAAACTCACCCTGGTCACTGCGGCTATGCTGGCACTGGTGACTCTGGACTGAAAACATGGTGAATCGAATAGGATTCATATTTCAGTCACTTAAAGGGTCTGATTTTCTGTTGTTGATATACAACTGATATTGAAAACAATAAATACCTTTTGCATCACCGATTCTAGGATTAGTTTTATTACCGTTACTTGTGGAATGAACTTGTGGAATACACGTTTAATGCAGAAAGCCTTGAGCTATACAAGCAGGTAACACATTTAAAATAACATTCCAAAGGATATCCATACAGAAGTGACGGATATATTGGACTCGGCTTTCTGCCCAGTGCTGTGTACAGGGTTGGACTGGCCATCTGGAATACCCGGCATTTTCCCAGTGGGCCTGCAAATTTACCATGGGGCCACAGAGGAACCCCAAAGTCCAGGGCCTTGTGTTTGACTGCAGTCCGTTCATGACTGTATATAGTGCCATCCGTCACTGCTCACTATCCCCAGTTCTGTGTGAGGCTGTGTAGCTCTGTGCTCCCCAGCGCCATCCGTCACTGCTCACTGTCCCCAGTTCTGTGTGAGGCTGTGTAGCTCTGTGCTCCCCAGCGCCATCCGTCACTGCTCACTGTCCCCAGTTCTGTGTGAGGCTGTGTAGCTCTGTGCTCCCCAGCGCCATCCGTCACTGCTCACTGTCCCCAGTTCTGTGTAACTCTGTGCTCCTCAGCGCCATCCGTCACTGCTCACTGTCCCCAGTTCTGTGTAAGGCTGTGTAGCTCTGTGCTCCTCAGCGCCATCCGTCACTGCTCACTGTCCCCAGTTCTGTGTAACTCTGTGCTCCTCAGCGCCATCCGTCACTGCTCACTGTCCCCAGTTCTGTGTGAGGCTGTGTAGCTCTGTGCTCCTCAGCGCCATCCGTCACTGTTCACTGTCCCCAGTTCTGTGTGAGGCTGTGTAGCTCTGTGCTCCCCAGCGCCATCCGTCACTGCTCCCTGTCTGTTACGCCCCTGCCCAAGAAGCTGGGGATCGCACTCTGGTTAAATAACTGTAATTAAGCTGCCTTGCTGCCGGCTTTTCATTCCACTCCAATACTGTGACCTACCAGACTTGGCAGTTTTAATGGGGCAGAAGAACAGGCCTCCATATCACTACAGTACATCAACCATCAGTTTGCATGGAACCGGCTACCAGCTGAGCTTATGTGAATGGAGGCAGGTGTTGCTTGTTAAAGTGGTTCATTGTATATTTATTGTATAGTTGCAGTGGGGTGCAGACAAGACAATGGCTATTTGAACAATTCTGAATCTAAATGGTAAACAGAACCACAGCACACTGTTTTAAACATATTTATTCCATCTAAAACTTAACTAAACAGAATCTGCACAAAGTGAAGACCGCTTTACTGTACTGCAAATTAACCCCCCCCCCCCCCCCCCCCCCCCCCCACACACACCCTCGCTGTCTGCCCCCATTGAGTATATTAAGCACTAAGGGCCTGTTTCACAAAGCAGGATCCCCCAGCCCCTCCTCCCACAGGTGTTCAGGGACCCCCAGCCCCCCTCTACTCCTGCAGGTGCTCAGGGACCCCCAGCCCCCCTCCATTTCTGCAGGTGCCTGTGTAACACCCTGTTGCAAACCACAAGAAAGCATTGGATTTGTTCACAAAACACATGCAGAGGTCCCTTTGGACTGTGCCACACTGCACGCTTCATACATGATGCATTCTTTGACATGCTTCTTGCCAGTGCGTTTCCATACCTGCCAGGCCTCTGCTCACACACTGCACTCTGCATGTTCTCACTGGAATTGTCATGCCTACAAGTATTCTCCTCTCAACTTTATTCTAGTCCTGGAATCTGTTATTATAATGGTCAAATGATTATGGTTGGACAGTCACCCTAAATCATTTTTGTGACACTTTTTTTTTTATATATTAGTTATAAAGTCATAAAACTTTTTCAGACGTGTGCATTTACAGAGAAGTATCTATCCACTCATGTCATGCAAAAGACAGATTGCAAAAAACAATACAATTAATTCTAGGGAAATATCAATATTTTCACATTTGGCTTGCAAAACAGTAGCAAAAGCAGCTGTGCTTTAGTACTTAGTTCCCATGACTACTAAAGAGTTCCAGATAAAAATGTGATTCAGTACAGTATGAAATCAGACAACAATAACTAACATGAATGAATGCAGCAGGCACATTTTGGAAGGAGATGCTGGTACCCACTGGATTATCAAGCCTTTAAGAGACATCTGAAAGAGAGAGAACAGGATTTTTACAGCACCATCTACTCTACAGAGGATTATATCTCTGTGTCAGTGATCAGAAAATTGCCAGTTTCAATCCTGTGCTGGGCACTAATAGTCATATCACCATCACAAAGCTAACATTTGTAACTCGTAATCGACATTTAATGCAGAAGAAATGGGCAGGGATAAAAATCTGAGTGACGTTGACGAGGGCCAGATAATTATAGTCAGACGACTGGATCAGATCATCTCCCAAACAGCAAGGTTTGTGTGGTGCTCATGGTCAGCCATGGGGAACACCTACTGAGAGTGGTCTGAGGAGGGAAACACCATGATGCCTTGTGCCTCCCGTGGTTCTGTTCCCACCAGTACCCTTCATCAAAGAGGTGCGGAAAAGTCCAGTTTCCCTCAGGACAGTTAATACTCACAACTGGCTGGCTGGCTTCCATATCGCTGTATGATTAGGTCTTGTGTGAATTTCACAAATGATTCATACTGCTCTGAAACAGAAATATAATGTTGCACTAAATGCCTTTGAGCAGGTATCCAGAAGTATATAGATAGATATATAGACTTTATTGTCATTGTACCGAAGTACAACGAAATTTCTTCGGTGACAAGCCTGAATAAAAGTAATCTACACATATACACACATGCATACCTACACATGTAATAAATGCATAAAAAAATGTACTAATGCTTAGTGCAGGGGTGGGGAACCTGTTCCATGGAGGGCCACTGTGGGTGGGGGTTTTTGGGATGGCCTCTCAATCAGCCAATAACTGTGGGTCCCCAGGACTGGAGTTGAGAACCACTGATTTATTACTGGCTGACTGAGAGGTCACCCCAAAAACCCGCACCGGCCCTCCATGGAACAGGATCCCTACCCCTGGCTTAGTGTTTGATGTTGCTTACCCCACCCACCAACAGAGGGCACTCCGCTCTGCCCCTGACTCCAGGTGCCAGCCTGTCCCACATACCTGAGAGTTTGCTATTTAGGATTTCCTCGTATTCCTCACGGACCTTCAGCTCGTGCTCGTCGGCCAGCTGTTCACACAGGTTGCCCACCTGACGCAAGGTGAAGGTGGGGGGGTCACTCGTTTCACAGACACCTGTGGAGAAGGTGATAAATAAACAATACAGTTAAATAAAGCAACAGGCAAGAGGACAACATTCATTTCCTCACAACACCAGGCCCATAATTAAAGGGTCTGTATCAAAGAGAGTGAATACTGAACAATGATCAGCAGCCAATAGAGGCAGAGAGGTACTGGGATGACAGGAAGAAGAGTCCAGCAGCCAATAGAGGCAGAGAGGTACTGAGGAGACAGGAAGAAGAGTCCAGCAGCCAATAGAGGCAGAGAGGTACTGGGGAGACAGGAAGAAGATTCCAGCAGCCAATAGAGGCAGAGAGGTACTGGGGAGACAGGAAGAAGATTCCAGCAGCCAATAGAGGCAGAGAGGTACTGGGGAGACAGGAAGAAGAGTCCAGCAGCCAATAGAGGCAGAGAGGTACTGAGGAGACAGGAAGAAGAGTCCAGCAGCCAATAGAGGCAGAGAGGTACTGGGGAGACAGGAAGAAGAGTCCAACACAGTGAGCCGTGTTTTACCCATAAGAAGTCAGGGCTATTCTGCTCATATTACCCGCTTTACCTTGTTTTGTGTTGCGTTTATTTTCAATTTGACTTTCTATTTCACCAGAAAGGCTTCGAATAACAAGCTTTCCTCTCTCCCTAACTGACCACTTCTGGTTAACTGCTCAAATGCATTTAATGCAATATCATATTTCCGTTTCAGAGCAGTATGAATCGCATGTGAAGCGACCATGTTATTCCCACAGTAGCCCCAAAAATCCCTTCCCCTCAAACTGTTGCATACAGGACAATATGCATAAAAGGGAAATGTCCCCCCACCCCCAAGTTCTGGGGAAACCATATGCGGTTTTACAAGCTCTTATGAAATGCTCTCTTATTGTCTGACTCAAGCCATTTGCATGGCATGATAATGTCCCATATTTCTCCTTGGTTACATTAATGACATTATTCATGTTCACAAACATCCCAAGCAGGGTAATTTTAATTAGGAAAAGTATTAACTTGCTGGAATGTACAGGACTAGTACATAATTTTGTAGTTTTTCTTGTAAAGTGTGTTTCACAGTATTAACTAAAATGTTGGGCTGTTCTAAGCATTCTATGGATGAAACGCTACGCTGGCTGTGCAGGACAGGACAGGGACATCTGCTCGACGCTGTGGAAGATCTGCTCTGTAGGTACGAAACGCGAGGACAAGGCGTTGAGGAAGACTGGCGTGATCGACAGAAACAATTAGGGCAGAAAGCAGAGGTTAGTAGCAAAGATAATCGCGAGGGAGCCCCCTCCCTCATTTTTGGGGCCCTGGAACCGCCGGATGATGACGCAGCCTCCAGGGGGACCTGTCCCTCAGTCCTAAGGCCATAGCCAACATGCCTGCTATCCACACGCAAATTCCAGATTACACAATCAATAACAGCCAGACAGTAGGGCTTAAATGAGACACCCTCAATAGTTTTCACAGCCAACCTGTCAGAAATAGCGCTCTTGCCACATGCACGAAGTGAGTTCTGTACAAGCATCTTGGATGGACTCAACCCAGACCATGCAGCTGGACCACTGACCAGCTGCATTGCAGTATGTTCAGTCCAGGATAAGATAACGATCTAAACTCCAAAGGCGGGCAAATGATTTCATAATTCAGGCGCAGAGGTGAAGGCCTTGAGTGTCCCAGCCCTGCCATGTTATGTTATAGCTAGTTATGTTGGGTAATAAGAATCCATCGTCTACCATCGGCGCATAAAAGTACTTTAATCTGCTACATGTTGTAAATAACCCTAAACGCGCGATCTCTCCACTGACACCGAGCCTTCCAGCCAGGGTATATCAGCCTGAGTTGGCTGCCGGTGACATAATTAGAAAAATGACGTATTATATATCGGTCAGTAATTTTTCAAAACTGCAAAGTAAGATTCCTTACAGGTTAGCTGGCGTAGCTTTTATCGAATTATAAGAAAAAGTTAACAGATGAGGTCACATGTTTAACAAATACGGGGGTCTTTTTGGGGAGTGTTCGTAACGAATCGGGTATTATCGGGTCATGCCAGCTTTACATAAAGCAATAACAAAACCGGGGTTAGTAATATCACTAGAACTAAATGCGGTGTCGGTCATTCTCACCTGGAGTCAGCCTCTGCTGTCCAGCCGGACGCGGCGGGCCGAAGGTGCACCTCCGCGGTGCAACGGAGCTGGCGGCACCGGCCAGCGGGTCGCACCTCCGGCGCTTGGGGGATTGCGGGCCGTGCAGAGCGTCCCACTTCGCGGAGCGCCTTAATGTGGCGCCGCACGCCATGACCGAGCCGGTGGACAGCGTTGAGAGGGCAAATCACCCGGCATGAAAACAGAAGCGCCGGGGCAAAGCGCGGTCCCGCCCCAATACTGGTGCCCTGTACGGCAACCCGATCTGGTGCCACCCCAGCACGGACCACATGTGTCATACGTCAGCGGGGAAGGGATTGCCGGTTCCGGGGACAGGGCGGCGCATGGGATACTAATACGGAATCGCACAACACCGCAAATTATACTTCAAACAGATGCACTCATTTTAAGATATATGGTTTTTCACAGGGGACCCAGGAAGAGTTGGGGTAGGAACTGCCAATCGGCAAAATTTTGATTAATTACAAAGGTGCAGGACAATCCCTCGAGGACATAAAAGGCCCATTGATAGTACAAGGGCTTGTATTGTTTGTGTCCGAGGCACATAAACGTCGATGGAGTGTGTAGCTAAACCTGTTCACTGCTGGATGGCACTTCAGCTGATTTGTCCCCGAGGAGTGTACTCGTGTCACACACTTAGCTGATTTGCAAACAACTTAAAATATTATGTCTCCTAGGATGAAGTTGGTATTAAGTTTAAACATTTACACACAGTCAAACTTTAATTGGAAAAAAACAACATAACAGTGAATGTAACAAAGGCTATGTACATGGGTATTTAAATGCAAAGTTTCAAATTTATGAAATTTTTGGGCATTTACAGCAAGCCAGGATTACAGCTTCAGAAAGAGACCATCTCTTCAATGAAAATTCATTTCCAACTATGTGGATTAGCTATCGCACAGTACACAAAGGGAGGGGACAACATCATAAAACAAGTTTAAAAGTTACTCCATCAAAACCGTCCACAAGTCAACTGTGTCTTCCATCACTCCGAGCCAGTTCACTGGTGCAGCAAACTGGGTTTTTATTGAGCGACTTGTGGGAAGTGGAGGGAACATCTGCAGTCAGTTACACAGTGGAAGACCATTACCTAGAAAAATTCGATTCAAAATTACGATGCACTGCGGTACAATTTAGCCTTTCGGGTACAAAAATCTTGCAGGAAGAGGAAACAACCGATCAAATTAGCTTCAGAGGATGTGATATGCCAGCTTACACAGGGCAGCCTATCAGTCACCTTTACAACACTGAAGTAAAATACCAAGTCCAAACTATAACAAAAGAACTTTCCTAAAAACCTAAACCAGGAACTTCCACTGTTTTGTGCATACATGAGAGGCGCCAGATCTGTGGACAGGGGGCTTTCATTAATAATAATAAAAAAAAAAAAAAAAAAAACCAACAACGCAGTCCAAACCAGTCCCAGCTCTGAGACAGAATCCAGTACTGCAGCAAAGAATGCAGAGAAGCACTGGGGTGATGGGGGGGCCTAGTGCCCTCCAGACTTGCGTCCAGCCCAGGAGCGAGATCGCGATCGAGAGCGGGACCGAGACGCAGAGCGGGACAGAGAACGGGACGGGGAATGCAGCTGCTCGTCTTTCTGGGGCTCCTGAGAGGGGGCGCGTGGAGGAAACTCGCCGAGGGAGGGGCTCGGAGATTTGGATGCAGAGTGAGACTGGGCCCTGGATTCCCGCTTGGGCCGGGGGGGTGACTGTGACCTGGAGTGTGAAGGCATGTCAGGTTGGGGCCTGGAGTCCCGACGCTGACCCTTGTGTCTGGGGGGGGGGGGGTTAAGTAAAGGAACAGGACATATTATACATGGACAGTTTATTGAACCACAGCCCAAATCCAGTCTCAGTCTGTTAGCACAATGGAGAAAAAGGAGAACTCACCTGTCATTGTCGCGACTCCTGCTCCGTCGAGGCCTGCCATACGGACGACCACGGGACCTGGGAGGTAAGTAGTTACCAGGACCACTTATTAAAAGGCAGATCCCCCCTTAGCACCCAATGCTAAGCTAATGGAACAAAGTCATTGCTCACTGTATCCATAACAGATATATGAGAAATAACCTCCACCCCCAGCCCGACCCCTGAGGAAATTGAGGCGAGGGTCCCTTACTCCCGAGGGCTCTCGGACCGGCGCGGCCTCCGCTCATACGAGGGGCTGCGGGACCTGCGTCTGTCGTAACTGCGACTGCGCGAGCGTCTCCGCCGCCCGTCCCGGTCGTAGTCATCATAGCGGGAGAAGCTGCGGGGCGACCGTCTCTCCTTCACCTTCATCTGACTGGGTGCTGCAGAAACAGAGTGGCACCAACACACATCATTTCAGTGTCGGCACTTTTACACGGCAAAGACCGGAAGCTTCCGGCTGTTACATAGATAAGAATCGAGTGAATCTCAGTCTTACTCTTTCGGTCTCCTTGGGCGAACTGGATCTCGATCTGCCGCCCGCACACCCACTTTCTGTCCAGGTTGTGAAGGGCATCTTCAGCGTCTCGCACATCTTCAAACATGCTGCCTGTTAAGGGTTTTAAACTAGCCATGTGGCTCAGGGCTCTACATGCACACAAACACGGCCAGGACCCCCCGCCGCATACTCCTCCAGCAGATCCGGCGAATCGTATCGAAGGGGCGGTACTTTTGGGTTCATCATATCAGGTAATTGGGCTCACATTCATTCATTCATTGAACGCTTGCTTACTTTAAGCAGAACTAAAGCCCTCATGGGACTCAACCAGCAACCTTCGAATCATAATTCTGGTCTCTTTACTACGCTAAATCCTCCTCCCACTAATGTGACAAGAGGCAAAAAGGAGTTCTTCTGGAGATTAAAGATCCACTGATGTGTCATCAGACAGCTGTAGCCACCATGTTTGACAAATAAATCACTGCTTCCACTTGAATACAAGCAGAGAAACTAAAACTTTAGCATATTGTTCAAGTTTAGTCTGCAATGAATGGTGCTTAAGCTTTTGGCAGGATACAAAAACCAGGTTTGTTACCTTAAACATGCTTGACTGACCTTCATCTTGACCTTTAAGATCTTTAACTGCATTCCAGAAGAACTTGGATTCTCTGCTTGTTCTTTCCCATAATCCCTCTTTTGCAGATATATTGATGCTTTGACGCCCAACTTGGTCCCCTTTTCAGTTTGGACTCTTCAAGCTGAACACTATCTCACCCTCTGATATCCTTATGGTCTGTGCAGCTTGGTTTAATTCCTGGACTCTACTCTACTCAGGTCTGACTGTGAGGCCTCCACAGCCAAGGACTTTATATATTCTAGGGCAACAACAGAAGAATAAGTTAGGAGGAAAATACAGCTCCACATGTCATTGTCCATAGGAGGACTTTCTGTCCCAGATACTGCCATTCCTCAGTTACAACCTCATGGGGGTCAAACACCCCTCCCCCCGTTAAATGTGAAATACCATTCATTAAAAGGAGGTGTGATGAAAGGATATTGAATGTATGCAAATCCTCTTGTTCGACGTGTATAGAAGTCAACGGGAATGTAGACATCTACTATGGGGCCGTAACGACCAAACTCGCGACGTAAATCCTCCGGCCTGAAGCACCGCAAAACAGTTTTTATAATTAAATGCAATCCCTTGTTTGCATCACCAAGCCAACAAAAGTTAAAAACCCGATATTACAATTGCAGTGATTAGTGGAGAGACGACAGCAGCGAGCAAATCAGAAAGTTCAAACGCTTCGGATAAAAATACAGGGCTTACTGGTTTAAGTTAACCCGACAGCTGGCTGCACTCAAACTCTCAGATGGACGCGCAAATCAAAAGTAAAACAAAAGTAAATCGCGGCCTGCAGTGACGGAACCGCGCTGTTTGCTACGATGCAAGGCTGCATCCAAACCGGCGACCTATCTGACCAAGTTACAGTGAACAAAATCTGGCGAATGCTATACACAAGCCAGACTGCATTTTAAATGTAATTAATGGGACCGCTCTTAAAGGTTTAATATTACCGTGCAGAAGGACGCATAAGGAAAACCAGGGCTCACGCTCGCAATGCCCGGGGCAGCGAAAACGTGGCCATTTGCTGAAACGAAACCAAGAGGCTCGTCCACTAATTTTATCAGAGGTTTTCAAGTATGCTAACGAGGGAACTGGTGAAATTCAATAAAAAAAGAATACAATCGTTTGGCATTCTACGGACATTTTTGCAAGAAAAATCTAGGTCTCGTAACCAAGTGTATTTTTACCCCGAAGGCCCAAACCAACCCGCGTTTCATTTTCTAAACCAAAATAAACGCAAAAAAACCCTTTCAAACGCTTTTATCAGTTAGATTTACTTACCTTGACTCATCAGAAATATTTCTGATGAACAGTGAAGTATTTGGGGGACGCAAATACCTTGCCATTTTTAATAATTCCGCTTCTATAAGTTGACGTACTCAAACCTGCAGCGCCAAAAGCGAAGCGTTCAGCCTTATACCACGTGGAAAGGATACTGCGCATGCGCAGAAGGCTTCTTCTTAAAGGCAAAGTCCTCCCCGCTATAATTATGTCGGCATGTGGCTGCCCGATTTCCGGAACCTACCAAGGACAGGGCGCCATCCCATCGCAGAGTTCCCGTCAAGATATTTCCCATTTTATCGTAAGTATAAAAGAAACATTTTGATTGTTCATTAATCAGATTTTTATTATAGCATTGCAAATTGTAATATAAAAGCATAAGTACAAGTATGATAAATTTTGCGGGAAGATTAGGCAGTGACATTTTGACAGTTAAGTCTTAAAATGTAATTTTGTGTAATTTGTAATCAACTTATATTTGTTTCGTTAATGTATGACAAAACTACTTTCTAATAAATGTAATTTATATCTTGCAAAAAACAAAATTATCAGTCAATGAGTTCATGCATCAGTCAATAAATACAGGTAAACTACATGGTGAGGTATCATTTATTAACCATTAAAGACCAAAAAATGTTACATATTACTCTTGTAGACTGCTTGTCCAGCTTTCAGCCTTATTTATAACATCCACATGTACTGTACACATAATAATGCTGTTCAGATTTCCTCTGCTCAGCATGGGACCACACCAGGGTTTACACTGGGACACTGAACAGATAGAGTGAGTCCTGATCACAAAGGTCTGATTGGTCACTGGTAAACCAGTGTAAGGATGCCTCTGGCCGCTATATATGAATGAGCTCATAATACTGAGTTGTTATATTCCCGCTAAAGCCACCTCTCACAGGGACCAGATATCCACTGCTGGAGAACGGAGTTCACCACTACAAAACATGCATCCACATCTCTCCCTGAAAACTACATATTTTTAAATCAGTAACCAAACACAGTTCTGGGACAGGTCTTTCTTCAGGGGAGTGCAATACTGCTTCAAAATCCAGCTGGCCGTAGTTTTGGCCAGTGCTCAACTTGTAAACTGTGGGGTACCTGAGGCCATGAAGACAGAGACCTGCACCACCATTACATAAGGAGGGGCAGCACACTGGCTTTGAATGATGTCACATACACAGCAATAATACACCATTAATTACCTAAACATGTAACAATGCAAAATGTTCTAATACATCAAACTCTATACAGCTATTAGATGAGTTTAATGGTCCAGAAGGTAACCTCATCCATTTCAGTGGCCAAAAAGTGGATTTTTCTATGCATGTGTGGCACAGTTTTACCCTTTACCAAAAGTCAGATAAGCAAAACATATTAATTTAGGCTAATGCATGTGTAAAAAAAATAATAATAAAATCAACCAACCTTTAAAATACAAATAAAGTAATATATGCATTTATTCCAAAGTTTAACTGAAATACATTTTAAGTGTAATTCTATTGGGTGGCAGAGTGCGGTCTGCTGAGGCAGAGGTCCTGGAGCTGAGATGAAGCCCCCACTCGGGACCCACGTTGTAACTCACAGTGCACATGCTCGGGACCCACGTTGTGCTCGGTAACTCACAGTGCACATGCTCGTGGGCTGGCAGCCAATATTTACCTGCACTTTTTTAGTCCAAACTTGGTCAACCAAAAAGTCAAAGATTAACTGAATTTGGAATGTAGGAATACAATAGGACTGCTTTTAGACCAGGGGTCTCCAACTCCGGTCCTGGAGAGCTACCGTCCATTAGGTTTTCTATCCTACCTGGCTTCTGATGAACCACACCTTCTCAGGTAAATGCCAGGAACAGGTGTGGCTCATCAGAAGCCAAGTGGGACAGAAAACCTACTGGATAGTAGCTCTCCAGGACCGGAGTTGGAGACCCCTGTTTTAGACACTCTTTTGGCGTGTGGCTTTTTGTTTGAGACAATCTTTTGTCATATTTCAAACTTGTTTTCGTCAGTGCAGCTCCTGATGACCTCCCTGTGTTGGGGCCTGGGTTAGAATGGCGGCCTTTTTCGGTGTCTCTCTGCTACAGGAACACGCTGGGAACCTTCTCACGGGCGGGTGGACAGAGGGAACATCAGGACTGGCAGGGACCCAGGCCAACATCACAACTACCTCTGAGGAATGATTGTTCAGGGGCGAGAGATGTGGATCTGGGGAGCTGAGGGAGGGAGAGTGGGAGAGGGAGGGAGAACTGTTGAGGAAGAGCTTTGTGTGTGTCTGTCTGCAATTCCTGCCAGGATATCAGCTTTGTGTTCATCCAAACAGGGTCAGGTTTCACACTGAGTGAGTATAAATAAATTGAGAGACTATTTTGTCATTACTAGGCTTACAGAGTGTCATTTTGTAACATTTTGGTTGGTGGTGCGCAGTGGGATTTTTTCAATGTTAAAAATGTGCCGTGGCTCAAAAAAGGTTGAAATACACTGGTCTACAGTTAAAGGGGAGGACGCCGTCTCACGTAGCTCACCAGAGGCCAGCCTTGCTCTGCGCTGCACAGGGGAGACCTGCAGCTTGGCTGCATCAGCAAGGAAGATGCTTATCTGTGCAGAAAGGGGAAGGGATGTGAGCTCAGTTTCCGCACTCACAGCAGAGACAGAGAAGCAATCGATCAACTACCGGTGTCACGTCGCCTGCTGATGATTTCATAAAACATAAATATGGCTGGATTACTAATCAGGTGAAATGTATGGCGTGTGTCAGCAGTACAGCCTGGACCTGTGGACATTCTGGATTAGCAAAGTGGACAAGTGGCCTCACCTTTCTCCCCATCTCTGCCTGCTTCCGGTGGAGGATTTGCAAAGTCCAGGCTTCATCCTGGGTGTGTTGGCTATAGGAGTGAAGCTGGGGAGAAAACCAGCAGAGGACAGACCTTAGCTTCCTACACTGAACAGCTTCCGTAACCCTCCTGATCAGTCATCACAGGAGGGCTGTACCTTGCAGGTGCTGACAGATATGACATAATCCAGTGGGGGCATTAAATTAAAGGTGGGATCCAGTGGTAGGCCAATCCAGCAGGACGGAACAGTGCTCAGTGCCAAATTATTAATAGTAATAAAAATAAACACAATGCAAATCTCCACAACTGTATACAGGATAAGTAGGAATATGGGTGGATGGATACATTCAAATGGTGTTCACTGAAAGTCTTGGGATGCTTGCTTAATCCAGTAAAAATCTATTATATATTGGATTCATAACAAAAATCATTATTTTATTCATTTGTTTTAAAAAAAATCACATTAGAAGCAACCAGTAATTTCATTCATTTCAAGTACTAATAAATTGAAACCTAAATCATATTCTGTTCTGAGCTAAAAATCTGATTGACAAGCAGTCTCACTGGGTGCTTTTTAATCTGTAACACCTTCGCAATAACATAAAACACCAAACATTTGTGTTTAGTATCCCTTTGGGAGCCAGTGACTAAAATTGCAATTAATAGCTAAATGGCAAGAACAGAACTGATTGAGTCAGTCAAAAAAATTACGACACTTAGTAAAAAGAAAATGTGCGGAAGATATGTGCAGAGATGTTAGACATTGCTCGTCAATGGACTCTTGTTATGAAACCAATAAATTTGCATTTTTCTGCAACATTTTTCCAGAAGCGTCCCAAGCCTGTCTGTGAGCACTAAAACTATGTATAAAAAACTGATTATCTGCCCCCCCAAAGACGTTTCTGGCCCCTACCTTCTGCTCTGTATTTTGCAGGGTCATACGCAGGATTCTTCTAATCTCCTCCTTCCGCTGTTTTGAGATTCTTGCCAATGACTGGTCATTCTCTTGGATCTTTGACTTCAAGGTCCTAGGAAGCATGGAGCCTTGGGATTAACACCTGACCCTGAGCTGGTCACATGACAGGACAGCCACGATGTCATCTTCTCCCCAAGGGCAGTGACTGGCCAGGTCCTACTCCGCTCCAATTAAGCCACAGTAAATCATGAAGGAAAACCTCCCCTGGCAGAGTGTAGATGAAGCTTCAAGAGAATATTGGATCATAAAACATGTCTATTAAGTGTTTAACCATTGGCTAGCTGGTTAAATACATGAAAACAGCAGTCACTGGTAGGGCACTGTTTCTGGGGTAGCCAAGGTGAGGGTACTCACTCCAAGGAGTTTGTGGAGGGGCCAGCAGAGGGCAGCATATCACCCCCACTCTCCAGCAGCTCCAAAGCTTGGTTTACGGCCAGCGTTCTGTAGAAGGCAATAAGCTGGGGCTCCTCGGACCGCTCGCCCGCAATCAGCCACTTCTTCACATACTGCTTATCCAAGCGGGTTAATCTGCCAAAAGGCAAAGAGGTGGGGAGAGAGACAGAGAATTTAGGGAGACTGTGAGGAAGAGACAGAGGTTTTCAAAATTGCTGCTTTTTTTTGTGTCCACAACACATTCAGCTGGGAAGTTGCAGAATTCAGGCACACGATGCTTTCAACATTATGTGCTTCAGCTGCTACCCAGAGTCATCGCAGAGGGACACAGAGCCGAAATGACTCACTTGTCCCTCCAGTGGTGATGGCCGTACTGCCCACAGACATGTGCGACACCTGTCAGCAGATGGTCCAGAACCTGAAAGAAAATAGCATGAAAAAACAACTCAAATGAACTTTGTTGTGGGTCATACTGATGGTTGGTGATCAGGAAAACTTTCGTAGTTTTAACCACAGGATGTCAAACTCATATCCCTACTGCAAGGTGGGCTAAGATCCTGTTTTAATTGTGTGTGTAACTGTGTATGTTTATGTGCTTTAAGTCAGACTGACATCTGCTATGTGCCCTGTGTTGGTAAGGACAGAATCCGGGACCATGCCATAACCCTGTGCTAGAAAAGGTGGTGGAAGATGGATGGATGGATGGATGGATGGATGGATGGATGGGTAGGTGCGTGTTCTCTATAATGGTATACTGATAAAGAAACAGTTTTGAAAAATATTTCTGCCCCTTGAATAAATGATTATTTTGATTTACAAATGCTAGTATGCTATGTTTAGTAATACATTATCTAAATGAAAGATAGTCTGGTTTATTTGAGTGTTATTAAGGTCAGTGCCTTCATTATGTACTCTGTGAACCTGGCTAGGATCCCTGAGACATATGCATCTCTGTCATGCGATCATGGTGACAAGGACCTGGGTGTGGATCTCCTCGTTGATGGAATGCTTGGAGCCTTGCTTCCGCTTCACTGCCAGAAGGTCTACCAGTGGCCGAATGGTCATGCCCTGGAGGACAGACAGACAATCATCACTCTCCGAGATACTCGCCCTCAGCCTGACTATGCAAAAATCAGTTTATCTACTTTTTTCAAATGTAGACCCTAGTTTCAAAATAATAACATAACTGTTGTTTTCTCACAATAAATGATGCAATTATTAAATTAGGCAGAGAGTACTTTGGTCCTTATCAGTATTTGCTAGTTGCAGCTATCAGTATTGTGATACTTGACCATTACACCAGCTGGGACTTTTATGACATCCATAGGTATTAATATGGAGTTGGTGCTCCCTTTGTGGTTATAACAGCTGCCACTCTCCAGGGAAGGCTTTCCACAAAATGTTAGTGTGTCTGTGGGAATTTTTGCCCATTCATAAGTTCCCTTCACTGGAACTAAGGGGCCAAGCATAACCCCTGAAAAACAACCCCATACCATTATCCCTCCTACACCAAACTTTACAGTCGGCACAATGCAGTCAGGCAGGTAACGTTCTCCTGGCATCCGCCAAACCCCGACTCATCCATCAGACTGCCAGACAGAGAAGCGTGATTCATCACTCCACAGAACACGTTTCCACTGCTCCAGAGACCAGTGGCAGTGTGCTTTACACCACTCCATCCGACACTTTACATTACACTTGGTGATGTGAGGCTTGCATGCAGCTGGTCAGCGATAGAAGCCCATTCCATGAAGCTCCCAGCGCACAGTTTTTGTGCTGGAGTTAATGCCAGAGGAAGTTTGGAACTCTGCAGTTATTGAATCAACAGGACGCTGTAGATGAGTTTCAGTTATTCCTAAACGCTTCTACTTTGCAATAATACTACTTACAGTTGACCATGGAATTTCTAGCAGGGAAGAAATTTCACAAACTGACTTATTGCAAAGGTCAGTCCTATGGCAGAACTACACTTGAATTCACTGAGCTCTACAGAATGACCCATTCTTTCACAAATGCTTGTAAACCTGACTACATGGCTGGGTGCTTGATTTTATACACTTGTGGCAATGGGTCTGAATAAAACACCTAAATTCAATTATTAATAAGTGTGTCAATGATTAAGAAGTTCTCGTCAATAGCCCTCTACAACATGCCAAGCTTTACTTATCCTGTCAGTGTCTTAAAGCCACGATCAACCTTCCTTTAACAGGTACACATGCACACACACATGCTCAGTCTATACCTACCTGCACAAACACCGTGAAAAAGATCAGTGTGATGATGGCAGTCAGGAAGAGGTTCCTCATTGGAAAGTGCTCCTTCTTAAGCAGGAAACCCAGGGAGAAGGCGATTGCCCCCCTCAGGCCACCGTACGCCACAATAAACTGGTCCTTGGTGGTCAGCTTGATCACGCGAAACTTATTGATGATGAATGTCAGGCCAACCACACCTGCAGCAAGCACATGCGAACGGAATGCTTACACCCAGCTATCCGCTTACAGCAGTGTTAGCAAATCAACGTAGCATTAAATTAGTAACACATTTTAGCAAATGACATTTGAGTTAGTGCCTAGGCAAAGGCATGATGGCCTAACCTAGCACACGGGCCACGAGGCAGAGGAGGATCGTGACGGTGACGAAGGTCCAGTTCCATAGGTGCGGTCCAGCCACCGTGGACACACCGAGGAAGATGAAGATAAGCGTCTCACTCACGCTGCTCCACATCTTCAGGAAGTACTTGATGGTGGTGTGAGACTTGTGAGACACGTTGGCTTCCACATATGGGTGCATGGTTGCCCCGCACGCAATCAGCCTGTAGGAATATGAGTTTAAACACAAAAGAAGCATGGATTAAACACGTGCCCTTAAGACTTCCAGCAGTCAATTGTCATTCATCTACAGCACTGGAAGGTTTCGAATAGTAATCAGGTCGACTGTTTGCTACAGATCACTATACAGAGCCTGGTATTCAAAGAACATGTGAAGTAGGGCTGTACGCAGTGTGTGAAATACAGGGGGGTCTGGTTGGATCCAACACCCCCGATTAACCCATGAGACCCCCTGAAAGCCTCAAAAGCAAAATTTTAAGGGGGTCTCAAGATCGGTATTGGGCAACAATAAGGAGATGGAGACCCCCCCGAATATTGACAGGTATTTCGCACACTGACCGTATAATATATTGTTTCTGCATTGTCATCACAATCTGTGCGCACCCAATTATCATATCGCATTTGTTGGCGCTGTTTTGTATCTGTTGATATAACAGATTTCCCTCCGTGGGTCTCAGTCTCAACTTATAAATAAACTGAATGACAAATGTTGACAGCTATAGGACTGCAGGACAGAGCTCACTCACGCCATGATGCCACTCAGATGGAAGACCTCCGCGGAGAGGTAGGCCATGTAGCTGTATAGGAAGACGAAGAGCGGCTCGATGACACGGTTGTGCAGGGTGAAGCGGGAGGTGAAGGCAGCCATGACGCCAAAAATGGCGCCGACCAGAACCCCTCCCAGTGACACCACCAGGAAGCTGAGCACGCCTAGGCCTACATCCTGCGCGCTGACAGAACCCACACCCGCATACTCCTCAAGAAGGTGGTACAGAACCTGTGCAGATATGAAATGTCACGTGGGGCTCACAACACACATACGTGAGCCTTAAAAATCAGAACAACGAACATGCAACTGATAGGGACTGCGAGTGGTGGGGCACGGTTTGATAATAACATTTTCAGGAATAATCCATTAGGGAGAGCTCTGGAAAAAAAACAACAGACCACTCCATATTTGATTTTTAAATCTGCATTTTTAAATCCAGGTTTAATCCTGGCTCTGGTGGCAGAAGGCTACACGGTGAGGCAGGCTGCTTCCAGGCACAACATTTCTAAGACAGCACTACACAAGAATAAAGTGAAACAGGAGAAGCGACTTTCTAATGCCAGAGATGGCTGTTCACTTATCGCACAATTTCTCATGAATTGGAGGATGTCATCAAGTGCCCTTCAAAGGGAATGGGAAACATTAAGTGAAGTGTACTGTTCATAATAAGACTCCAAGAAGCAGGACTGTAGTCTCATAAACCAAGAAATAAGCCCTTCATTAATGAGAAACAGAGAAGAACCAGGCTGCAGTTTGCAAAAAAATATATATTATTCACAGACGCACACCCATAAACTGAGAATGTATGTCAGGATGTTAGCTACCTGAATGCCTAATTGAAATGTAAAATGGTCAGATTGATAGAATTCAAGGGAAACATTTGTCTTCCTGGGTTCTAATTTTTGCTCCAGACCTGTGCTGGGTTTAACAACTCAGCCACGTAGCCAGAAGCCTCACCACGGTTACGGCATCGTTCAGCAGTGATTCCCCGAACACCAGGATGAACAGAAGCTCGTTGATGTGAATCTCCTCGAACACGGCCAGCACGGCCACGGGGTCCACGGCCGACACCATGGAGCCGAAGAGCAGGCAAGCCAGCAGGTCCACGCCGGCCAGGTGCGCACTGTCCACCTGGCACACGCCATACAAGAGCCCGCCCACGAAGAAGGCGTTCCACAGGGTGCCCAGCACCGCAAACATCAGGATGGTGCCCAGGTTCTCCATGAAGGGCCGCAAGGGCAGGAAATACCCGGCGTCCAGGATGATGGGCGGCAGAAGGCACAGGAAGAAGAACTCTGAATCCAGCACTGGAGGCTCCTCCCCCACCACCTGGATGACTAGACCCACAAGGAGCCCCACTACAATAAGCAGGCAGCTCTCGGGCACAATGCTGGACAGCCGTGGGATTAGCTGGAGACCTGAGCAGGAACAAACACACGAATGAATACAGAGTCCTTCGGAAGAACACACCGAACTAAGTCTACCCTTGGTCAACACGGGGTCTGAATGACCTGGCACTAATCGATGAGTAATTACCTTCATTAGTCTGACATAAAGTAGTGAGCATCATGTACTTTATTTAATTACTGCCTCACGTCTGCATGGAGACCTGAGTTTGCGAATTCCTCACTGCCCTAACCAAGTACCTGCAGCGACCTCTCAGATGTTCTCTGTGCTCAGTAAAATGAGGTGTTGTCCCCAGGAGCCGCATCGCCTTCACGTGACTGCGGCCACATTATTCCCACCCTGATAAACAAAACCCATCTGGGCACTTCCTGCGTAACGCATGAGCAGGGACGGATTAACGCACAGGCTAGATATGGCTTAAGCCTAGGGGCCCCACGTCTGCTAGCCTGCAAGGGGGCCCCCATTGGCGCGGAGGGGGGCGGAGTTGGGGGGCCCACAGACTACTGTAGCCTAGGGGCCTCTGTGCACCTTAATCCGCCCCTGCGCATGAGCTACGCGAAGTCTGATGATGCGGCATTTTAGCCTGGCAATGCGAACTCACTATAGATTTGGCCCCAACACAGGGCCCGCGATTACGGGCCATCAGCTTTCACAGAAATCGATAATGGGTGCTGTTGCCGCTAGGTCTTATCTGGCCTGACACAGATGCTGAACTGTCTCACCGGCCCCAGAAGATAACGCGGGACAGCAGACTGACGCCAGTTCAACGCAAACTTCACATATTTTAAGTTTTAGGTAACAATCTCTCATTTTTTCACGTTTACCGGTCTGCAGCAGTAAGCCGTGCAGATTGTCGGCATAACGGAGACCAAATCTGCTCGGTGAACGAAGATGACAACGACTTGACTCACCCAGTTTCATCAGGAAAGCCAGCAGGATCCAGAGTGAGATCTGGAAGTGTGTCCGGACGTGGTCGTAATTGAAACTGAGGACAGGGAAAGTCTTTTTGCTGTTATTGGCATGATCATGTTTGAAAGGTGTCCTTTCGGTCCCATTCCACTGCCTTTGTGTTCCATTCAGGGCATCGGCAGCGGTGCCACCACCGCAAGCTGGCCGTGCGTTACTCATCAGCAAAAGTATTACTAATCCCACGTCCCACTGCCACCGACACATATTTCCGAAACTATAATCTGTTCGTGAAACTCGTATATAAGACAAATCCAAATTTAGGCACCCAAACTAGTTCTTAAAACGCATTCTTCAATAACTGCGCAAGTGTGGGCGGCCAGCACAGTACTGCACCCGTGCATATACAGAACAGCATGCCGCTATAATTTGACAGTTAAATACTTACAAATACACCCTGAGAAAATTGAAAGGAAAATAATCTTATTGCAAAAACAACATCCCTATAAAGACTCCGACAAGTTGGTGTACGTCTCCATGACTGTCTTTGGCGGACTCTATCTAACTTTATCACACAACAATTTATCAAGTATCCTACAGCCGCTTTTTTAAAAGGCAGCGCCGGCAGGTGCACGGGCTTCCAGCGACACCTACGGGTCTGATGGCGCATTACATCACTGACATGCCGTTCGCTTTATAAATACAATTAAAATAGGTGCATGGATGGATGAATGGATGGATGGACTTCCAGGCGGTTGTTTTTAATCGAGTTCTGTATGACTGCAAAAGGATAACTCAAAACATTAATGGAAAATAAAATGTTAAAACCTAACCATTGCGATTTTGAGAAATACTTCAAAAAGACACGTAAGCTTGAGATGAAGGAAATGGTTATATTCAAATTATCCAATCACTAATTGCATGAGAACAGAATTTTCCAGAATCGATTTACTGTTCAGACATTCATCTCTGTTTTGGTATTTTCATATTATTTTCGCTATAGACTATTTTAAGTCCATAAAGTAAATACACAACGTTTATATTGTTATTTTACGTGCCATTTGACAGATTTGTTGGTATTTTGCGGTAGTATTTAATTATTAAGCTGCGATCGCAGCATTACTATTGGATGTATGCGTTACCTAGAAACGGCGTGTTTGCTTTGGTGAAACAGTCCCTGCTCGGGTCTCCAGATAAGTCACATAAAATTTGGGCAGAAAAACTTACAGGTAAGCTGTTAGGACATTACAGAGTCCATGAGTGTTTTACGTATTACTTCTTATTTTTATATTTGTCGCCGCACAGTTGCCATGTTGAAGTTAGGGAAACGTTCACTGATAAAGAAGCACGTGCAGTCTGTCCGCTATAAGCCTATTTCTTTGCTAAAGGGGCTGGTTTGCCTTGTCAGCCGAGGGATCGCGGTCGGGATGGCCGCTCTGAACGGAAAGCCGGGGCAGCGATGCAGCGTGGCGGAATGGGAGAGCAGCAACAGGCTCATGTCTAACACGGCTGCCCAGAGCCGACTGGCATCTCAGCGGATCCGACAGGAAGGAAGAGCTCTGCGGGATGAGACAGCTAATAAGGTAGACAAACTAAGTAATAAAAATGGGGCTAGCGATCCCTGCGATGGTGCGAAAGAAAAGGCATGTATCTCCGCTTGATATAAAGAGCATATATGAGTACTAGCGCAGAACTGGTACGAGGAGAACCACAAGCACAATGGCAGCAACAGCTAGTCCGAGACGTTATGGTTCCTGCATGATCTGGATAATACACCTTTTAGACTCAGTGGGACAAGAGTGACAGCAGTCGCAGGCTGAGTGAGAGGATCCAGGAGGTGTCCAACTGGAAGGGCAGATTGGAGTCATGTGCACAGGATGTAGACCAGGAGATCAAGGTGCTTACAAAGGTGAATCTGTCATGTTTGATATCTGCAAAGGTGGCTTTTATCTAACTTTCACTAGTTTGGTGATGTCCATAGTGTTTTTAAAAAAGCGTATGAGTCAAGGCTGTGGAAGAGCTGCATTGTTGTTACTGTTAGACTGGGATCATCTCACTGTCCCACCCTCAGATTAAGGAGGAAGCAGAACAGGCCCTATCTGCCACAGTGGTGCCCCTGGAGGTGAGCACAGAGTGCCTGACCATCAGGGAGCGACGGCGGGGCAGGGAGCTCCTCATCGATCCTGTGGAGGCCGAGCTGAGGAAGGAGGTGGAGGTGATCGGCAGGGCGCAGCGGAGCCTGCAGCAGAGAATCAAGAAGGCCTTCCAGCGGCTGTGGTGAGAGACTGCTGAGGGGGAGGCCCTGCAGATAGGAGGCTGCTGCTTATCCTACAAGATTATAGCACAGACTCCTCCCTCCAGAGAGCTGTGCTCTGTAGTAAGTCATAGTGGTCTACTTAACATATGCAAGGGCGTAACTTTGGGTTGGTCATTGGAGGGGTTGAGATTATTTGGAGGGGGTTGTATTGGCCAGGTTTGATTATTAGGGAGGTTACAACTCCCCCCCCCCATCCCACCCACACCCATCCATAATTTATGCCCATGAACATATGGGTTCTTAATTGGTCATGGATCAATATATAATCAGCTCAGGTCTATGGTTTTATGGACCTTGTGTGAAGGTCTCTCAACACCCAGGGTAAGAGCTGTAAAACATCTCTGCTGGTAGCAATGTGTGGTTTAGCCGCGCTTCCCCGCCATAAGTCTAATGGCAGCAGGTGCTGAGGGTCAGGGGGCAGCAGCCTCTGCAGTGTGGCAAAAACACACTCACCTTACCACATCCTTTCGAATCATTGAATGTAACCAAACATGACTGGTTGCCTAGCAACACATAATGCATGCTAGCCCATGGTGTCAGAGGAATATACAGCGACCAAGGGCTACACAAACTGACTATATGTATCAAAGACTGTCCACAAACCACACAGGTTACTGTCCATCCATCCGTCCGTCCGTCCATCCATCCATCCATCCATCCTTACCACATAACACAGGGAACAAGGATGTGGTTCAGCCTAGATGTGCTGCCAGTGTTCATCAGCATTCCCCCACCGAAGTGGTGACACCATCATTAGCAAAAGAAGTAAAAACACAAGTGGTCACTCACTGGAAGCTCAGCCTAGCTGCACATATATGCATAATTGACAGCTGTACATTTATAATGTACTGTCTGCCTTTCCGTGCTTTGAGCAAAAGTTCCAGTTAAATAAATGTAATGGGAACTGATTACATGTTTTTTCAATTGATCTACAAGCTTCTTACAGGAGGCTAGACAGCAGGTTATATCTGACCTGAACAGCAAGACCGAGGCCCTGGATGTTGACAGAACATGCCTGTCGCTCACAGTCACATCAGCTGACATCTCGCTGAAACCCGACCCCCTGCGTGTGCCTCCAGGGTAAGTCGTGCGGCAGACAGGTTCCTCCGTGCAGAGCAGAAGCTCACAAGGCAGCAGCAGCTACTCTAAGATACACACATGGTGTAGATGTATGTACATATACAGCTGTAATATACACACATGGTGTAGATGTATGTACATATACAGCTGTAATATACACACATGGTGTAGATGTATGTACATATACAGCTGTAATATACACACATGGTGTAGATGTATGTACATATACAGCTGTAATATACACACATGGTGTAGATGTATGTACATATACAGCTGTAATATACACACATGGTGTAGATGTATGTACATATACAGCTCACGTTTTTCAGTGTTATATCATGCAGTCAGGGGCGGATTAACGCACAGGCTAGATATGGCTTAAGCCTAGGGGCCCCACGTGTGCCTGCCTGCAAGGGGGCCCCCATTGGCGCGGAGGGGGGCGGGGTTGGGGGGCCCACAGACTACTGTAGCCTAGGGGCCTCTGTGCACCTTAATCCGCCCCTGCATGCAGTGTTTCTCCAGCTGGTCCTCGGGGACTGTCTGTGGGTCCATGCCGACCGGGTTCGAAAACACTGCTCTAACTAATACACTCACTGTATGCAATATATAGTCACTGGATTATACTGGATAGCACTGTGCTTGTGTCTGCTATTCATTTTACTGTCATTGTTTATTAAAGGATTAAGCTATAATAGGCTTTAATTTATTATGAATTGTTATTGTCATAAATTAGATATTTAAATTTGTTCACATATAATGTTAGTATCTGTGATGGGTTGGCCCCCCATCCCTGGGCCCCTGTATGGGACAAGCAGATATAGAAAATTGATGGATGGATGGATGGATAATGATATAATGAATCCATCTGAGGTCATCCCTGCACTAGAGAATATGCTTTCTGTGCTTAAATAAAATTCTGTTTCACTCGTCCATTAATGGATATATATACTGAAAAACTGTACAAACTTATTATACTTTACTTCAGTGCAAATTACTTCACAGCATTGACGATTGAACAGAATCTCCTGAGTTGGACACATGTTACTTTAATTTGTTAAGCCTACAATTTGCTATGTGGTTTGCCTACATATACACTGAAGGCCAACACATGTTAGAAGTAGCATTTGCAATCCCTCAGTAGGCTTCTTTGATTTCATAAGGAAATTTCTGCTGCAGGTCCACGACTCCCCAGCAGTGGGAGCAGTTCAGCCGGTACAATGTGAGCCGGGCAGAGAAGGAGATGTTGGCCTCTCTGCAGCTGAGGGAGGATATAATTCTGACCATTGCCCAGGTAAAGAGCCACCAGTTCCTGCCTTTACACTGGGTAGAGGAGCACATGGCTTTAACAATGATTTGGGGGAACTTTCAGTCAAACCTGATTAATTATTGTGAATGTTGTCCAAGACCAGGCGGACTTGACTGTGATTGTATGTTAGTTAGAGGAGACCCTCAGCAAGATCATGACTCGGGTAGATTTATACCATGCTTACTGTGAATTCCATTACAGGGAGATGTGTGTGACTATGGTCCTATATTGTCCTCACTCTGCCGCTGCTTCCATCAGGTTCAGAATGAACTCCAGGCCCAGTACATCTCCACCAATTTTGCTCTGCGCAAACAGGCTCACCATCTGCAGCAGGCGTACGACGGGTTGCTCTGGCAACAAAAGACTGTTAGTTCTGGGCGTGTTCAACGCCATCACCTTCCTCTTTACATCGTCTCCTTTGTACTGTAATTTGAGAGCCTGGAGATTACATGAATGTCCATTGTTCCTGTAGGGATGGATAGGGTGACTCTGTGCTTGTTTAATCTTGTCTGTCAGACCAAGGAAGAGATTGCCGAGCTAGAGCGTGACATCTGTGGGCTGGAAGAAGATCTTCGGGCAAAAGAAGCTCCTCTGAAGTTGGTCCATACTCGCTTGGAGAACAGAACCATGAGACCAGGGGTTGACCTCTGCCAGGACCAGGTATATCCATCCATCCATTCATAAATCCATTTTTTTACTCGCTTACAGAGGGCAAAAAGCAGGGAACATGCTGGACCTGATGTCAACCCATTGTAGGGTACAAACTACCACTACATACCAGTGGGTTACCATTGACTCTTACTGACTCTGTGGTTGTGTAGGTGCAGTGCGGGCTGCTGGATGAGGCTAAACAGCTCGATGGCACTGTCACATCTCTGAAGCAAAAACTTTCCCAAGCCCAGTAAGTCTCTGTTCATTACGCTTTGTTATATGTTATGAGACTAGTGAGAAAGTCAAGCTTCATCATGGTTGATATGATGTAAGAGTTTGCCACGTCCTGACGGGGGATTGGCTTATATCCATGTGACTCTTTGCGGATTGGCTCTTGCTTATTTGACCGGGTTCTGCGCCCCATCTCCTCCTAGGCACTCCCTGCAGATTCTGAAGCAGCATGAAGCCTGTATGGAGGAGGACCTTTCTTGTAAGTCGGACGCCCTCTCACTGGAGCAGCAGAGCTTGGAAACTAGAAAACACCTGGCAAACGTGAGCCGGGACCAGCTGGCCTCTGGCACCGTCACCTCGCTCACCAAGTCCACCTGGGATGGAGAGCTGCAGCCCTGATCCTCTTCCTTTAATTCTGTTCACTTTATACCCTTCTTATCCTAGGATTTGAAGTCAAATTGTAAGAGTAAATATGTACCGTCGATCTACTAGATTGCTAAATACGGTGGTAAGATGAGTTTAAATTTTGTTCAGAATAAAGAAATCAAACCTTTTCTGAAAACATATAATTGTTAAATGTGTGGAAGTTTAGTAAACGATTGAGGTACTTTGGGAGAATGTAGGTATTATAGTACAGAGGACAGAATGGGATTACTCTTTGAGACTATTTTGCTGTTTGCAGTACTACTTTTAAAACCACCTGTTATTAAAGGGTTAAGAGAGGGAAAAAATTTTGATTGCAGAATGGAAATGTTTATTAGGATGTAGAGAGAGATAACCTGCAATAAGCACTTATCTGTATGGGATTTTATTGGTAATAAACCATTTAGCTGTCTCACTGATTGCTTGAATGTCTTTCAAATTGTAAACATGGACCTGTGTGTTTGAGAAGATGTCTCATGAAAAGAAAACACAGGGAATCATAAAAAAACAGTGTTGAACAGTACAGTAAGAATGGCAATAGACAAAGAATTCTGAGCTTCATATTTGTCTGAATGAGACTTAAGGATTTCACGAAGATCCTTTCAAGCAAGGTTTTAATTAACAGCACAGAAGAAGCATTTCATTTCTCACTAGGTATGGAGTTCAGCACATATACTGGATGTCCATTCAAGTGTTTACTAGACATATGGTAAATATGTTACAGACTAAACCTAGTCATGGCTCCTACACACAATACAATAACTCTAAACTTACCTTTTATAAAACATACAGTTCACTATTGTATATGTGTAGATGTACCTTGAGATCGGGATTGCGGGGTGTAATTTTGGAATTTTGCTATGATTAACTTTAAAGAGACTGAGCTCCACCCTCGGTTGGTGACAGGTGGTTTAGCCCCGCCCACACAGCCACCGCTAAGATGACCCCGCCCACATAGCCACCGCTAAGATGACCCCGCCCACACAGCCAACAGCAGGAGCCTTTATAGCCTAATTGCACGACCATAAGATTAATTTACGCACGCTTGGCTGGATACAGTCTGCACGTCTTCCCGAAGGTACATGTTATTTATTTACACTATTTGCGTAAAAAGCACAATTATTCTGAATCATTTCACTAAAGGACTCGGAGGCGGCCGCAGCTGCTGGCCAGGTGTCTGCTAAATGCCATCTGGCGAGATCATTTCCGGCCGGATGCCCCCAGGTGGATTACTTCTGGGTGACTGCCCCCCCCCCCCCCCGTCCATACTACACGTCCTGCATTCCTTCCCTATCTCAGTCCAGCTGCACGTTGGTGGAGGAGAGGACCTGTCTCTCCATCAGGATCAGAACTTCGATTGCTTTAACATGGTGATGGTATCTGACTGGAATTAGGACTCCCAGTAATGAAACGCTTACCAACTTGAAGGTTACATTTGAATATTTTGCTGCGGAAGAAGTGAAAGTGCTCCCGTGGGTGTTTAGAGGATTCCTTGGCGCTTTCGCAGCAGGGCTTAGCACCCAGACGCTAACGTTTGACTGGGAGGCAGTGGGATGCAGATGTCTTGGAGGCCGGCCAATTGCTGTGAGCGATGACCGCCGGAGTGGCTCCGCGTGACTCTGTCTTTCTGGTCGTCTACTCCGTCACCTTCCTGCTGGGCCTGCCGGCCAACCTGTTGGTGCTGGCCGTGTTTGTGCGGAAGGTGCAGAAGCGCGGGGCCACGCCCAACGTGGTGTACGCGCTCAACTTGTGCACCGCCAACCTGGTACTGGTGGTGTGGCTGCCGGTGAAGGCTGCCGAGATCCTGCTGGAGACCTGGGCCCTGCCGGGGCCACTCTGCCCTGCCTACAGCTTCTTCCTGTTCGCCTCCCTCTATGGCAGCTGCCTCATGCTGACCGCCATGTCAGTGGGCCGCTACCTCAGCATCGCCTTCCCCATCAGCTACAAGATGTACCGCCGTGCCCAGCTCTCCTGCTGCATCAGTGCCGGGCTCTGGGCCCTGGTCCTCCTGCATCTAAGTTTAGCCCTGGTCGCGGAGGAGAACATCTACTTTGTCTCCACCCGCCCCCATGACAACAGCTCGGCCTGCTATGAGAACTTCACCCCGGAGCAGCTGAAGGTGCTCCTGCCCCTACGCCTGGAGATGGCCATCCTGCTTTTCCTGCTGCCCCTGATCATCACTGCCACCTGCACTCTGCGCTGCCTGATGCTGGTCCAGCGGTCCAGCCTGTCTCTGGGCCGGAAGAAGCGCGTCCTTGGCGTGGCCCTGTCCACCTTCGTGGTGTTTGTGGTGTGCTACAGCCCCTACAACCTGTCCCACGTGGTTGGATTCGTGCAGGGCCGTAACGTGAGCTGGAGACAGGAGGCCATGCTCTCCAGCTCCTGTAATGTCTTCCTTCAGCCTGTGGTCATGCTCCTGCTGTCCCCGGGGCCCCCCAGGGGCCTGAGAGCCAGGCTATGTGGCCGCCGGGCACCAGGGCTTGCCTTGTTCTGCCAGACACTGATCTCACAGCAGAGACTGAGCAGCAGCAGCGACAAGCAAACCTGAAGCGGAGCGCGTACATCACAGCAGAGATCAGATCAAGAAGAATGAGGGACATCAACGATGACCTGAGATTTATAACTCTGGTTTCCCCCTGGGGTCTGGCTTCAGATGGACATCACTCTGATTCTGATGTTTGTGTTTCAGGTGAGCTGAATGCTGGCCCTGCTAAGGTTAAAACTCAGGTTTTAACACAGGGAGCCAAAAGTTTTTGGGATGCTAATGCTAATTTGCTTATTGCTAATGCTGTGTTTAAGTGGATCCTGCCTCTCTGGGGAGAGTCCTCATTAGCAGTCAGCAAGGTTCTGGTTTTTATGACATCGGTCTTATTCATTTTTATTTCCCTCAAGCACTGGGGTCTTCAACGTGGGGTTCCCTGGGGTATGCAGAAAGGTTTTGTAAAACTTTGTAAAACATTGTCGATACTCTTCTGTACAATGCATGCAATTAGCTAGTGGAAACATCTCTGCCAGCAAAAAGTATCTAAAAGCCCATCAGAAGGTAGAAATATGAAAGGCCACCAAACTGCTTCATTTTTGGTCACAGTACTTAGAAAATGACACAATAGTAGCATAGGGGTCTCTAGCTCTGTGGCTCTTGTCGATTCTCATTCACTGGTCCCTGATTTAAGAACAGCTCTAGCTAAAAAAGATTCACAATAACATTGATTTGATGTTCCCATTTGTTCGTCATCTTGTCAGTTTAATACAAAAAATCTGAACAAATTGTACGGTTTGAATCATGTAATATAACATTATGTGGTAAGTTTTTCGCTTGTTGCTGATTTTTCACAATCAGCACAATAAAAAGATACAGTAGGACACACGTGTAGTCCTACACCTCAGCATCCTGTTATTTAGCTTTACAAAATAAGAATCCAGTTCAGCACCTCGTAATATGAACACCTGCTGCACAAAATCAGCCCCCTGGTTAATCAAAAATATTCTTAATTTGGGAAAAAGAAAAAGTAAACAGACAGTATTTCCATACAGTTTGCAAGAGTTTTCTGGGGGGTAGATCGCCTTAATATCTAACGATTAATTACAGTAACTGTCACCCCTCCACTGCTCTGAAAGACACCAATAGTGAAGCCTATACAATGCAGTCGTCGCCACCTACTGGCCAGTAGCGTTCATAGCATCAACGGAAATTTACCGACCGTCCCTGTTTTGATACTTGAATGATTTGTGCCTGTCATGCATATTATTGTATCTGTTTTTCATATATTTAAAATAAAAGCTTGGCGATTCAGCTTTTTAAAATTCGACTTTTTTGTTGATTATTCAGTAGCTTTGTGATACATAAAACTAATATTTAAAAGATTAGGATTTGATAAGCCGTGTGACAGCAACACAAAGTACACTTCAGCATTCAGATGGATGAGTAGGATTATATCATCTCTTCATATTTTGTTCATTGCCAGTTAATCCAATAATTGACCAGGCAGCTGCCTAGGGCAACAATTTCTGAGGGGCGCTGCCTTTGCCAACCGATTTCACTTGTGCGTTGGCAACACACTAAACAAGACAAGGTGAAACCGGCTTGCTTGAACCTCTAGGAATACTGCCGCCCTCTACAGCTATGCAGAATAGCTATGCTATGGAAAGTCCCCAAGAAGATAGCACAGCATGACCATCCATCCATCCATTTTGTAAGTGCTTATTCAGGGTTGTGAGGGTCTAGAGCCTATGGGCGTAAGGCAGGGAACAACCCAGGATGGGGCGCCAACTCATCACAGGGCACACTCACACACCATTCACTCACACACCATTCACTCACACACCATTCACTCACACACCATTCACTCACACACTCACACACCATTCACTCACACGTGCACTGTGGACATTTTGGTAACTCCAATTAGCCTCCGCACATTTCTGAAGATATTAAAAATGAAGCTGTATTGCTTGGATGCAGACTGCTCAGTTTATATTAACAAAAAATATATTAAAATAAATAAAATAAAATCAGCTACTAATGGTTACAATTACTGGCAAAATGAAGAGCTTAAATGATTATTCATGCTGTAACGACAATTTGATGTCAAACTTCTATCAGTGATTCTTACTGGTTATTAAACATTGATCACATCATAAACCAGACAGTGATGTCATCCAGTGATAACAGATATCTGTATAAAAGCAAATAATCTTCAGTGTGAGTGTTGATATAAAGACATATCACCAGCATGGGAGACGATTACTGGGATCCTTATTGAGATACAGGAGATGCAGACGGCTGAACAGCCAGCACAGGTTCAGTGCAGAGTGGAAGTGAGAAGGCACAGAGGTAGCAGGTGATCAAGGACAGAAGATGGACCGTGGGAGGAAGCCGCAACACTCCATCTCGCCAACACACGCACACAAAGACCAGACACTTACCCAGAACTACCCTGTCTTACCAGTAAGATATACAGCTGTACAGTCATGAAAAATATTAAGTACGTCCTCCTTCAATTATATATTTTTATTCATCAGGGCCTAAATAACAATTGTATGGTTCTCACTAACTTCCACACTAACTTCCATAAACGAACAATCCAAAAAAACAAAACAGATTTCAATATGTTGCTATTTTTTCCAAAAAGTAAGCCACCATTCAGAAACCATGTGGGAACAAAAATACACTATATACCCAAAAACTCAGGAACATTCAGACCTACAATACCTTTAGCAACAATAACATTTTCTGCAGGAATTTATCAGCGTCTTATATCATTTTGGAGAAATTGTGGCCCGTTCTTATTCACAACATTGCTTCAGCTCATTGATATTTGAGGGCATTCATCTATGCATGGCTCTCTTTAGGTCCCACCACAGCATTTTATTAGACTTTGACTTGGCAGTTCAAACACCTTGATTTTTTCGTCTTCAGCCATTGAGGTATTGATTGACTAGTGTGTTTATGGTCTCCAGCTTGGTCTCAATGGTCCGAAGAATACTGTTCCAGAACTTTTGTGCTTTACTGGGGTGTAATTTTGCAAAGCTAACATGCGCCGCCATATTCATTTAGAATATCTAACATGGTAGCTGAGGCTTTTCTGTCATGTAACACAATTCTTACTTTTAGGAGAAAAAAAATGACAACATATTGAAATTTGTTGTGTTTTCTCATCCGAGGTTATGTTTGTTTGCAGAAATTGTGAGGACCAAACAATTATTTAGGTCCTGAAATGAAGGAGGGTGTATTTCTCTTAGCCTCTGGTTCTCTGGTGAACTGCATTGTACAACTGAGATAGAACCAAAGTCACCAGCTGTTAGGGTCATTAGGGATCTGCAATATGTGACCTTAACAATACATGGCTAAATGGAGGACGTTTATTAAATAGAATGTCTAAATTCATTCTCAGAGGAAAATGTTATTTCTTTTTATAAGCGTTTTATAAGTTTTTGTTTTTTTATATAAAAAGTACATATTAACGATTCAGAGTAAATTTCACTATAGATTTATTAGCTCTGAAGTGCTAACACATTGTTTTACAAAGGCTGAGCAAAGTAGAAGAGCGACAGCCCAGACCAGAGGCTGAGCAGGGCAAAAGTATGCCATACAGGAGGTAGGCCAAGCCAGGCCAGACCAGGCCAAAAGCATGTGAAACAACAGAGAGTTGAGGCCAGGGACTGACCAGCCCAGGCCAAAATCAGGCCAAAAGCAGACCAGTGGTTTATAATAAACTGAAAACAAATATTCAGGCCTCAGCATTTTATAGTGAATATGCCAGATATTGTTAGGGGTCAATGGTTCATAATTTTGCACAAAGGAAAACTGTAGGGCCCAGTGATTATTAAATGACTTGCAAGCTATTTCCTATCATGAGCCTTTCATCTCACCCCGCAACACCAATAAATTAAAAACAAACGAAAAAAAAAAAACAATGATATTAGCAACAATTACATTAATAGTCACAGGACAAAAAAAATACCAAAAAAATAAAATAAAGCATTGTTATAATAAACGAAGACAATTATACAAAAAAACCCTCCATAGTTCATAGATGGGTGAACATACCCATGGTTAACAACTGGTTGGCCGCTGCCCGCTCCCCAGAGTGAAAGAGGGGGTAACGGCAGAGGGGGGGGCTGCGCTTGCCACCTCCCACGCCTCTGTCCTGCATCCGGGTCCAAGGGCGTGAAGAAAAGCATGGGCGTCCCCGTTCTCAGCAGCGATGTCCTCTTAGTCGTCCAACAGGGGGCACGTGTCTCGGCGCGAGGCGGCGCCCCGCTCAGTGGGCGGCCATGTCGCCGACGCCGTCGATCCCGTGCTGCTGTAGCTGAGCTCGCAGAAGGGCGTTCTCATTCTTCAGCTCCTCGATCTGAAGCCCAGGAGGAGAGCCGGGGGGTCACCAGGGAATGGCGGAGACTTCAGAGATCATGTTCTTCCTTTGCTAAAGCAACACTACGCTAATAATATTGAGTGACAACAGACAACACTGACGCTCCCAGAGCTGTGATGTCGCGGATCAGCTGCCGGTGGCTGATACCTGTTGCCGAAGCACCTCATTCTCCACCTGTAGCCGTTCCACCTCCTTGCAGCCCTCCTGTAGCTGCTGATGGTCCTGCCGCAGCTCCCGGATGTAGTCGCAGGCTTTCGAAAGAATGCCACCCTTACTCTGGGACAGAGACGGGTACTTCAGAGACTGGCGCGCGCACACATACACACACAGAGAGGACTGACACAGTGAAGCAGCCCCCTGCATGCTCATAGACAGAATTCATACTGAATCTCAGATCTACCCCATGGAACGATGCAAAGGTCAGGTATAACAATAAGAAATTAATTGATTAATCTGACCCTGAAATTAAACTGACACAGAATTAAAAAAATCTATCCTGAAATAATTAAAACACCTTGCAGCACCTACCACCCAAATCAAGGCCAATCAAATTAATCACCGGCACTATTTTGCCTGGGGGATCGAAGTGCTTTTACATCCAAAGAAAAGTGTTTGCTGTTAAATTTATCCCAATGCCTGAACTTGTGTTACCCTCAGAACAACACAGTCAGCACTGCACACAGCCGGCGACCCGGAGCATCTCATCATCACACAGCGGGCACACGGAGACCATACCGCTCCAGTCTTGGTGCTGTCCACGTTGCAGTCGGGGATGATCTTGGACAGCGTAACTATCCAGTTGTTGATCTTATCCCGTCTCCGCCTCTCCACTGCCAATGACAAAGGTCACATTATGATTTTGTTCTTTGGTTACTGAAGATGATTCTTCATGCAATTCATTCAATCAACAGTCCAACTGAGGCCAACTAACATATCTGGGCCAGAAGTCAGGATGCAGAGCAGGTTGCGGAAAGCCAGAATGACCCAGATCACAGCTAATCGGAACAGTTTTTTTACATCAAAGGTCCAGATCTTTTATAAAGTATAATGTACTAAAATGATCATGCACCAAGATCTTCTAGTGCAGTGTTTCCCAAGCCGGTCCTCAGCGACCTGGAGGCAGTCCACGTTTTGGCCGGGAGCTGGGAGGGAGCAAAAACGTGAACTGTCTGTGGGTCCCCGAGGACCGGGCTGGCAAACTGTAATGGTCTCTTCACCTTCATTGTGCTGTGCTCTCCTCCTTTCATCTCTGGGAGCTCGGGGTCCCTCCAACTTTCTGCAGGAAAGAATGAGAACGAGGCACCGTTCACAAGCAAGAGTCAGGCACACACTCAGATACACGCACAGGAGAGCAAACATAGACGTCACTGTCGGCTATGACCAACCCGATCCACCGGAGAAAAGCAAGAGTCTCCCTGGGGTAACCTGAAGCTACCATGTAGAACTTACACCAACCTAATGAACTTCTCATTTTCACTGTATGGCAAGTGATCAGCTCAATCACTCATAACTACAAGTGCTGCTTTTACACCCAAAGTGCTCAAAGCCTTCACTGCTACATCCCACCTACCCAGGACACACTGCAAAAACTCCCATGCAGAACAGACAGGGAACCTGAAATTCTTTCTGACAGAAAGTCTTTGGACTAGAGCTGCCACAATTAGTTGACATAGTCAATGACATTGATGCGGAAAATGCGTCGACATCAACAAAATTAGCTTCATGGTTTCTGAAATGCATCAATTCATCATAACCACTGTTTTCCTTTAATATTACTACGTAAATATGGGACAGGAGACCCTTTAATATCCTTTGTCCTTGTAGCTGCTAAATACCCTCATTATTAAAGCCATAAAGTCATCTGCCAGCTACCTTAGAATCTTCGTTGAATAAGTGTTTTTAAGAAAACGTTTAGGCTAAAATCTGGGGTTAGTCTACGTTGAAACAGTGCGTGTGTTCGTGCGCATCGGGCTTCTTGGGACCAGTGATATTATCGTAAAACAAAAACTGAAATGAAAATGGACACTAAATACAAGAAAATAATTTGTGAACAGACATAAAAATAAAAACTATATTTACCAAAAAACGTGTCGGAGTTCAATCAGCAAAATGTACCACCATACCACCAATGTCTTTTAACCTTGTTTATCCACTATATCTCCTCTTTTAAAAGACGTTGCAGTTTGCTAAGCTGCTCCTCTCCTCACTGCCACTTCACTGCTTATCGCTTCTGTGATTTACCAAAACAGTAGCATGGGGTGTTCCACTAACTGAATTTAATAAGCATAAACATATGCCAAATTTATACAGGTTATTAACTTTGGGCATCACAATATGCATATCATTAATATTTTAGACATACTACTAATCTTCTTATTGAACTGTGGGTGAAAATAATGTCTGTATGGTGCCAAAAAGCCAGTGTCCGTTATCTAAAGCCCTGCAATTACATACAGTTTGTTGTTATCAAAATAAAATTAACTGAAATGGTCAATGTGATTCTCTGGAGGAAAATTAAATGTTTAAATTAATTAACCAAATCGGTAAAATTGTGTACAGTTTAATACATCGAAAAATAGTTAGTGGCAGCCCAAATTTAGAAGCTTGCTAAATTCTGTAAAAATGCTGGAAATTTATTGGATTCATAACAGAAGTCCATTGACAAGTAATGTTTAACATATCTGCACATATCTTCCGCACAGACATTTTCTTTTCATTGAGTGCTGAATTTACTGTGCAGTACTTTGCAGTGCAGCACTGTAATTGCACTGCAAGCTCCCACTCACTGTACTCGGTCCACTCAGCCACTCAACTTTCTCCTCACATAACTGCAGGATCCACTGACCAGTTGCTGATCATGATCTGACCCTAATGAACGTATGCAGGTATGTGGGCGACACTTACGTGGAGTAGGGATGCGTGCGCGGTGCGATGGTACGCGGCGTGTTAGACTGCAAGACGTCGGACGGAGTCATCATGACATAGAACTGACCTGAGTGAAGAGATCAAGATGGCTGCTTAGCACACCAGCACCCAGAGTAGCTTAAAGGCAATCTGTCAATTAGCTTGATGAGGTCCTTCTCAATTGAACTGCTGTGATGTAACAATCCTTTCTGTGCCGAGCAAATGTTCCAGATGAATGACTCACTTCCTGCCTGTGTGGCTGCCTGGTCTGTCTGTATGGAGAGAGCTGACCCGTCACTCACGGCCGCTGCGGGGAAGTAGGTGAAGCGAGTCTCACCCCCCGCCGACTCTGCAGCGGGACTGCCGCCGTTACTGAAGGTGTTCTGGGCCACGGCCTTGGAAGAAATGAAGGAAATATAATTATAAACAACAGGCTCACATTTAAGTAGTGAGAAAGGACAGAGGCGCAGCCACAATATGGACGTGCACACACAGGCACCGCCCACCGCTGGACACACGGACACGGGCTCCCAGATGCTCTCACCTGGGCGGCTGCCTGGGGGTTACCAGGAAAAGCGGCAGTGGAGACCACACTGATTGTCCCACCTCCCTCCCCTCCGGCTTCTAACTGCTCGTTTGTTACCTGGACAACTCGATACGTCACCTGGAAAGGGGAAGGGCCAAAATAGTACAGCAGGTTCCGCGCGCAGATATGTCTGTGTTTACAGAACAAATACAAACACACATGTGTGCACGCGCACGCACACACAGGTTTGTAATGATATCTTTGTGGGGACTCTCCATTCATTTCTATGGGGAAAACTCTTCATAACATGACAACCTTAACCCCTACCCAGCCCTAACCATAACCACAAGTAACCAAACAAAATACGAGACTTTTGGCATTTTAATTTTTTTGATTGCATTCACAGATCTTTGTGGGGACCCAAAAAACGGTCCCCACAACGTCAAAAAACAGCTTTTTATTACATTGTGGGGGACATTTGGTGCCCACAAAGTAATATAAACCTAACCCACACACACATACATGCTAGAGAGAGCATCACTCTGAAACCTAAAGCTGAGTGCATCTCGAAACACAGACATGCTTCCCTGCACAAACATTCTCAATGACACTATAGTTCCCTTCTTCGCATGCTCCATTAATTTTATTTTCAATCGATAAAAAATTCCAGGACCATATCATCCACAAATATGTCACACCCCTCAGACACATTTCTCATGCAAACTCAATGAAAGGCCATAAATCCAAATAGCTGGATGGCTTGGAGTCAATAAAACGCACAATGAAACGTCAGACTAAATGTAGCACATCACTGATCTCACCTGCCTCTGGTGTTAAACATGCATTTGATCCTTACCTAAATTTCAAATGTCAAATTAAGTAAGGTGTACCTCAGAAATACTGTAAAAATGAGGCAGTGCTTGGAGTTGGGAATAAGTGAATCATCTTACCTCTCTGTACTCTCACCTAAGCAGTTCTGACTGCAGCACTTGGTACTGAATTCTGACTAAAAATAATCATTGTTGTCATATTCGGCTGCCTTTGAAGCTGAATTAAATTTTTTCATTTCATACTTTTAAAGCTTGTTATGGTAAGCCTTCAGATTATGCCAGATATTACAAATTATATAACTAAGATGTTACAACCTTACCGATGTACAAAAAAAAAAAAAAAAGACCTACTGATACTTGATCTTTTCAGTAAAGGTCTCCACAAAGACATGACTTGAAACAAAAGAAGGACGATCTTTCCCTAATAAGGTTCCCCTGCTCTGAATCTACCTCTACGTCTCTGATGTGCTGATTCGGGTCGTTGTCTTAAGATAAAAAAAAATAATAATTTCACTCAGCCTTAGGTATCTTATAGACATTAATCTTTTCCTAATTGTCTATAATGTATCTCTAGTTCTGATTGTTTGCTTATTCTTGCCTATTTATTAAGTAGTACTGAAATTTTCAGTTGTCTTTTGACAACTGTGTTGTGGCCTCCTGCTTAAGCAAAAATGTTGCTAACTCCACTCCACATTTGGCAGGACAGACTATGGTAAAGGGGCCCATTAGCGCCGTCTCAATACTTTTACGTCACACCATTTAATCTCTAAGCAGCGCAGAGTTAATAAATTCGGTGCAAGTTAATGAGGCTGCAGCCTGATCACCTGTACAACTTACCTGTCCGCCGCTGTTCTCTGTGCGGAACTGATACTGGACATTATGATCCGAAAACGCGGCAGCCTGCTGGACCGTTTCTATGGTAACAGCTCCCTGCTGCACAGTCTCTATGGTAACGGAATCTGGCTCCTCCCCACCTAGACTTTCTTCTGAGACACAGAGAAGCAGAGGTTTGGACCCTAACCATATCAACACCATATGGCCAACAGCAGGAGGAAAGTCTCTAACACACCTCACAGAAACTTCCGGGAAAACGACAGTGCTTTATGTGAAACAAACTCAGTCGCAGATGCGAACCTCCAGAAATATCCCACCTTGTTTAGCTGCACTGAAACTTCAAGCTACAACTGCATTTTAAAAACAATCCGATTGGTTATAAGTACAGTAAATCGGGAAGCAATAATATGGCTATTTCCCCTGACAGCTGGATATCACGGCATTCAGCGTCCTTAAACGAATGGGTAGTACTGATAGCGATCACAAGTCCGACTCATGTCGCGGAAAACGTGCGAATTTCTGGATGGTATGCCATCGTGGCATGCAGAAGTGACAAAAATCCATCAGCTATCAGCTTTCACTCTCCGAAATGACTACCGAAACGTAGTCTTGACCCTGCACGGACTTTGACAACATCCGGGTCGATAGGACAGCGCTTACCAGGTACAATGCCTGCGTTATAATACCGTCCCGCCCCCCGATCATCCCAGCTCATCTCTAGACTGAGCTCTTAGATTTTAATTCATGCACACATAATAACACGGAAATCGTCATATCCGAAGAAGCCTACCTTCTTGAAGTTGTACAACCTCCTCGCTTTCTTGGTTTTCGTGACTAGAAGAGAATAGGAATTCGTCTTTCTTTAACTCAATTAATTTTCGATATTACATTTATGAAAACGGCAAGAAATATTTAAAAGGTAATCTGATCATTCAAATATCATATATTTGATAATAGTAACGTGAATTGCAAAAGCAGATAAGTGCCTGTGCAGCGAGCGTTATACTGCAGACACCAAGGTTGCAGTCTCCAAACTTCATGTCCCAAAGGAGCCTCTAAAGTCCCCCTTATCAAATCACCAAACCTAAATGGCGACAATGTAACAGTCCCGTTTATAATATGTTTATTAATATTTCTAATATGTATTAAAAATTGTATACATGTCATTTTAAAATTAAGTCTATTTAGATCAAATTGCTAGTTAAGAAGCAACATAGCATACTTATGCTAACAAAACCTCCGTAACAAATTTTAAAATCTTGGAAAAAATAAGTTTGTTCAATTCATAAATTATAAGTCATTTAAATAAAATGCTAAAGTTGAAATTTCAAAAAAAAATTCTGATATATAACTTTATGTTGTATAAGTCAGAATAGCTTTTTGATAGCTTAACCTATTCGCAAAACAGCTAAGATTTCATAACATCCCGTTTATACAAATCGACTGACATCTAGGTGTGTTCGATAAGACACCGACACAAACTGTGGCAAATCACTGCAAACTGTAAAATCATCGTCAGTTTTAGCTTTCAAATTTTACTTAAACTTGCTAAACAGGCCCTGCTAAGAACATGGAGGCCGAGCCACGGAAGCCATTTAAGCGAGAGTGGCGAAACGGGCCGCCGCTTACCTCGGTACTGTGTCCAAAGTCTGTTCGAGCATATCCATGAGGTCTGAAATTCAAAGTGATATATTCAGGGACAGTAATAGATGGAGATGGAAGTGCTGATCACGGGGACAAACACACGGGTCATGTGAGAAAGACAGTCCTGGACACGTGAGATATATGCGAGTAGTTAAAATGGAGACCGCGGCGGCTCGCCGGGAGCTTGTGCTCTTTGTCCGCGTTACCCTCGGCTTCCTGTCTCTCCCTCCCTCTCTCTGATCGCAGCGCCAGTTCCTGATGTATACCCGGCTCGTCCGACAAATGTGGACTTAGGACAAGCGATTCGTTTATTTTTTTTTCTTCTTTAAAATGTCGAGGTTTTATTCTATCGATTTTCGCGTCGACGCGGCAAATGGTTTGGGCTAATGCGTCCGCCAGCCTGCGGCAGGTTTCGGTGCAAAACTTTGCTTGTGACAAAATATGGAGTGGAGTCGGTCGTGCTGCTTGCATAACGGCGAAGGCGAGTGTTTAAGGTTGGATCGTTTTCCCCCGGTTTGAACAGCAATGAGGGAAGTGAAGATCGTTTATCTGCGTCAGTTTTGACATTTTGTCTGTAAAAATTCAGCTGGAGTCTAGTTGGATTCGCATAAGCAGCTGAAATTTTAATGAACTGACCCGTTTTTTTTTCCGCGGGATGTCGAAACCCCGTTTTTTTTTTCGTTCTCGCGACCGATGGCGAAAACGTCCACTTGTTTATATTAAACAAAATGTGATATACATGCAGTAAAACGTATTTGATTCTCATAATACTATTGCCTCCAGAACGTTAAAGCTATTTTCCCAAAATTTGTGAATTCCGCCTATCTTTGAGGAAAATAAGGTATCGCGTTCAGTGTACGCTGCCGTAGCTATTGTGTGGTCGAGTGACTACAATTCCATTGTCCGATGGCGGGATATTTATTTTACTAACATCACCACTGAGAAAATAAACCTGAACAGTGATTATAATGAATAACATGAGTGTCATCTGTCACCTCGAAGCATAACTTTACGGCTCGGTGTAAGTCCTAGAAGCCAAGCTACTATAAATTGATACCGTGAGTTAGAAAAGAACATTGTGCACAATAATGGCATCTGCGTGGCTCTCAGCTGACACGCGGGATCGAATCCGCGTGCCTCTCAGCTGACCGCTGGGATCCAATCCGGGTTTTCGGGTGGACCACATGACAAAGTCACGTGTTCGACGAAATAATCAAGCCCTGTTTGTCATTCCTGTGTAGTGGGAGATTACTTGTACACATCGTGCACGAACTAATTAATGTAAAATTTGGCTTTAAATTCTTTCGCTTCAATGAGAATCTATTATTTGGTACAAGTGAATTTCGCAAACGGCATACACTACACTTGCAGGCAAACATTTGTAATATTAGGGGGCTCAGACAATGCACTTTCAGCTAGGACCGGATTTCTAAACTCTACATTACAATTAAAAGGACGTATATTTCACTTAAGCATTGAGTTATTGCTGTGTGTTGATTGGTCGGTTTCCTATAATCTTGCTTGTGTAACATGTTAATGTGACACTGCTGGATGAATGTGTCAATCAAGGAAACAAACCAGTCAAAGCGCAAGAAAAACTGAACTATTTAACCAAGTACAGGAGACTTTCAGTTTTAAAGTATTTTGTAAAACTTCATAGTGTTTCCCCTGACGTGGATTATCTGGTCGATCCTACAATATTGCACTGTTTCCCCTACCATTATATTATAGGGCGCCCCGGCACCTCCCGCCCCCCCCTTGAAGGTCAAGTTAATTTAATTTTATTTTATTTTCTATATAGCGCCAGATCACAACAGAAGTCACCTTTCCTATAGAACATGTATATACATTGTCCTTTTATTTAACAAACTAAATAGCCTTATGTTATTCATCTTATCTACACAACAGCTTGTCATTTTTGTCTCTACACGGTCGCGCGTTTACAATTCTCCTCTGCTCTCTGTATCGCGCATAGCGGAGTTCCGCCCCTATGGGGAGAGAGCGCGGGCAGAGAGCGCGCGTCGGAAAATATGTCGCGTCAACCACTTGAAAAGCAGAAAAAAATATCTGCGCTTTTTTACTGCTGTAATTAAAAGAAACACATGAACACCATGAATCTTGTCGGTGTCCGTCTGCCCCCCCCCCCCCAAAAAAAGCTGTAAACCTTACTAATGAATATTGCTGTCGAGTGCATGAGTGCAGGTTTGTGGTTGGCAGGGGTGCCACATACAGTGTGTGCCCGCCCCTTCTGCACTCTGCTGCTGTGCCATGGCTCTTTGTGTGAATGTGCCAGCTGCAGCAGGTTTCTTTGACCCCAGCAGGACTGCAAACCTCTGCACATCCACGGTTCCAGAAGGCCACACAAAAAATGGACCATATCTGCTCTGCTCCCCCAGCCTATGGCCCCTCACCAGCACAGGCTCAATGGGCCGATCACATGCCCCCCCCCCACAGGGGCAAGTCCTAGTCCATTTGTTCTAGGGCAATTGTTTTGAAGGATTTTGCCACCATCGACAAAAAAGCAGAGTGGATAACCTTTTGGAGTTCAGCTCCAGGAGATCCTCTCCGCTTTCTCTCTCAGTCCAGCCTCGCAGCATCTCCCCTCTCCAGATCTTCTTACTGCTGGCTGTTCGGCAACTTTTCTCTGGACAACTGAGGTAGGAACCTGTGGTTGGCTTCAGTCATGGGAGAATCACCTGTAATGTGGCTGAAAACCAGGAAAATGGTGACTGGCCAGAAATTCAAGTTATATTACAAATAAACAAAGAATAAAAGTTCATTTTTAGAAGTTAATACTGTGATCTGCTGCCTCGTCTTGAGTGAAACTGGTACCTTTGAGTGTCAGGTCGTCAGAATATCAGCTACAAAACATGATGGGCATACAGTGTGATTTTTTTTTTATGGAATATTGCATTAAACAATACAATAAAAAATTGGTAGCCTGTTTTGAATCAAATTCAATTACTCTGCTGTAACAATGAATAATTTGTACTCTAGATCCACATAATATTTTAATTCCCTAACATAATTTGGTTTTCAGGCAAATTGTTTAGTATAGTAGTATTACTGTGTGATTTTAAATCAGAGACCTCCAAACAGTCCACATTTTTGCTCCCTCCCAACTCACAACATTCTTGTACCAGATGCTCAGTGTTCTTGATTGTTTTGTTTCATTCTTGATTGTCTGGGAGTCCCTGAAGACTAGGTGGAGAAAATTTTAAAAATAAACAAATGTCAATTTCCCTGCAGCAACAGAGCCCAGAATGCAGTAACTGATCATAGTAGTAGTGCTGATCAGTAACTATAGTGATAACTAACAGCGACTGCACTATTGTACAGTGATGCACTGTGTCATTCTGCTGCTAAATAGCATGCTTGCTACTGTAAAAAGCAACAGTTTTTATAGCAGCTGGTCTGTGCACCAAACTCGTACATGATGGCTCCATTGCACTGTAATGATGGGGGTCACGCATCCCTCAGTGTGTTGTAGAGCTTCTCAGGATGTACAGCTTCATGGGAGGGGGTCTCTTCTGTGCCATTGTGGCAAACATCTTGCTGGTGGTGTCCACCGCCACCGACTACTGGATGCAGTACCGGCTTTCGGGGAGCTTCGCCCACCAGGGCCTGTGGAGATACTGCATGTCCGGCAAGTGCTACATGCAAGCAGACAGCATTGGTGAGTCAGTGTGTGGTTGGATCTCTGACTCACTGCAGTCACTCTGGAATTAAGGGAGATACAATACTCGGCTCACCATGATGGGTAGGATTACTGCACTCTGTCAGTCACTGGCTGGTATATCACCCCCTGCTGGTTATCTGAGGTTACACCATATGATGACTGACACTTCCCGGGGTGTGGACTGGCAACAAAAAGCAGCTTGGGAATTGGCCGCAAACTTGAGGGGTGGGTCCCCCTGGCTATATTTTGTCACAACTGGGGTGGGGGGTAGTTGCCTTTAGTATATTTTTCCAGTCTTGTTCATATAGGCTACATAAAGTAACATGTGGTCCATCCCTAGCCTACTGGAACGCCACACGAGCCTTCATGATTCTCTCTGCCATGTCCTGCTTCGCTGGCATCATCGCTGGCATCCTCTCCTTCGCCCACTTCTCAGCCTTCGAAAGGTTCAACCGCTCCTTCGCTGCTGGCATCATGTTTTTCATCTCCGGTGAGTCCCAGGACATGCAGATTCCACAGCTCCCATAATGAGCTTCACCACATGTCATATTGCCCACAATTCCATTTATTTTTCTCCACTACTCTTCCCAACATGGTTTCCCAGGTGTGCTTGACATAATATGCTGTAATGGTATTTATAATTTGTAATTGCAGGAAATCGATTTACCTGTTATAACATGAAAAGCAACATTATTTCCTGATTTACCTGTAATAACCCACCAGTATCCTCCTTTGTGTAGTTTGCATGCACTAACCTGTGTTTCTTCCAGATACTCTTGTTTCCCTCCATAGTCCAAATACATGAGGTTGAGTGAACTGGCATCTCTAAAAACATTGTGTTTTGGTGTGTGTGGCCCGTTATAGACTGCCAGAATGTCCCCTTTATTGTACACTGAGCCTCCCATGACAATCTACAGGCTCTCCACAAGCTGTACTGGATTAGTGGATGGATGGATGGATGGCACAAGCTGCAGTGCATCTTCTAATTTTCAACCCAAACCTTAATACAGTTTGTGCATTAAAACCATTCGAGGCAAACGTGACAGTGACAAAAGTACGTATTCTTAGGTTTCTCTGCCTGACTTGAAAAGCGGTGCTCTGCTTCAAACCCATTTCCTCAGCTCTCTTTGTCCTACTGGCTATGGCCATCTACACTGGAGTCACCGTCAACTTCCTGGGCAGGCGCTTTGGTGACTGGCGGTTTTCATGGTCCTACATCCTTGGCTGGGTGGCCCTACTTATGACGTTTTTTGCAGGCAAGTTTCTCACATTGTGCTGCACCGTTTGTACTTTCTGAAAATCCCCATCCAGCGTTTCCACCCAACGAATTTCTGTTGCAGGAATATTCTATATGTGCGCATACAGGATGCACGAGTGCAGAAGGATGACTGGATCTCGCTAAAACTCGGGTTATAAACGAGTAAATGGCAAAAGAGGAGAGTCAGAACCAGACTGAACAGGTGGAAGATAAAGCCGTTTGGAATCAGCACAGTGTGAGCAGCACTGTGATGGAGGGTTCGGGTTTCTCATGCGCCTAGTTTGTGGACAACATCAGATTTTGTATATTACAATACTACTTACCTATTTATAAATGAAGTTGATGTATGCTGTTACAATCACATTCACTGAATGATCAATAAAGTTTGTTACAACCTGGGTGACTAATTATTGCCTTCAATTTCACTGATACGTAAAATTAGTATGTAAACGTTCTTCACAAAAGCGCCAAACATGCTGACTAAACATTAATATCTGCTGTTTACTTGAGACGATTTTTCTCTGGTTATGCAGTACAATCTAGTCCAATATTGTACAGAAATCTTGTTCTTGTGTATCTGTCTCCTCTTTATTTAGCAATAGATTGAACATTCCCTCTGAACAATTATATTGCATTTACAAGTATGTCCAAATCAACATAAGGCTTTATGAAACTCAATAAAAAAAAACATTTGCTTGTCACATGTTACCGGAGAACAGTGCTTGTGCTTGTATATTGTGAGAAAATCCCAACATTTGGGCCAATTTTCTGTATCAAAATACAATTCCAAGCTAAATGCGCTCTATTGCCTGTTTTTTTTTTTTATATAGACCTACTGTAGTAGTCTATAGTAGTGAGTATTTATTAGCAAGAATACATTTTTTTTATTTTGGTGTAACTGTGTCGTATTCGTATGATATTTAAGGTGATGCTATATATATATATAACTTAATGTAAGAATGCGCACTGCTGATGGTTTGACTGGTTTAATTGCCTTCTCGATGTTAACTAAACAAATATTTCCCACATAGTGACAATCGCGACTATTTGAAGGCGGAGCTCCCACCGCATACGCCCCGCCCACTTTGACTATATTGGCATGGTGGTCCATACCATTACTGCAAAATTATAGGGGGACTTTGAATTTAACAAACCCATTTTTTTGCGGGCGTACTTTATAATTCATTATTTTAGGACACAATAGTACATTTTATGTATAGGTATATACTTATATATTGTGTGATAATTCCATCATTGTGCGTACGAAGTTACATATTTATGGCACGTTCGCCACACTCATCGCGTCATCGCGTCGTTTCCTGTTTCGGACGCAGGTGAAGAGAGTTGGGTAATGTGAAAGGATTAAGCAGGTAATGAAATATGGCAACACCGAAGGATTCGGAGGCACGAGAGAGCTTGGGCAGCATGCAGAGCCCGGTGCACAGCGAGACCTCGGAGTACTGCGCCAGACTGCAGGAATGGATGTGGCAGTATTACTGCAGCTATCTGAACTGGCAGAGCTGGATGGCAGCGTTTGCGGCCCCGTTGCCTCCCTGCTGCAGCCCGCAGACGGAGGCTCAGGGGCAACCGGCTTTGGACGGTCGCAGCTGGTATTACGCTCAGTTTCTCGCCACAGTGCCCTCTGATCGCGCTCCCTCCCCGGCCCCGGGCTCCCCGGCTCCCCCCGACAGGCCGGTGCAGCAGCAGAACGGCAACGTTCCGCAAGCAGGTAACTCAGTTGGGCTGCATGACACTCTACGATGCAGCATGACACAGTAACAGGCTGGTGCATTAAAACGCCTTAGAAGCTTAGCCATAGGAAATGGGCATTTGTATTGTTACCCTAGATAGATTTTGCATGTGCTCATTTGCTGATTCTCTAATATAATGTTAACGTTCATGGATATCCCACATAACTTTCCAAAACTGGTTATACAGCCAAATTCAAGTCAGAGCATGATTAGAAAGAGAATATTTGTGTAAAAAAAATGTTTCCATAATTACTTTTCCAACAGTATTGACGTATTAGATTTGAGTTGTTTGTAGCAATGCTACTGTAGGTGTTCTCACCTTGAACTATGAGCCGATTGCTTAATATGATAGATAATACACCACCATTGTTTACAAGTAAAAGTCATAGTTAAACTTGACCGACCTGATTATGGTTTTAGTAAATACACACCCATCTTCCATGTTTAGAGAGAGTCGCAGTGACCCGTTAGCCTGTTCCAGGACGCACAGGACTGGGGACATCCTGGATATAATACCAGTCCATCCTGAGTCTACTAAGAAAATGCGCAGACTCCACCTACAGAGTTGGGGTGGGAATCAAACCCACAGCCTTGGAAGTGTGAGATGCAGTGCTGCCCAGTTTCCTGTCACATGTGTAGGAGGTGGGATTAATGGACCCTGTGCTCAAAAACAAAAACCAGCATATCCACATGCTTCAAGCAGAGTTTATGGGCTGGGGGTGCCTTTCCCTGTAGTATAGCTTGATGGAAGCTACTGATATAGAAAGTTTATTTTTCTAATAATTTGTTTTTCGGAAGGAAGAATTTCAGCGGTCAGTGTTGACACACCACAGCACACAGTGCACAAAAATGAAATATGTCCAGTGCTTGGGGGCGGTACCTCGCTCAGGGTACCTCAGTGGTGCTTTGCTGGTCGGAGATTCGAACCAGCAGTCTTTCAATTACAAGTGTGCTTCCCTAACCATTAAGCCACCACTGCCCACAAATAAAGAAGTTTTTTAAACCCTGAGTCACATTACTTGCTTTTATTTATGTCTGGATGGTCCTTTGCGCTATTTTTGCATCACTCGGAATTTGATTCTGAGATATTGCTCCTTTTGTGTGGGAGGACACGCCCCTTCTGACTGACGATGACCGTCCATGTGGTTCTCAGCTCTAGGCCCCTCCTCTTTTCTCTTTCAGGTCACGAGTTCACCATCCCCACGCCCCTGCACCGCTTCTGTGCCGAGGCACTGGATTTTATCATCCTGTTCTGCATGAAGGCTGCCGTTATCCTCACCATCATGCACCTAAGTGGCATGAAGTGAGTCACACAGCTGCGAATTTGCCAACCCGTCCGCAGTCTCGGGTTTGCCTGCCTGCGGGCGAATGAGATCGACGTGGTGCACATGGGCCTTTCCAGGGGTCACAATCACTCAGTAATGGTGATCTAACATGTAGTGACTGAGCATCACTCTTATACTGATGCTCAAAAGCTTCTTGGGTTGTACCCTAAGTTTAAATATAAGTAAACGCTCTCATATACAGCATCCGGGTAACTTGTACGCTGAAGTAACTGGCACAATTACAATCTCAATATAAAAATTAATAACGAGTTCCTAGGCCCTGCATAGGACAGGTCTAGAAGATGGATGGATGGATGCCATTAAAATGTACCGTATTTTCGCATTTACCAAAAAAGGCAAAAATAGCATTTAGGATTTGTCTATTAGCAAGCCAACTATAGATATACAGTCGGGTGCCGCGTAACGTTTTCCGGTTAACGACGGACTGCATTTATGACATCAGTCCCATAAGATTATAATGGAGCTGGAAAAACTCCTATCAACTAGTGATGTTGTGTGATGTTGTAGCCATCATAGCATTACTCGTGTGTTTGTGGTGATGCTGGTGTAAGCAAACCTGCTGTGCTGCCACTTGTATGTAAGAATAGCACATAGTTATGTACAGTTTGTAATACTTGGAATGATGATAAAAAACTATTCTACTGGTTTATGTATTTACTATACTGTACTTTCTATCTTTATTGGGTTATACCATATACCCTAGGTGTGTGTTATGCCATGCCGTCTAGGTTTGTATAAGTACACTCTATGATGTTCTCACAATGGTGAAATAACCACCATTCTTCTCAATGACCATTAGGAGCCTGTGGTCCATTGAACCAGTTACGTTTTCGATTTGATCCTATCCTGTATAAGCCGAGGCAGCTGGCAGTGCCTCCGAGACGCTGCTCTGAGAAGCGTACTGCCTACTACCGTGGTAAATCTCATACTTTAGTATGGCGCAGTAGTTCTCACTGGGGGTTATGCTAGGCAAGGAAGGGGGCCTGGCCATAATTCAATCACCTTTCAAGCCTTTCTTGGGCGATCTATGGAATACTTTGTTGCATGGGAAGAGGCATTGAGCTGCACAAATATCATAACATGTTTGAAAGCTGTTGACTTCTTCTTGTACTAATGTTTGAAGAAGGTATCTTGTAGAAATTGGCAGTAGATCTTGTATTTAATTTTTACACAATTTGCAAGTCGGAAAGGTTCTACAAGTTCATCACTGATAACTGCAGCCCACATCACCTGTTCAGGTGCTTGCAGAAGGTGTCCATCAACAGACCATCTGCTTGGTCCATCAAGAAGCATTCTCATCTCATCTGTCCACAAAACCTCTGTAAAATCTGGCTTCAGTGTGTCCTTGCCTATTCTTCATGTTTTAGCTGGTGTGTCTAATTGAGTTGAGATCATGTGTCACATAGTACACTGCATGTAGTATTTCCGGAGATTCCATTCAGATTGCAGTTTTAAAAAATTATGGCATTTGATTCTAAAGAGTTTCTGAAAGTCTCCCCTTTAATTTGACACAGATCTTTGGCAGATAATTTGAATCATCTTCTCATTACATCCTTCTTCCTTTTTCTTTGGCTCTTGGTTGGTCACAAAACACTTGATTGTACGGCGATCATGTTTTCAAAGTCTGGCGATTTGTATTGTTTTGCAGCCGTCTGACTGACACTTTACTTTGTTTTGTTGTTTCCACTGTCTGTAAGGTCATATTTGGTCTATTTTAATAGGAATAATAATTTGCTTAATTCTGCACAGGGAAGTATCTATGGTTTCCTGTTTTACCCGAAACAGAAAGTATTCGGCCTGAGCATGCTGTATTTTTAAACAGTCCATTCTTATTTGGAGATTAATCTGGACTGAAACTATTGGTCGGAAGAGAAGATACAAGCAAAATACATATTTGCCTAATAACAGTACAAATAACAGTGGTTGTGCAAATTCTTATACACACATTAAATCATTAATCATAAATTCAGCTATCTGGCAATTTCTTGGTCCCGAAATTGTCCGAGGTGAAAATATTTACCATACTGCATAGCCCCGCTGCAGTTTCACTCTCTTCCTCTGCAAGTACGAGTCGTTAAAAGACCAGCCATTTCCCTAAAACGCTTATTATTATTTCTTTACTATTGTTTTTTTTAAATGCTTGAATGGCCTCTGGCTGACATGCTGGAACAGCTGTGCCTCACATAAACATCTCTGTGCTGATTTCCTCCCAGGGACATCTCCAAGTTGGCCCTGCATTTCATCGTAGAAGAGATCAACGAGGACACATCTATGGAGGAGCTCCAGAAAATGATGGTAGTGGCTTTGCTCTACAGGGTCCTGGTTTGCTTTTACGAGGTGAGATTTTCAGAAACCTCCGGTCTCTCATGACTGTTTTTCTCCAGTATGCATCTCTCACAAAACCTGTGCTAATTAGAATTGACATTTCTGGAAATGTCAGGCTCGCTCGACGGGTTTAGGTCAAACAGTCCGGTACTTCTGCGATCGACTCTATTTTTAACTTGTTTTGCACGTGTTACAGAAATCACAGGGAGAGTCTGTTTTCCAATATAATGTAGCAGTGGAAAGGTCTGTCCACAGGGTAAAATCGTTGTCTAACAGCAGTGTTTTAATGGTGTTTTAATGAATTGAGAGCAGCCTAAAATAAAGGTTTGATCGTGGATATGTTATGTTAATGATTCATCTTCACAAGGTTCCAGAATTCCCAATGTCTGAAGTCTCTGTCCTTAGAATAACATGCTGTTATTAGAAAAGCTAATTGGCTAATCATGTCAGCCGTAATAGCGCCTTGAAAGCCCATCTGTCTCCTCTGTCTTTGTCTTTCCTTGCTACAGATTATTTGTATATGGGGGGCAGGGGGAGCCACCCCAGGGAAGTTTCTCCTGGATCTTCGTGTGGTCACGTGCGACTCGGCGGTCCTGGTTCGGCCCAGCCGGGTTCGGGTGTTCCCCGCATCCAATGTCTCCCTTTCCGCGTGAGTAAAGGGGGCCCCAACGTTGAATATTATTGGCTCATTGTGGAACCCCTAGTTGTCATGTGACATCTATTGGATCCCCTGATAATAAGAACCCTTGTCCACCCTTCCAGGTCCATGGTTCGAGCTCTGAACAAGAACTTCTCCATCGCTTTTTTCTTCCCGGCCTTCATCACGTTGCTCCTCTTTCAGCACAACAGGACGGTGTACGACATTGTGGCCGGCACCATCGTGGTCAAACGCAGTGGGGCCAGGTGATGGCTGCTTGGTGCCCCTGCACTGCCCATTACCTTAAACACAGGACTGGGACAAACCATTGGGTTGGGGGCGGGGGGTGGGGGGGGGGGGCTTGCCTGAGTGCCTGAGGACTGCTTCTCACCATGAGGTTCTCCCTACACCTACCGACCATTTCAGGGACACTATCACGATTTGAGGCTTTTTTTTTTTTTTTTGTTGAAAGATTTCTTTCGCTGTATGATTGTTAGCCTGGTTATCGGTGTAAATTTCTAATTGTTAAGGATATTAATTGCCCAAGGAATGTGGAGTTCAGGCTTTAAGCGGTTTGTGGGAAGGTACCTTGCAGTATCCGAGACGAGATTCCTGAGGTTCCCGGCGCGTAGTCTAACCTCCCGAAATTGTAAACGGCAAAGGCGTTTCTGAGCGGTCATGTTTAGGGTTCACTTGTAGGGAACCTCCGTGATCCGTTTAAGGCAAATGGGATTTTTCAGTCTTGACTTATTTGGCCAGAAGGTCTGCATTTTCCGCAGAGACCTCAAAGAGCTCAAAGGACTTTTATCACGCCGGCTGCAGCGCTGGAAATGGCCGCTGGCCAGCCTCGCTGAGAGGGAACGCGTCGAGCGACTGCGATATTGACCGGCACTCTACCAGCTCCCTTGTGTGGTTGTGCAGGCTTGGCTCATAGTGTCGCCCGTTAATTGGGCCGTTCCTTAGCTGACCCCTGTCTTTATGGGCCCCGCCGGCCGAGCCTGTGGTCGACGCGCACCCGGCGTTTCTGTAATGTTTCTGTGAAATAGTTACGTGTTGTGCAGAGGCTCCAGCCCTGCGGTGGGATCGTTTGGTGCTGCTTTACCGTCAGGCGCCTCATAAGCCGCAGTTATATCAGGGAGGTGACTGGGTTAGGGCCTGTGCATTTTCTGCAGAAGCTTAAAATTAACCTGTTAATAAAATGTTATAAAATTTCAGTATCTCAGCATTTATATTTAACATTTCACTATTTGTCCAGGAAATGGTCAACAGATTTGTGTTTTAAAGGCATTTTAAAATGTTTATGAATTATTTAAAAAGCCATTACTGGTATTTCTTGCTAATATAATACTGTGCTTATGCTATTATGTATGTTGTGTATAGTATTTTGGATCGAGTGCTTATTCGAGTTTTATTTATTATTTTGTATCAACATGCAAGGTTTTGGAATGGTTAATGTGCCCTGCGATGGGTTGACGTCCTGTCCTGGGTTATTCCTGCCTTGCACTTGTAGGATGGATGAATGGATGGATGGATGGACGGTAAGGTAAGGTAAGGTATTGGTAATGCATGGAGCCCCGTCCAAACTGTTCCCCTGCCTGTGTAGGGAAGGCTCTCTGCCCCCTCCAACTCCTTACTGGAAATGTGGGCGTTTTTGGTGGTGGCTGGAGTGTGCTGGTTTGTACTTGACTTGCATCATTAAGCTGGTCTGTGTGAGCGACCCTCATCACTGTGGATCTTTGCCCTGAACCACATCCAGAGTTTCTCGTCTCAAAGCCACGTGTGTCGCCGGAGGGAAAGCGCTGCCCACAATGTTTTAACTTGGAAACGTTTGTGCTCCTCTGACGAGGAAAATGGGCTGTTTGCTCAAACTCCTTTTCGGGTGATTTAATTCGGTGGCTTCAGGGGGCGTTATAGCCGCGCGGTCTGGCCTGGTCGGCATGTGGCTTTTGTTATGTGTGCATTTCTGAGAGCTTTGAAAGAGGTTCAGAGGTGGTGCCAGAACGCCGACCCTCTCCAGACCCGCAGGGTGTCTTACACAGGGCTAAGTGGACTCAGCTGGAATGGGAATGGAACTGGGACCAGTAGGGGGGTCTGCAGTGTTGGGACACTCTAACCAGGATTGGTTGGGGGGGGGGTTACTGTCCCTAAAGAGGGTCAGTCACCTGCCGACACTAGGGGCGTCTGCCGTTAATGGTGGATTTAATGCCGGGATACTGGTGCTTTGAAAGGTCGCCATTGTTTATCTCTTTAAACTTCAGTAACTTAATTTATGGGTGGGTGTGTGTGTGTGTGTGTGTGTAAGTGGAGGACAACAAGATGGGTGATTTTCAGCATTAACTGCTGATTCTTTCCATTCACATTCTCTGCTTTCCTTATTGAATATCAATCTGTAATGAAATCCCTTCCAAATAAATATTGATACAATTTTCAGTATTTTTGTTTTGTATTATTCAATGAGACTGCACCAATAAACATTCTTGCATCCGTTGCATGTATTCCCGGCTGTGATTGTAAACCGTCTGCTGTGAAAATGCCTAAAATTCAAGTTGATTTTGAGACAAAATGCCATTTCCTTCTCCTGTGTGTAGTTGTGGTAATCTAAGTAGAGTACATTTCACGCATACAAGCATTACATATTCATATTACAGTTTTGTTGATTTTTCTCAGCCCAATAAGCTTGACTGTTTGCAGGGATAACAGTTCGTCACTAGAGGGCAACAAAGCAGCAGTGATTCTCGGTCTATTAACCGGTGGGATTATTTGCAAGCAGGCGATGTGCTTCAGTCCCCAGCTGACCTCGGTAGACCCAGACAGACTTGGTTTTATTTAAGTGTGTAATGTCAGAGAAGAAATCGGGGACAAATGTCACCAAAAAAATGTTTTGTGATCCTTTAATTCTGACTCGTAGGGGAAATGGGCGGTTTGTGTGGTGTACTGGGGCGGCCTGCTCCTCGCACCCGGCTGAGGTCAGACGACCAGATTGGCGTCAGAGCACGGCCCGGAAGCGGCGGCTCTCTGGTGCATAGCTGCAAGCACCGTGTCTCCCATCTCCTCCGCAGTCAATGCCCTTACGTCCTCTGTTTATTATTCCCTGCATCCTGCTTACATCGTAACTAAGGTTATTTTTCATCATTGTAATGGCCTTGGTTTTGTTTCTCCGCGCACTGCTGCATGACATCTGCCGCAGTAACTGTCACTAACATTTCCATCGTGTGATATTCTTGCTAATGAGGCTTTGCTGATTCTGACGTTTTTTCTTTTTCTAATTTGCTGGCTTTTTCAGAGAAGTGTTATAAATCTGTGTTTATAGGCAGGTTCTGTGTGTGCTTTGGAAATGACACGTGCATGTGTTGGTGCCAGAGGGCCCGGTTCTGGAAGCGTGGTGCGGTCATGGGTCTAAGGGGAAACATCCAGAACCCCACAGAGACAGACGAGCGAGGGGGGGGGGGGGGTCAGATCGAGCTGGGCATCAAGCTCCGGAGAGGGGTCCTGTGTCTTTCCTGTTCCTGTGTAAATCCCGGAGAGGTTGGTGTCCTCCACATCAAAAGAGAAAATCTATTTTTCTGAAACGCTGTGAATGAGGTCTAAAAAACAATTTAAAAACTTAACACCAACCCAAAAAAAAAAAAAACGGCATTAGATTAATGGAATGTGTAGTTTACTGCCTGGATTTTCTGACCAGGTGTCATTTCCTGTGGTCTCTGGTTTTCATTCTAAACTCAGACTTTGGTGAATTTTGCTGCTGGGTCACCTAAGCAAATGTCCCAGTTTACCACCATACATACAGGAAGTCCCCCCTTGGTGACCTGTGTGAACATGGAAAACAACCGAGAAACCACTACAGCCCAGTCCTCGGGGACCTCCAGACCGTCCACACATTCCCTCCCGACACACAACACCTGGTATAGGTTGTGCTGGGAGCTGGGAGGGAACAAAAATGTGGACCGTCTGGGATGAAACTACGGACTAAATGACAGTGATCGGTGGCGTGGAGTGAGCTTCACCGGGATCTGTGTTTCTTTCCCTGTCGGATGCTTATTCTGAGTGGGATTCCCCGCCGCTTAGCCTGTTCTCCGTCTTGACGTGCAGACTCTCCCGTTCCTCTGCTCCACCCTGTCGTCCCTGGAGCTGCTCGCAGCGTGGAGGAAATTCCTGGTAACAAAAATGCCGCCCGCACATAAATAAACACGTGACCGTGGGTTCTCTGAGGACACTGGCGTCGAGGTAAACGCGCGGGACGCTTTTCCGTCGCCGTCCCCAGTAATGCTGCTCCTCACTCACCGGGGGGGGGGGGGGGTATGGCCATGGTTTTTGTTCTGGGAACTGGGACTTCATTCTTGTCAGCCAAGCAGCCCGCCCCCTTTTCTGAGAAAAGCAACCTTTCATCCCTCCTACTTCTGGTTTTAATTTTATTTTTTTATGTGGTCCGAAGTGATTTTATTGCCCTGCACATCTGTTCCCTGCCTGCCCTGCCAGTCAGCCCTGTAAAGCCATGAATCCTTCCCTGTTACTCATTGACGGCCTCTCTGCAGATACCATCTCAGCCACACGCCCTGAGCGTAGGGGAAACGGCGAGCATGATTGCAGGCAATGGCAAACGGACACGTCAGACGTTTAATAGCTCCACGGAGAATACACGTACGCCGGGTGTGTGATCGCGGGCTGAAGTTGTCTTTTTCCTTACAGAATCATCCGGAAGCATTTGCACTTTATAGAGCAAACACTACATGGGAAGATACAAACATCGGGTCACCGCTGTGCATAATCTGTCCTCATTGTTAAAGGCTGAGGGTCTGCCTTTCTGGAAGTTACCCAGAAGTCTCCATACCGTCCATGCTCATATTTTAAGCTGTGTCATATATCTGCCATACTGTATGTTTTCCAGTTCTATGAAGGGAGCAGTACCATGTAAGCTTTACAGTGGTTAGGGATTGGGCAGTCAGGTTGAAGGACCCACTAATCATCTTGCAGTGAAAATGATGTTTCCTAAACTTTAATGGTTACTTAATTATTCAAAGTAATGTTAAAATACATACCTTGTTAATTTGTATTCAACGGAGATTTTTTTATAAAGTGAACAGAACATACACCCCCTTACAAACATGGCATTATGTAGGACTCCTAAGTTTGGTCAGTGACAGTGACCAAGGAGCTGGAAGGCAGTCAGGCCTGGGGTGCACTGGCCCCCACACTGGCCCCCACACTGGCTCCCACACTGGCCCCCACACTGGACCCCACACTGGACCCCACACTGGACCCACATCTCCATGACAGTGTGTAGATCGGGTCAGCTTGTGGGCACCAGCTAGAACCAGTGGTCAGCGTGGCCATATGCCCGCCGCTGTGCATCACACACGAGGTGCGGTGCCTGACAAATGTCTGAGGTCACTGTATGGCTGCCGAGGAGGAACAAACAGAACCAGGATATCTCTCGCAGCAGCCTCCGAGTTGTGGGTTTGGGCATTGTCGCATGGCAACAGGTGAGTCCTAATTCCAGATTATTATTTAATCCCCCACCCATTTCCGCTCTCCCACCGCTCAGAGATCCCTGAATGGCTTCCATTAATCTTCATGCATTAGCAATCAGCAGATTATCACATCAGGGTCTTCAGAGGGGCCTGATCTCTCTAATGAATTGAAAGGCAGAGATCAAACACGCCTCCTGTGGAAATGTCCCTCTCCACACCCAGAGGGTTACAGCCTTACGGGCAGCTCAAGTGCCCTCTGGGAGTTCAGCGCTGAGCATAGCTCATAAAAACGAGCCCTGGCAGAGAGATGATGTCATCCTCCTTCCAGCCGTCCTGAGTGATTTAAATCTCTTTACCTTCATCTTCTGGGGCATGCTCCTGACCTCCATTCATCAGCAGGGTTACGGTGGTGACAGCGCAGATTGTGTCTGGGACCTTTGACCTACGATCACATGACTCAGCTCAGCTTATTGGAGATTCCCCTAACCTCTGGTGACAGGGTAGTGACTTGTGCATGTAGGAGAGTTTAGGGCACATGTTCCTGACATTCCACCAGGGGACGAGTTTGCTGCTCCTGGGCCCCCCTGCACCCCAAGTGTAGTGACTGTTTGTAGCAGACAGGGGGCCCCCAAACCTCAGGGGCCCCATACAGATGCATGATTTGAGTGGTGATAAACAACGCCGCCGTGTGCCCCCCCCCCCCCCATTGACCTCTGACCCCTCCATTAGTGGGACGGTCTCTCCCCCCATGGCTCCTGCAGGCTACGCCAGGTCCCCACTGACTAATTTCCACCATGGAGCAAGACGGCGGCGGCTGGACCTCCTGCCTGCGTGGCAGATGCTGCACCCTGCAGGCGGGGGCACGTGTGGCACCCGCGCCAGGCTGCTGGCATCACTGCGCCGATGTGGGCCGTTAAGCGGCCGCTAGTTATCTGACAGTGCATGGAACAGACCTGCCTCTGTTTGGGGGCCGAATGCTTTAAGCACGCCGCCTAAATACCATATATGCAGGACAGCCACTGATCAGCCATAAGCTGTACTTCTGAGGGGTGTCCGCGAAGAGTGATTCTGCGGCGGGTGGGGGCCCCTACCTAGGAACAGGCGCAGGAAGGTGTGAAGTCTGCCGACAAGCGGCACAGAAAGCAGCGTGTCTGCGTGCTGTGATACGGTGAAGTGTGAACAGACTCTCCCTCTCGCCAGGGCTACCTTATGAACTAAAAAAAGAAGCGAAAGGCTGGTAGACATTCTGGGTGGGAGGGGTGTCTGTCCATCTTACATTTACATAATTAGCAGATGCTTTTATCCAAAGCTACTTACAATTGAGGGGGGGGGGGGGGGGTCGGCCTGGGGGATTATATCAAGCAAACATTAACATTCTTAAATAGAAATGCCATCAACATACTTTGATTAATGTAGTAATATTGCAAGTCGTACAGGGATCAGTGTCTAATACCTCTGAAACGTACTGCGGACACCTGTACGAACAGCACAGCCTGTAACCGAACAGGAGTGTAACAGCGTCTTCTGTCGTTTGTTTCGCAAGGCGGCGTGCTGTCAGATCACAGAAGGACACGTTTACTCTCGCACTTGTGCTCCGATCAGAGCAAGCACGTGACTCTCAAGCTCGAGAGAGCTACGCCAGTGATTTAACATTAATGCAAATGCATAGTGTTTACACAGCCAGTAAGTAGGGAGGTCTAACTATCCTGTCAGACTGCGAATGATCGTATTTCATATACAGTCCCCAGGACACGATGTTTACGATTCTGTACAGCCACACCTGTCTAGGTGTCTAGCAGGCTGGTGATCAGTGGGGCGTGATGCAGTCCCACTAGACAGGGGGCGCTGTGGTGAACATAGGGTCGCACTCAGGTGCAGGAACTGCCCGCAGCCTTTACTTGTATAACATCTGTCAGCCATGAGTATGTGGTTAATAACAGGAACCACCACCGGCTGCCACTTTGCACCATGGCTGACCGGCGAGTTCCGTGCCTGATCCCCAGGCCTAGAACGCCTCCGTGCCGGACTGAACCGAGCCGCGTCGAGGCGCTACACCTCGCGTCAGTCTCTGAACGTTCTGGTAATTCAAATGACACCTACACGTTCATTATTCCTGTCACCATAGCAACGCTCTCCTTCCCACAGAACATATATCTTTTTTTATATACGATTTATATATAAATATAAATGTCAAGAACGGGCCTAACTGTGGATTACAATCAGCACGACCCACCTGGCGCTCTCTTGCTGAGGCTCTCATCAGCCCGGCTGCTGAGGAATTCTAGTACGTCCAGGCGATGTACTTATAGCACGAGAACGGCGTGATGCGTCGCTGCCCGATAGATTGTGGGGATTTCTGGCAATTCATTTTTTAAATGTTTCCATGCCAGTTTATATCTGATCATATTTTTCAAGATGGTGAAACACAAAGCTGCGACCCCCCATTCTCACCCCACCCCTCACTCTCACTCCCCCCCCCCCACTCTCACTATCCCTTCCCGCCCCCCCAGTCTCTCCTTACTTTCCCTCCCCCACCTCCTCACCCTCACTCTCACTCCTCTACCGCCACACTCTTGTCTCCCTATCACTAACCTGTATCATCCACATTTTCTAAGCTCCCAGTCTTACAAGCTACACAAATTCACACCATAGCAGTAAGACCCAGCAGTGCTGTCTGCCAATTCCCTACAACACAGCACTAAAATCCCAAGCCTGTGAGTTTGCCCTAACCCAGCTTGAACTGTGCCTAGTTTTAATATAAACAGGTATCAAAGATGGAAGCCAGATTTGTGTTCATGTTCAGAGGAAGTGACACATCACCGTTTCGGGGTTTCTGACTGGAAGCAGATCGTAGCTTGTCAGAAGTGACACCTTCCTCACTGCACACGCCGTCACGACGGCCGCAGAGATGGCGTAATTTGTCAGACAGAGCGTGCGCTCAGCCATCAAATACCTACTGGCCGGTCTTCCAAAGCTGTGTGTTTGTTTCACAGTAAAACGTGTTCACGAGGATTTTGAGGAGACAATATGTTCACCAGTACACACCACGGAACTGAGAAGCAGAAATAGCAATCATGTGATAAAGCCTCACGGAATTGGGGAACCGGGTTATAATTAAACCCACGCTTCACACTACCCGGAAGACAGCAGATTTGCTAACTTGTGCTCTTCGTGGATATTATTACCGCAGAATATAACTGATAGCATTTTAAGTGGCCCAGGCGTGATTACTGTGTTTACTGTGTGTTATTTGTGCATATAGAATTACCTTTAAAAGGCTGTTGATAGACACCCAGGAAAGACACAGAGAAAATGAGCTGTTTTTCCAGGCTCAGAGAATATGCATCAGGTTCTCACATTTACAGACTAACCTGGAATTTATTTTCAGGGGATAAAAGCTACAGATATACATCCTACTTAACATCCCATGGGCCTGATAAGATTCCTGTCTCTACGTCTTTGTCGAAAAGCTTTGGGGTTTCACTTGAGATATTATCTAAAGCATTAAATGTACTGATTTCTGAACAACTGCTGTTTGTGAAACACTTTAAACAGCTGAGTAAGGCTGGGGACGGGGGGGAGTTTGCCCAGACTTGTCTGTCAGCTGTTTTGATTTGCTGGGGATTTCACCCCAGAGCGGAGGGAGTGTCACAGCACTTTTTAACGCCTGTGCTATTAATCCTCAGCCGTACCACGACTGGCTACAGCTGTGGGCCCGGCCCGGGGGCTCTCGCTGACTGTGTACTTCCCCCTGGACGAGGTGCAGCGTAACTCTGGCTGGACATTAATAACGACGGGGAAAGACTGAACGCCTGAGGGACTTGAGTAATTTAATACTATCAAGCATTCTGACCGCGATTCCGAGTTACAGATGGCCTGAATTCATCCCATTGGCAAAATCCCAACTGAAAGAAATCCGCTGTGTTTTACTACGAACTTGTCTCCCTGTTCTCACCAGCCGACTCCCTATTGGCTGCCTCCGTCCCTTGTGCTCGGGCCCAGCTGACCAATCGGGGAGCTCGGGGCCCACAAAGCATGCAAAGTAGTAATCTTGTGGAATGTGCTGCCTCGCCGGGGCTGTCAGCTGTGGGGTATAGTACTACCAAGCTGGGGGGGGGGCTAAGCACTCAATGACAGAGCTGCGCACGTGTGGGGGGGCTGAGGCAGGGGATTCCACCACTCATTATTACCTTAGATTCCAGAACCCTGATGAATGTGCCACAAACCCCCGCCATTAATTACACACTGCCCCCGCTCAATGCCAAATATACGCAGTCTAATTAGACGCAGGCTTTGATCTTCACGTTTCTACAAAGCGATGCGGACCACAAGCGTGCCTCCCAGGCAAAAAAAAAACACAAGCCCTGTGATTTACGATCACAGGTGGGTTCGAATTTCCAGTCAGGAATGACAGGCTTTTCGGGATGAGCTACAGACGAGACGGAGTCAGGAATTCTCCCCGTGACAATCAGTGCGAACGCTCTTCACGCCACCTGCGAGTCTTGACGGGAAAACAAGGGCGTGTTCCGGCTGGCCTGGGCACACCAGGTGACGCCCCCAGGGAGAACGTGACCGTCGTGAGTCCAGCAAGGTACAGCAGGGACTCGCACGCTGCTCTCTGATGACGGACGGTGAGGACCACCTAACCTTGGAAGACCACGGGAATTAATTATTCCACCATAACAAACAACAGGACCACTCCGTGGTTTCAGGGCACCTGTTGGAAGGTGGAAAGATTAATCTCTCTGGGCTGTGAGGATAGGCTCATCAGCACAGGTTGGTCTTCTCAATAACAACAGTCCGGTCTGGGGGGGGTGGCATCCAGGCCCCCTCTCCCCACATGGGGGCCCCTGCAGACATAGAAGCTAGTGAGGCTGGTTGAGGAATGTACTGTATGGTAGGAGTCCACAGTGTCAAAAATAATCACACATGGGGCAGCGTGTATCTCTGTGTGTTTCTGAGACGGCTTAGGTGTCCCTGTGACGCTCATGTGCAGCGCTCTGAAACAGCGTAAAGTCGCGGCCCCCTGGTGGAGTTTGACCTTGGGGGGGGGGTAGTCGGCTTTGATAGCGTTTCAGGCCTCGCTGTCTTCGCTCGATGGTTCTGATGGCCTTTTATTGATCAGCAAAAACAGACGGTGAGAAATACACATGGTGTCCAGCCACGGTCTGTGTCTGCCCCGATAAGACATGAGTCACGAAGCATAACGTAATCCACGATCGCTGAGGGCTTGCTAACTCTCAGCGCACTCTGCCGTTCCGGGGCGTGTTCAAAATAACTGTCAGCATTGAACTCGACACAGAAGAGCTGGACCCTGAGCTTGAAGGCCTGGAAGGAAACCGGACCTGAACACACACACAGTGAGGGGAGAATCGTAGTCCGGATCGGGGTGTGAGCCCTAATGCAGCCTGCAGCGCCACCAAGGGGCCTGAATTCACGACAGAGTCCCAACAAGCAAAGATAGACAGCCTAAAGCTGGATAGATAGATAGATAGATAGATGGATGGATGGATGGTGCACACACCATTCTGCTGTCCTTCTGGAAACTTCCATGAACCAGAGGGGCAGCTGGGAAGGCAGCGGCCAGCATGGACTCCCTGTCTGTAAAAACTTGGTCCTTGGACAAGCGACTCGGGCTTTACACATGGGACGAAAAGCTTGTCCAAACAGTTCCCAGAATGGCCCCCAGCCGCCCCCCCAGGATCCGGTTTATATCAGATTTTGTTCTCAGCTTGACAGGACTCCTCTCTGGAGCCCTCTGTGTACAGTGAACCCTCTCCAGGGAGCCACAGAAACCCTGAGAGGTCACCTCTCCTCTGCCTGCTCGTACGCTACAGTCCCTCTCCCTTTGCTGACTACACACACACACACACATACACACACATACACACACATACACACACACATACACACACACACACACAGATACAGGGATAAGCGTCTACCCACGCGCACACATTTACAGACACACGTAGAGGCATAGCACAAGCACAGATGTTGGCTCAGGAACAGAAGGACACACACACACACACATACACACACACACACACACATACACACATACACACACACACACACACACATACACACACACACACACACACAGGCTCTGTCCCCCTCCGGGACGATACACTGAACTCTGGCCCACTTGTCCCTTTCAGAGTCCGAGCTGGGAGCTTCAATGGGAACTTGATTCATTTCTCTGGATGCTGAGAGCGCGGATGCTGGCCCGCTGCCACAGGGAGAGCCCTTGACCTAGAAAAGGGAGCCGGTTCTGATGGCAGACTGCACAGCCCTCGGCGGCTCCGCGCTGCTGCCACGCCCTCTCACGCTCACACCCCTTATCTTCGCTCCACCACAAAAAAAAAAAAAGAACGAAAGGTGAACTTAAATTAACAGTGGAAGGTGCCGGTGCGGACGGGCACGGGGATTTAACTGCAGTAAGTCCCTCATCAGCCGCTGCAGCCACGAAAAGAAAGCGCGATGTATGACGGTGCCTGGTACGCGAGTGCCGCTCTCCCCGCATTGCGAACGCGACAAAAAAGCGGGGGCTTCATTTGCGCTCCGCTGGAGGATGGTGCTCAAAGAAAAAGAGACACAGAAAAATAACTCACACGTCCAAGCGTGTTGTTGTGTGCTGTTTTATTTTATTTATATTCTTTTATTTATCCCTCCGTGATTTATTGCTCAGCTGTTCTTGTGCTGGCTGCCGAAGCTCCGTAGAATCCCAAGTTCGTTTCATGTGTGTGAAATGACAATAGAGTGACTTGACGGTAAACCTTTATAATCTGAATGGCCGAAGACAGACACAGAGAGAAAGTGTGGAATCAGCCTGTGGTTATAAAACAAATGGCAATGCAACGTCAGATTTAGTTTTTAGTTTCATGACTGTATTTCACTGATTGAAGTTCATGATGGATTCATGCTTAGGAAGATTCTGTAGCTATCAGATTGCATTAGAGACCCTTCATTAATGCCCATGGGGGGAATTATCTCCTTATTCTTACTGTATCTTGTTCACTATGAAACACACAGAGAGGTGAAAGCAAGGTTGGATGGGGCTACAGCTCAGGGTCAGCCAGCATGCCGCACCCTTGCAGCTGGGGGTTAAGGGCCTTGCTCAAGGGGCCACACACAGGTGACAGAGTATCCAGAGGCTTATCCCGCTGAGCCAACCAGCTCCCTGCTGTGAGTGTCATTTAAACAATAAAATGGTTTGATTTGTCATTTTGAAAAAGCTGATTCAGATATTATGGCTTCCCCGCCTCCGACACAGGGAGTATTTTTAAAAAATCTTATCTGGCTTGTAGAGGACAAGAATCAGAAGTGAGTAGCTGTTACTCTCTGGGGAGGCTGGTACCGTGCTCTTCACTGGATGGTGAATTTGTGGGGGACTGTGGTTCTTGGCATATAGCAAGGAGCTGTGAGAGCTTTATCTGTAGTACTGTAAGAAAGTATAGCAAGAGGTTTTTCTTGCATGGATTTAAAGATACAGTCATTAGATAAGGAAGACCCTGTGAAAGGATCAGGAACAACCATCTGATATAGGGAATGTATGCAATTTTGCATGCTGTCTCTTAAAATAATTATGCTTCTTTATTCTTTTTCCTGAATCATTTCTTCGCTTTGCCTTCTTATAATGTACATTTCAATGTTAAGAAAATCTTCACAGCTCAAGCCTCTATGCCAATGTTTCCTAACCTGGCCCTTGGGGGGCCACAGCCGGTCCACGTTTTTGCTCCCTCCCAACTCCCTGCCAGTCAGTCCGCGTTTTTGCTCCCTCACAGCTCTGGCAGGGAGTTGGGAGGGAACAAAAACGTGGACTGGCTGCGGGTCCCCGAGGACTGGATTGGGAAACACTGCTCTAGGCAGTAAAATAGTAGAGAAACTAGAGAAGAAAGCAATTAACCCACATCTGAGGAGGGAGCGGCACACTCACACGTCTGCACCATGGGCTTCGCTCTGAAGGAAATGAGCAAGCGGGAATCTACCCGGCAATTAACAACGCCGGTGGAAAAGAAAGGCTTAAGTAGGGCATCTGGCTGTTGGAGGTGTTTAGCTTCGAGGAAAGTATTGATTTTGGCACATATTAAAAGAGGGGAGGATTCACAGTTGGGCTGTCGGGCTACTGTATTGACATAGACTTGAACAAACAGCAGATCGAAGGTTTCAGGATTTGACCTTTCAATGGGGGCGACAGTAACTCTGCTCTTTTCTGTTAAAAAGTTCTGGCTATTTGTCAAATGTACACAATGATTATAAAATAATATTTATGAGAATATGCATCCATTTTCCATAACATTAGGGAGGGCAATGAACCTGGACCCTAACCCCAGAACGCTTAGGAGATCTAGACAGGAGAGAGTAGGAATGGACGCCAATCCATCATAGGGCACAAACACAATTGCACACTCTGGGCAATTTAGAGATGCCATTTCATCTAAGTTTTGGACCATAGGAACATGCATGGTAGTATGAGGTCACATTGCCCTATGGGGGACTGGCATCCCATCCAGGGTGGACCCAGGCCTTGTGTGCTGTGTGAGGCTCCAAGTGTCCCATTCAGGATGAGTGGATGATGGTTGCTGTGCTGGACTCCCACATGATAACAGTATTTCATGGCTTTATTGCTGTAACATACCCCACACTTTGTGGGGTCTATTTCATGCTGCGTCACTCACAAACTGAGCCACATTCATGTTCGCAACACCCACAGGCTTATTATTCATATTACAGGGCTGGGTAATCACCCCCCATGTTTATCCTGTTGGGTTCTTCGCCTACTGAGGACTAAACTTCTCAATGATCCCAGTAGGTGCCTCAAGATTACCACTAATCTGCCCCGAATTGAATGAGTTGATTAAATTGGGTCTTCTTAGTACAAAGATTATGAACTTGATGCATCTGATCTGGATAACTTATTTCCCTGTTGCCACGACAGATGGGAATTATGGGCTGGTCTTTCAAATGATGAATTTTGCTTTCACTTGATGTTCGGTTGACATGCATTTAGCTGTGGATTTCATTGCTTAACAGACAATAAAATACCCAAGTAAAACAAAAACAAAACAAGAAATGCAATACGATTAATGAGCATCGCCATAATTTCAGACTTCTGTTTATTTCAATACTGGATACAAAAGGCACCTTATCAAAAAAATAAAACAAACCCCTACTAATTCCCGTCTTTGAGGGAGTGTGTCAGTTTTCCAACATAGGCCTCCAAAAATTTCCACTCTTTTTTTTCTTCTCTGCAAAATTAGTTTTCAACCGAGGACAGGCAGAAAAATAGCAAAATAAACAACCCGACAAACGGGAGGATGAATGATATTCCCACTTGCTAATGTTTTCGCTATGATAGAACATATTTATAGAGAATAACTGTGTTTGCACCTAATTGTCAGTGACACCTTCTGGAGCGATCACAGCTGTCGGTACTGTCCGTTCTGTAGGTGGGTGTTACCGTGGGGTGTTATGGGTATTATTTTCAGCAGCATTGCTCGGACGTAGAGGCTTTCTCTCACAACGGAAAACAGGTGTTTGCAGTACAAGAACATAAACATCTCTCGACTTTAACTTTTTGTTTTTCCCCTGGTCTGGGAAGCTTGATAAATAAGTGAACCACCCATCCGTTATTCAGTACTGGAGTCAGACCCGAGATGGACGGGACAGAAGTCAGGGGACACCGTGGACAAGATATACATACCAAGTGAATTTCGAGGTGAGGTGAAGTTCTGTCTAAACATATTTCAGCAGTGATGAAGCTGGTATCTGATGCAGCCAGCTAACCAGTAAACCATGAAGCTAACTAATCACCTCTCAAAAGGAACTGTCTACTGGTGACTTGTTACATATCTTCTTTTCTATATCTATTAATGATTTCTCCTGGTTATGCTTCTGATCACGAGTTCACGAAATGGAAAGTTAGCACTTGGATATTTTAGTGATTTTGTTTTATTGTTTTATTGAGAGACTAATTGTGGGATCAGCGCTGAATGCTCGCTGTTCTGTTGTAACGATTCTCCAGTACTACCAGTAGGTGGTGTAGTGAGCACTTGAACAGGCGGCGCACTACAATATAAAAACTCGATTGATTTAGGCGTACAAATACTTTAAAAGCATTCATTAATGCTTTAATATTAATATTTCAGTTATGGTTGATTATTATATGGCGTAAATGTAATATTATTTCAATGCAGTTTGATCTAGCTTGCTGTAACTTTAGTACAAAATAATTTTAAAATGTTGCATTTGAGCTCATATGGTACGTTTAATAAGCTTCTTAAATAAGTAGATACATTTTATAAGCTTTTTCAAATTGCGAATACATTACACTGGTGCCAGGAACACTACCCAGGGATTTAAATGTCACACCCCCTTGCTTTTGCAGAAATGTTAGAGTGTATTATTCAGTCAAAAGCCTGATGCACATCTGCCGTCCAATTAGCGACGCCCCGAAGAGGTAACGATGTGAGGATGCGGAAATGTGTACGTTTTCCAGTCTTGCATAAAAAAGCACTATCACAGACTGTGGAGCTCGCTACTTTGACCTAAGTTATGTCACCGACGTGGTCAGTCTCCAGATTTAACCAGTCGAAGAAGGTTTCTCATTTGTCGAATGCATCTCCTTTGCATCGGCGTGCACCGCTGCCTTCCGAACGTGCGGGTCCCGCCGGTACCTCGTGGCCGCTAAGTCACGGCTGACGGCTCGTGCAGCCCTACCAAGCTGCATCTCGCAGATGCCGAGCCAGAGGGGCAGTAGGGCCTGACAGGCATTTCCTGACTTCTCTCCGCTTCCTTTGCTTTTCCCAGCAGAGGCCCCAATCGTTGCAGTGCTAGATGCATTGCTGCCTTTGAGTTGCACGGTGTTTTAATTGATTTTTATTTGTAAAACGCAGTGGGTTTTAACACATCCTTTGAAATTCTTTCACAGCTACGGCGCACTTGGCTCTGTTTGGAGGGGAAAAAACTAGAGCACAAAAAAAAAACGAGCGAACGTACGCCTCTTGTGTCGGGAAAAATGTCTGATGACAATTGTTTTCGTTTCCAGCCTGCCGAGGAACTTGTTTCACGGTCCTCACGGAGCGTTGCATGCGAGCTCGCCACAGATGCAGCCTCATACCAGTCACGTTAAACAAGGCTTGGCCCAAGAAAAGATTTGACGCTTTTTAAATTCACAGAGCAATTGGCCATTCACATGCGGTGAGGCATGAGGGTGAAAGGGAATTTAACTGGATGGTGGATACGGATTCCGAATCCAGGGATTACCTTTAGTGAGTTATTTATGCATGAAGGATCATACTGTAGATTTTCTGGACTGCGTAGATGCAAGATGCCCTCCATTAAAGACAATCAAGAATAAAAATTTCATTGTGGCAGCAAGCATCGCTGTGTTTAAACATGGTGGATTGATGTGTCGCCAAAGGTTTTATGGTTTAATTTTGGGACTTGCACTTTTACTTTTTCCTAGAGCAGAACTGGCTCTGTCGAAAAGTCCAGGTGCATGATGGGTAAAATGAAGAATTGCAACATTTACACTTTGGCTAAGCAAATAACAGTTTATTGTTTACTCATTGGCCAGACTTTTCTAGAGAAAGCTTATGAGTAAAGTATCAGACTCTATTTACAATGTGTGTTTGTAGGCTTTCTAAAACTTCAGCTTGACCATGTTTCCACCAGCTTTGGTTGAGTTTTGATTTCGTCACGCAGAAGTGAATCAGAAATATCAGAGTGCATATGGAAGAGTAAATCAGCATGAACCAAGTGCCTTGATAAGAATGGCCATTGTTGTTCCCTTCTGTATCAGTACATTTGTTTATTCAGTTAAAGTGCAGGTGTACTCCATAACAGTACATGTACATTATAAAACAGAATAAGTCGCCTATATTCTGTTTTGTCTGCTGCCTTAACGCTTTTAAAACATTCCCAGAGAAACCCCATTCTTCACAGTAATCCCATAAAACGGCAATGTTACAGGGCTGTAATGCTAGGAAGTTACATAAACTAACATTTTGATAGTTGAAAATGTTTTTGTATGTATTTGTGTTGCTTTAGAACAGTAGAATATTACTTAAGTGATCGCTCTTCGAAGGAGGGAGTCCACGTAGTAAATTGTATAGTAGTCCCCGGCTTGACGTATGCAATTCATATTCAAAAGACTCGAGTTTCGTTTCATCCTGGCTGCACTGCAGATGGTGACGTGACACAACACACACTCAGGTGACCGTCTCATGAATGATGCAGTTTGTGTGTGTGTGTGTGTGCGCCCGCGTCTGTCTATGTGCTTTCCTGGTCCTTTGTTTTGTTGTTCCAGGGGAATTAAAGTTTCAGTTCCAGCCCTATCCGCGTATGCTTGAAAAAAAAGATGAGAGAGTTATAAATAATAGTAATAATGAAACAATACGGAGTTTCTCCGGGTTAAGAGCTGGAATGCTCAGTATCTCGTAGAAGATAATGGTGCTGGACGCCTGCCAGTGGATTGTCGCTGTCTCTCCCCCCCCCCCCCCCTTTTTGCTTGCACAGAGCAGCAACCTCGGGCTATTGCAGAGGTGGATAACTGTTCCATATTTGGCTTACACATTCACACACGCACTCACGCACGCACGCATACACAGAAAGGAGGGGGCAGAGTGCAAGAGAGCTATTAGCTTAACTGCTGCAGACATCATTCTGATAGTACGGGGAGACGATCAGTACAGGAAAGAGTGCTGGCAACGAGGAAAAGGACTGCCTTCCCAGAGCATTGCACCGTACAGTAAGTCGTGTTATACCTAGTGTTATTTACTCTGTCCTTTCTGAAGCGCGGCCACTTTTCTCACCCAGCACAAGTAAGGATGATGGCTGTAAGTGTGCAGGGATCACCGTAACTGTTTATTGCAGCTGTTTTTTTTAAATTATTGTTATTAGTAGTAGTTTTTAGAAAACAAGAAGGTTCGCACGGCGATCGGAGCACGGATCTCGTTGCCGGACTGTCAAACACCGTAGTACGGCTGCGTCGCTTCGCGGTCGTAAGGTTGTACTATGAACCGTGGTGCCAAAGTAGCGAGCGGGCGTTTCGGGGAATTAGAGCCGGCCGAGGAGCGCACACGGCCAGCCGTGGCGTACGGCGATATCGCAGTAAAACTGCGCCACTTTACCTTCTCTCGGTTTCACATTGCACTACTGACAGCACTTTCTCGCAAGCCCGATTCCGTAGTACGGGGCTGCGCTCTACTATGGCTACTATCGTTACTATAAAATGGCTCACGTTGTGCTCGGGGCTGGACGCGTCCGCACTGTCGCAGTTTGAGTAATATTTCACGCCATGGAGGAATGCCTGACAGTTCGCTAGAAGACATTTAACTTACTAGGTTTCACAAATATCCGAGCACACGGATTGCAAACAGTTTCTTTTATTGCGCGATGAATGCCTAAAATATGGACATTGCATTTGAAACAATCTAAAAACATATCTGATTCCCGGATCTTTATACCCAGCGTAAAAGGTGGATAGTTTTACGTTTGCAAATGAGTTGCACTATTACATTGAAGCTGAAGTATCCGATGACAGCTCCTCTGTACAGCTGTTGGTTGGACTCCAAGGTGTCACACAGCCCAGCTCCGGTTATATAATGGGCTATTGGGGATCCCGGTGATTACAGATGTTTTTTTTTTTTTTTACTTTGTTTACAGTCGAGAGATGTGATGCACGTTGAAAGGTCTAACAAAGTACGGCCGATCTGTTGAACAAAGATGATTATATAAAAAGTTGTTAAAGACGCTCAATACTCGCATGTAGTCGAATTTGTTTCTGGATTGAATTATTGATTAAACAATGGACCTACTCAGAACACAATATTATAATGAACTATTAGCTACAGTCTTGGATGTTCTTTTACGAGTTGTCATCCTGTTAGGCAAGTTTTAGGTGCCATAAGATTTTGGGTTTTCAACTGCGGAATTTGAGTATAGCAGATTATAATGACATAATTAATACATGGTATAGGTTGAGTGGTACAAACGCAGTTTTGTACGGTGGTAACGGTTTCATTACAAGCTCAAGCTGTAGGGCTAGGTAGAAAAAGATTTAAGCACAAAACGGGACTAACGTCAGGTATTTGCGCTGATGGCTATTTATGGCCTGTCATTACAATTAATGATTGTTATTTATTAGGCTTGATAATTTGTTGGGAAACGCTGACAGGGTTGTCACATTGATTAACGGTTTAATTTGACCGGCCCTTGCATGAAACAAGAAATGAGTTAATAAAAATATATTACTTGTCCCAATGAATTATGATGTTTAGCCCTATTCTATAGTATCACTGGTAACAATGATTTCTGATGTTTGTGTTGAGTGAATTTATAATTCTGCAACAATGAGTATTATAGTTCTTTAAAAAAATTATTGAGTGATTAAGTGATCATTTAATTTAATAAATTAATAAATTACTATATTGTCACATTGCCTTTATCAGACTTAACATTTAATTGTTTCACAACATTTTTTTGTGATTTACCTGTAAAAATGATCCGGTTCGTTTGTCTTAACGTTGCTTTAGCTGTTCGATTAAGCCGTTGATAAATGTTTATCGCCTATGATAAATAAATGATTTGTTATATAACGAGCTGCTGCTCCTGAAAGGAACGAAGGAAAACAAAAACAAGTGGCCCATTTCCCGTACGTTAATGACCTTTTTACGTTTGCAGTGTAATATATAAGTAGCTAATGCATTTCCATTGCCTTGGTATATCAGCCGTATTGCCGGGTCAGCCAGCGTCCGATGGCCTGCATAGACCTCGGCGGGGGCCTGTCACATCTAAACTCATCCTCGGTCCTTTATCAGCTGTGAATGGAATAAACGTCCAGGATCCTCTGCGTCTTTTGATTGCTTAATAACGGGTGGGGGCGCATGGAAAGTTAGTCATGCTTTAATTATATTCAGAACTGACGCCGTAGTGCACAAATCGTCTTTAGCTTCGAGTGCTTTTGTGCAGACTGCTGGTTTGGGATGCCTGACAACGTTATCGAGATTCTATTTTTAATTGTATGTGTGTTTTTTTTAGTCCTCATACTGCATTTATTTGTTATTGACCAGATTTGAGCCGTTACCCGTCACACCGCAAAACTTGATCAACTTTTGTTGATATAGACTGATCAGCAATTGCGTTGTCAGACATAGGGTGACCTATTAATTTATTAATTATTGTTTAGTGCTATCGCGCTAACTAGCAGCACATTGGTGCAAAGTGGAACATTTTCATAAGCAGTGGAGTCAGCTGGCACTCTTGCCTTTGTTTCCAATGTCTGACTTTCAAAAACAGCAAAAGCGTAGGGTGTCAGCTTGCCAGGTAGGCGGCTCGTCCTTTCTCGCTTGGCTGAGAGCGCAGTGGCGCACCCTCACCTGGAGGATGGAGCGCGTGCATTCCAGCTCCGTCACGGGAGACATTCCCCTGCCCCGCCCACTGGGGGGGTTCGTCTCGTGCAGAGATGTGTGTGTGTGTGTGTGTGTGTGTGTGTATCAATTCAAGTCAAGTAGGTTTCGTTGTCATTTCAGCTATATACACATTATACAGTGTGTGTGTGTGTGTGTGTTTGTGTTTGTGTATGAGAGAGAGAGAGAGCAAGGCTTCTGGGCAACTGAACTCAATGAATATTGTTCTTATGTTTTTAATTTTCTTTTCTCAAAGCAAGTTCCCTGTGGCCCAGGAAATTTACCCCGGTACATCGGATACACAGCTTGATCAGCAGGGTTGGTCGTTTTGTTCCGCTGCCTTTGATCGTTATATTATTACAGAATATATTATTACAGAATGGCTTTACTTTTGGGCTTTATGGAGTTTTACTTATGTCCTACCTGTCTGATATTCTGCCCATTATTAATGTCTCTGAGACAGATCAGAACCAGTACAATGAAAGGTGACCCAAGGGCGCTGGCCCGGGCCCTCAGGGCTCCGCCAGTTTGCGTGCCGGTCGGGAGGGACACTGCGGCGCCCTGTTAAGCTGTTCCTCGATGGCAGGGCATATTTCTCATGAAACAAGCTGAAGGGCATCACGCTAGCTCCGTTCTGCGGTTTTGCGCATAACCGGGCCAGCAGAGCTGTGTTTCAGGTGCGTCAGAGGCCTCGACCAGCTCACCTTTGGCTCAGTGTCACTGCCCTGGGACCAGCTGAGCTGGGTCCTTAATTAGATACCGAGAGTGGATCAGGCCACGTTGTCCGGTTGGGTGACTGGAGCACTGTTGTCCCAAACCACACAAACTCCACACTGAACTTTGTGAGTGGCTCACAAATGCGATTGTTGCCGTCTAACTGGTTTAAAAGGCGGGGCTTTACTCTTTTAGTGGTGGGACGGGCCAATCGGAAGGCCCGCATCTCTGCATCAGACTCGGGGCTGCGTTTACATGTGAAGGTGCATGCTCCACGTTTTGACTGTGTCGTGGACCCAGGTGACTCCGCCCCGAAGCCCCTAACGCTGTGATTGGATCGATTTTCAGCCTCGCTTAACGTGACTGTCTCGGCTCAGTGTTTTTCCATTCAGAAAAAAAAAAAGCACTACGGTGTTAGTAGACTGTGACCTGCTGCTGATTGGAATGGAAACCCTGCCATTCCCATCAGGCGGCGCTCCGCGTGAGTGAATTATTAAAACCGCCGTGAGGCATGTCACCCTTTGAAACACCAGGGCTTTTTTGTAATCTAATCGTGCCGGCAGCATCCAAATCGCAAGACATGTGCTCTCACCCCCTCCTGCCAGCCCCGAGGGGGGTCTGGTTTCGTGTTAGGTGGCCTTCCAGGCAATGCCTGAATCGGGTATGAAAACACACGCCGTGTTTACCTAGTACGCACAATGCCTGGGGATCGACACTCCGTAGGCGCAGAGCGGGAGGCCTTAACGGCCTGCGGTGGGTCCCTGGCTCATTTATAATCGGACCTTTTTGCCGGCGTCAGAGAGTAGGGAGGTGGAGGGTGTATCGCAGCCCATTTCCAGGTCCTGTAAGGGTTCAGACTGGGGGAGGCGGGGGATGAGATTTGCCCCAAACACACAGACATAGGAAGACAAAGTGGGTATCCAGGTATGGAAAGGGGTCACTGTCGAGGTCACACATCAGGATCTGGGCCATAAAAGAAATGCCCTGGGGGTGCGGCCTTGGCACATGACCTTGCCACCCCCTCCCTCATATTCCACTCCTTTTCCCGTCACCTTAAGTTGCCCTGAGCAACATTCCTGTGATTCAGGGCCTGCATACGCGCTGAGGTTAAACAGTGACACATGCTGGGGGTGACAGGTTCATGCTTGGGAAAAGGGGGGAAGGGGGTCTGCGACTGGACTAGCTGGGGCGGGGGGGGGGGGGGGGGGGGGGAAATGACATCAGCAGACGTGCACGTCCTGCCTTTGGTGGAGCCCGGCACGGGCATCCACCTGCGTGCTCTGGGAGGACAGGCGCGTGCAGGGAGAGGAATTCAATAACAGGAAAAAGCACGGACACAAACAGTCCCAAAATGGCAAAGAAAAACCCACCCAGTCCATGTTATTCTTGGCGCATTAAACGGCCTCCATTATTCATCCCTGGCCGTTCCGTGAGCTGCACGCAGATGGGATTGGTGGGCGTCGGCAGAGGGCCACCTGGGCCACGAGTGCCCTCATTATGCCGACGTATGGGCGCTGTTATTGGGCGCGGCGCTCCGCTTCCAGCTCGCCATCAGGGGGCGCCCCAGAAGCCGAGTGGCACTCGGGTCCATTCAAACGTGCCGGTGACAGGCGACCCATTTGGTTTGAGTCCCCCGGGAGGAGCGAAGGAGTGTGTACTTTATGTAAGGCAGCTTGGTTTCTTGAGTGGGGGGCATGTTTGATGTGGGTACAAACCAGGAATGTGAAAATTTTTATTTTTTGAATTTTAGGTTTGGCCTGTGGTGAGAAGGTCATCGGTTCAAATCCCAGGGTCGACACAGTGATTTTATGGTTAAGTCTCTTGAGCAAGGCCTTTAACCTCAATTGCTGCAGACACCGGCTGACCCTACTTTAACAAAATGTATGCTATGTTGCATAAAAGCATCTGCTAAATAAAATGTAAATGTAAAAGTTTAGATGATTACTGACCCTCCAGAGGCCTGACCCGGGGGCCAGTGCTCTCCCGGGGCCATGTCCCTCTTCAGCCCGCCCGCCGTGTCCCACACTCCCTTCCTCTTGATCTGAGATCTAAGAAAAAATAACGCTTCCTGGTGGAAATTTCATTCATATGTCTACGTAGAAAGAACTGGATGCCTGCTATAGGAAAAGTCCCCGCGGACGACATCGTCAAACCAAATGAGCAGGTTCTGGCCTGAGGCCCTAATGCTGTAGGAAGTTAGCAAGCCAGCTCCCCGCTCTTACTTTACTGATCTAACTGATGCCCCCAGAACTGTCAGCGGCTTTTCCTCCTCTCAGGCCGAGAGCTTCATTCGTCCCATTTTATGTGTGGGGTCTGGTTGGGGTGTGTCTGTGCCTACATGTGTTATGGTTCGTTCAGCGCCCCCAGGTGGTGATTCTGGGTCTGACATTGTCTAGTCAACGCTGACATCTCTTACTTCTGGGACCTCCATTCTCATCTGATGCCTCTTCCTTCAACCTTGGGGGAAGGTGTGTGTGTTTTGGGGCTGAGAGACTGTGGAGATGCCCGGACTGACTGCTGAGGTTGAGCTGTGGTTTGCCGTGTGATCGCTGTGGTAGCTCGGGGGACAGTGTCCATATTTCGTCATAGATCTCCACACTGTATGTCAATGCATGTTCCAACCAGACTATGCTATTCGAAAGGACACTGATGAAGGCAGAGCTGGTGAGCGATATTTAGGCTTTGACCATGAAGACTCGTGAAACTGCATCCACATGTGCCTGTGCCATCCTGGGCCTGATCGGGACTGGCTCTGTGCTGAGCACGGCCTGTGCCATCCTGGGCCTGATCGGGACTGGCTCTGTGCTGAGCACGGCCTGTGCCATCCTGGGCCTGATCGGGACTGGCTCTGTGCTGAGCACGGCCTGTGCCATCCTGGGCCTGATCGGGACTGGCTCTGTGCTGAGCACGGCCTGTGCCATCCTGGGCCTGATCGGGACTGGCTCTGTGCTGAGCACGGCCTGTGCCATCCTGGGCCTGATCGGGACTGGCTCTGTGCTGAACACGAGCTGTGCCATCCTGGGCCTGATCGGGACTGGCTCTGTGCTGAACACGACCTGTGCCATCCTGGGCCTGATCGGGACTGGCTCTGTGCTGAGCACGACCTGTGCTCTCCTGGGGTCTTCTCTGTGGTGACAGAGTGCTATGTAACTGGATGGCTGGCGCCATGCTTTTGGGGGGCTTACCACTCCATGCTCCTGCCTCATGCTTATCAGTAGTGCTTTCTTATTTTTCTCTTGCTTAGTTGCAGGTGTGACAGGCGGGATATAACTAGTGTCTTTCTAAAGTCTAAAATGATGGATGCATTGGGGCAGGTACCTCTGACTTCCTGTTCCTGGTGTATAGGAGCATGTATCCAGAAGATGTTTTTAATAAGCTGTTCTGCAGAGTGAAAATATGTAAATATGTGCCCATTTCCATCACAGAGATGCGTGTGTGTGTGTGTGAGAGAGAGAGAGAGAGTGAAAGAGAGAGAGCACCCCCACCCCCTGATTTTCCCCATTGAACAGACAGGTCAGTAGCTCAGCACCCCCCCCCCCCCCCCCGTATATGCCGTTGCCGTGGCAAACAGATGAAGCCGAGATGCCGGGTTGGCCGTGTCTGTGAGGGGGTTCTGCTCAAAGGGAGCATATGTTCTGACCCACACATGGGCTGCTCTCAGGTCGCACCCTGGCCTCTGATGCCCATTACCAGGGACTCTGGGTTCGGTTAAAGGCTGCCTGTGATTGGCTCAAGCCGTAAGGCACCGGAAGTCAGCTGAGGACCAAGCTGCACTGCCGGTCCCTTTCGGGGCCACAACGACACCAATGCTGTTCATCTTCCCACCTTGTGCTGAACGGGAAGTAGATAACCTTTAATCTATGATTTAAAGATAGCAAATACTGGATAGCATCAGCCTTGACACGTATTGCTGTGAGTAGCATGTGATTCCATTTAAAATGCCATTGGCTGTTTCTTGTGGACCTGTGTGAAGGCTAACGTGCCATTGGTCGTTTTTCATGGCCTTGTGTGAAGGCCCACGTGCCATTGGTTGCTTTTCGTAGCCCTGTGTGAAGGCCCACGTGCCATTGGTCGCTTTTCGTGACCCTGTGTGAAGGCCCACGTGCCATTGGTTGTTCCTCATGGCCCTGTGTGAAGGTCCATGTGCCATTGGCCATTTTCGTAGTTAAAGGGCCAGGCACTTTTGATAATTTTTGTTGGCCTGGTTCAACGTGCCACTGGTTGTTTCTCGAGTCTTTGATCAAATGGACCGGGGCATCGGCCATTTCTGGTGGCTTCATTTGAAAAATGTAATCAAAAGGAGTACAGATTATGATTTTAATTTGCTTTCGGTGCCACTGGTTCTGGTCTGTTAGCGAACGGCCTGGACTTCATTCCCATGAGTTTGTGCACATGCAGCTCTGGGGATCCATCAGTGTAGCACTTGGATTCCTCCACGCATAACGCATAATGTCTCTAGCTGGGAAACTGTGACCTATGTGGGACAGCCATGACCTTTCAGTGGTCCTGAAAGCGTTTACAGAATACCCAATGTTTAATAATGATAAAAAGAATAAAGCACAATTTAAAGCTTCTGGACAGTTCCACATGGTCTCAGGCCTTAAGGTTCTGGGCAGACGGGGCTTCAGGAATCACCATGATCCATATGACCCTATTATGTCTGTCCATGCGTAGGTTGATGTCCATGTCAGATTCCCAGAATGCATCTGGACCCTACAGCAGTCAGGTGTGGGTGGCTGTGGGAGCAGACGCTTGCTGGCTGGGTTTTTCCCCTCTTATACTGCGGTAAATCGCGTGTCTGACCTTGGTTTTGGAGCTGCCAGCTGTGGTGCACTAGTTCCCACGGTGACACAGCTGGTACCACTGGCTGCAGGTGCCCCTGTAGCGAGAATCCAAAGCTGGACCTTGAGATGGTGTGTTTGAGGTCTGTGCAGAGCCAAGCCTAGCCATGGGTTGCCAGATCCCGCCAAAAGCTACTCCAACTTGCAGTTTGGTGGGGAGTACAGACACAAACAGTTCTGGGTTTCCCACGCCGGCATAAACACAGCTGCCGGCATCAGCGGGGGCCGACCCCTCCCCCGTCCCCCTGGCCCGAGCCCGGGGGCCTGAAGAGCCTCTGAGGCCTTATGGGAAAACGGGAAATGCCAGTCAGTGAAGACTCCTCCCCTGCCCTGCGGAAGCCGTGTAGATTCCCTACCGACAGACATTCCTCAGGTTCCTGATGTTTGATCCCTGGCCTTCAGAAGCGGACCTGCCCTCCCTCCAGGTCCGATTTAGGGGCGGGTGGATGATAGTGGCGAGCGGTGTCCCTGAGACTGGGGATTCTGGGAAAAGGGTCTTGGTTCGTCCTCTATGCCTGTAGCTGAGCAAACCATCTGCTCTGGGCCCTGAGGTGGCCTCATCTATTCATTTATTCATCTTGTGCACCGTGGGGGGGTGAGCTTTGCATGACCTGGAACCCGGGGCTTCCCTGAGGAATGTGCGGGTTGATGGGCGGGGGTGTAGGATTGTGGGGGGGTGGGGATTGTGAAGCCCCGCTCCTTTTGGAAGGATGCCTAGCCTCTTGATTCATGCAGTTGACCAATCCGAATTGGCTCCCACATTGTTCCTCGAAGGACTGGGGGGGGGGGGCTGTTTGTCCACTGATTGTGGCTGTGACTGTCGCATACTTGTTTGAGGTGGACGAGGGCCACTCACTGTGCCCCCCAGCTCTGGCAAGGGGAACTGTGGCAGGTTGGAGCGGCTTTGTTCTCTACCTGGGTAACTTGTCCCTCCCGTTCACACCCCCCTCGTGAGAGTATCATGCTGAAACATACTTGCGGGGCAGGGGGTTGTAACTCTGCAATAGTACCCGGCTTCCTGTCTGAGGAAGAAGTGAAACTGAGGCCTTGCTGAGTCAGGGAACAGCCTGTGTGTGTGTGTGTGTGTGGGGGGGGGATTGCATAGATCACATCTGGGGACCAAAATGTCCCCAAAGTGTGGTAAAACCTGAAACTTCCTTACTTTTGGGGACATTTTTCAACCCCAATTTTTTGGAAATCTGTGAATGCAATCAAAAAAGTAAAAATGCCAAAGGTCTCGTATTTCGGTTGGCTACTTGTGAAGGTTAGGGCTGGGTAGGAGTTCAGGTCGTCATAGCTGGGATTTGGATTATGCCCATAGAAATGAATGGACAGTCCCCACAAAGAAATGTATACATGTGTGTCTGGGTGAGTGTCTGTACGCGTTTCTGTGTGTGTCTGGGTGAGTGTCTGTACGCGTCTCTGTGTGTGTCTCTGTGTGTGTCTGTGTTTGTCTGTGTGCTGTGCAGAGGGACAGGAAACACTCACACTGCAGTTGTTTTGTGAAAAGTCACACTTGTCCGCCGGATCGCCCGCTGTGGCTCGCTGTCGGGCTGCGATGTGCAGCCGTGTGCTGGTGACAGACCGCGCTGCCGCGTGTGTTACAATGTGTTAGTCAAACTGAAACCCCTGTGGGTGTGGGTGTCCCCCCCCCCCCCGCGTGCATGTACACCCAGAGTAGGTTTTCATCACCTCCTCTGTAAAATATCTGAGTGACTTCTGCTGTTTCGCCTACCCAGAAAGCTGTTCGTCCGTCCTCACAGCCGGGGGGGAGGGGGGGGGGGCAGTGGTAATGTCCCCACAAATCCATCTCTGGTTCCTGAAAGCCGGCCCGAGGTGCATACCCAGAATTCCCTGGTACACAGAGAGAGGGGTGCTGACGAAGAGGCCCGGTGAGCATCCCTGCTGTCCCCCCCGACCCCTTACCTCATGCTACTCTGTCTGCCTGCTGCCAGGCTCGATTCTCGGGTGGGGGGGGGGGGGCACGCCGCATCGCAGAGCATCAGGAAATGGTTAGCGAGGCAAACAAACAGTGCAGTTGCTATGGCAGCACCCATTTATAAATAGCGGGGGCAGCACTGGTTTTTTGAATGTGTGCTCCCTGCAGGGGGGGCAAGGGGGTTTGCTCTGGGGTTAATATCATTCTGAGAGCCTTCCTGTCTCTGTGCCCCCCCCCCAGGGAATGGTGAGAGTACCCAGAGACACACGGACGTGGACAGACGGAGTGGGAGTCTCGCGCTGCTCCCCTACCCCGCTGGCGGACATCTCCAGGCAGGCTGGCTGGACCCCCGCCTACCCCTGAGCTAACCCCAACCCCCACGCCCAGCTGGCCTCTCTGCACCCCCACACAGGTGAGTACACCCCCAAAGCATTCCCCGCTGTGCCGGGATTCCCCCTGACCTGGAAAGCGATTACCCAGCATTCTCTGCTTCCAACCAAAAGTCTTTCTCCCACGATGTCATTGACTGGGGGATGCACACACACACCGACACAGATACAGGCAAGGCTGGACTGAGCAGGCCCTTTAGATGTGTCATCCACTCCCTAACACAGCAGATGCATCTTTTGGGCATCTTTGGGTGACATGTGCAGTGAAGATGCATGAGAAATGAGAAATCAAGGGTTTTGAAGAGGAATGACTTGCTCAGATGGTCTTCAGAGTAAACATAGAGCTTCTCCAAGTTGCCACCAGGCGCTGACCGCTTCATGGCATCTCAGGAATCAGTCACTCGGTGACAGAGACGGTCAGGGTCACGGTGCCAGTGAATAAATCAGGTGACAGAGACGGTCAGGGTCACGGTGCCAGTGAATAAATCAGGTGACAGAGACGGTCAGGGTCACGGTGCCAGTGAATAAATCAGGTGACAGAGACGGTCAGGGTCACGGTGCCAGTGAATAAATCAGGTGACAGAGACGGTCACGGTCATGGTGCCAGTGAGTAAATCAGGTGACAGAGACGGTCAGGGTCACGGTGCCAGTGAGTAAATCAGGTGACAGAGACGGTCAGGGTCACGGTGCCAGTGAGTAAATCAGGTGACAGAGACGGTCACGGTCACGGTGCCAGTGAGTAAATCAGGTGACAGAGACGGTCACGGTCACGGTGCCAGTGAGTAAATCAGGTGACAGAGACGGTCACGGTCACGGTGCCAGTGAGTAAATCAGGTGACAGAGACGGTCAGGGTCACGGTGCCAGTGAATAAATCAGGTGACAGAGACGGTCAGGGTCACGGTGCCAGTGAATAAATCAGGTGACAGAGACGGTCAGGGTCACGGTGCCAGTGAGTAAATCAGGTGACAGAGACGGTCAGGGTCACGGTGCCAGTGAGTAAATCAGGTGACAGAGACGGTCAGGGTCACGGTGCCAGTGAGTAAATCAGGTGACAGAGACGGTCAGGGTCACGGTGCCAGTGAGTAAATAGGTGACAGAGACGGTCAGGGTCACGGTGCCAGTGAGTAAATAGGTGAGTGGTCAAGGTGTAGTTGTAAAAGCCCAGGGGCCCTCTGACGTCGTCAGTGTCGCCCCTACATGTCACCTGTCCCCTGGGGGCACCTCCCACTTGTCTCACATAAGGTTGACAGGATCTCCACGCACCTAGGAGCCCTTTCCCCTGTGAAAATGAACTCCTAGTCTGCCCCCCCCCCCACCTCGCTGACTCACTATATATGCTTGCAAAAATCCTTACGAGTGCTGATGCTGACAGGGTCCCTTGGGTGTGGGGGGAGACCTTCAAGCCTAAGAAGCTTAATGAGCTTAACGAGCCTAACGAGGGCTTAGGCATGCAGACCTCCTACCTTTAGCGCGGTGTCGCTTTCAGATAAACATCACTATGACGTACTCATCCGTATCCACCTGTGTGTAGAGGCTCAGGGACTAGTTAGGGACTCTGACAGACCCGTCCTCAGCCCCGCCCCCCCTCACCTAACCCCTGTCATGTGACGTGGGTCTACTCGTCTCTCCTGGTAGTACTGGAGCTGACCTCCGTCACAGCGCCGGAACCCTCGGCACACATAAAAGAAGTTTTCCTGCTTCTAATTGTAAAAATAATTCTCCCACCAAACAGACAGATGGTGGCCTAGGCCCCCCAGGTATCTGGAACGTCTCCGGTGTGGCCGAGCTGTAGGGGGGGGGTGCGTGTGTCTGGTGCCCCCAGAAGCCACAGCTGGCTGGGTACTGGCATCCTGGCGACGCACCAAACCCGCCACAGAGAGCCCTTCAGACCACTTAGAGCACTTGTCTGTAATTGAGTAGAAATGCTTTGAAAAGAAGCCCTTTATCTCTGACCCTGATGGGAGACGATGCCCCCCCCCACTCCCTGTCCCCCTCACTCATTCTTGACTGCCTTCCAGTTCCAGCACTGTCAGGATACAACAGGATGGCGATTTGCTTTAAACCTGCCACACGGGGTGGGTTGTGGGGGCATTTGTGTGTGTGTGTATTACATTGTAGGGACGAAATGTCCGCACAACGTGATTAAACCCTGTTATATTGAAGTTGTGGGGACCAAAGGAGCTTGCCGGCTGTCCCATCGGACTGACCCCTCATCCGCCACTGCTTCCTTTGAATAAATGGCAGATACAGGACACCATTTTTTTTCTACTTCATATATTAATCCCCTAAGCAAAGATCAGGCCCGGCCTGGGTTGGCAGGAGAGTGCAGCCGGGATCCCGTGTCCGTGTTTGACAGCGGGGGTCTGACCCCATGGCACCCGCCCCCCAAGGTGACAGCAAATCCCGACGGGATTGGCGTTCCTGACGCTGCGTTTCTGGTGTTAATGTGACATTCAGTGCCTGGGAGCCCCACACAGACACCCCCCAGTGCCTATTGGGAAGCTTACGTCTGTAATTAAGCGCCTAATGTATAACTTGCTATACGCACTGGCTGTAGCTGTCTGCAATCCCACAATGCCCCTGGCCTCTCGAGTGTGGTGCCCGACCAGGTGTCCTTGCTATGTTCTCCTGTGTATAAACACCATATGCTCTGTAAGCACATCTCTGTCAGCCCCCTGCTCCGGCGCGTGCCTGAGGGATGCCACGAACGTGACCACGTTCCTGCAGCCGTGCCCCGGCCCTCTCCAGCCACACGCGGGGGGGGCCCATACGTGCTGCATCGCCATGCCAACCAAGCAAAAATAGCAGCTGCTCGGCAAGCGGGCTGGTACGGCTTTCTGTGCAGGGCTTCCACATACCGTTTCCTGCTTTAAATGTGACTTTCTTTTGAACAGTTTCTTCCGAACTTCCTTTTATGGAAATGCCGCTCCATCCGGCTTTGGGTGCTCCTGGTTTGGGGGCACAGCTTAACCATGTTCCCCCCCAGACCCATGTGCAGTGGCCATCCCCCTGCACCCCCATCCCCCCCCCCCCCGCCCCCCCCCCCCCTCTGCTTTGGGGTGGCATGCAGTGACACTTGCCCTGGGCTCGTTCTCTGGTCCCTGGCAGAGATTCCTGCAGTGAATTGTGGGTTTCCTTTTAGGCGGGTTGAGTTACAGCATGGGTGTGTAAGTAGTAGTGCAGCCCCCCCACCTATGAAGAAACCCATCATCAGAGATGTTGATTGACATCAGCCCGGTCCTGGTACATGTGGCTAAGCCCACACTGGGTATCTCTGCATGTACGGCAAACCCGCCACACGGCACACGTGACCCACACGCACTGGAGAGCCCTCCCCCCCTCCGGCCGTCTGCTGCCGTCTGCACCATGACTGCCCTCCCATATCCGCGTGAATCACGCCGCCTGCGTTGCTCTGCAGCGTGGGAGCCTGGGTATTTTTAGCAGGCGTGGGCTTGGGAATCCAGCGGGCGTGTGCCAGAGATCCAGAATGGCTGGCGGCGCGGAACCAGCTCGGCCTGACCCTGCGCTCCTCTGGGTACCGCTCGCCTCAATGCCGAAATGTGGCTCATACCATCTTGGGCTTCTTGATTGAAAGCTTAGTATGAAAGAATGAAAAAATGTCTGTTATCTAATGGGTTTTCTAAAAACAGCAACTGTGGCTGTTGAGGAGGGAGGAGGTGCTTGGTGAAGTCGCTTCTTCTCAGAGGTCCAGGCTCACCGCTGGACTTCCTGGTTCTGAGTGCCTCAGGCTGGCTTCTAAGTGGCCAGTGAGGGTGTGATACTTTGTAAAGGCAAGTGTCCCGACTCTGAACAGAGTTTTGGATGGCAGGGGATGGGTCGCTAAAGGAGGGCATTTTGGAGCAGACAGTTCTGACACGTGTTGAATCGGGGAAATCCCTCTGTAAGGTGCACCTAGCTTGACGGGTGGGGCGTGCTCAGGCGTGTGCAGGCTGGTTTGTGCTCCCAGTCTGAGAAGGATTACAGTTTGCTCGTATGCTTGTGCTGAGTTTGTATATGCTGTGAAAAATAGCACGCTGGCTGTGAAAATCAGACCAGGGGATTATATTGCCGGGAAAAGCCATTTGTAAAGCGGTTACCTCGCTGAGCCGTACCCTGACGGTGAAAGGATTAAGGGAGCAGGCTGAGAGCCTGGATAAGCCAGCCAGAGAGACCGAGACGGCACTCGAAGCTGGATGCCCGCCATTCTGGCTCTCCCCTGTCCCACTGTGGGCCTCCCGACTGCAGGAGGCGCTCCCGGGCTCTGGGGTCTCACATTGAGTCATTTCTGTGGCTCTTCGAAGCTCACGGGAGCGTTTAGTCTTCTTGTGAAAAGGCTCAGAATGCAAGCGATCTGTTTCGGACGTGACGTCGATCAGTGATCACAAGCCCCCAGCTGGCAGTCCGGCCAGGAAGTGGCAATCGTAACAACAGATCGGCCTTCGTTTTCAGGATTCCTTGGGGTCCGTCATTGCTGTGAGAGGGGCAGACAGTTCACTATCCAAGCAGCTTTTAAATAGAGATCAGCAAGCATTCTGTTCTTCTGTGTGTGTATGTTGGACTGGATTGTTGATCAAGAACTACAACTAACATGGCAGACGGACTACAGAGCCCATGACCACATTACGAGTTGCACCTGAGAGCAGGTTTACGTTCAGTTGACAGCAGCTTGCCGCTTACGGTGGAGTTTGCGGCTAAATGGAGCGTGTCGGAGTCTGGGAAGGATGCCCCACTGGCGGCTCAGGATACCTGACAGCGTTGTCAGTGATTGTCCGCCTTTAAATGAGTCTCAGGCAGCTGCTTCTTTTATCTTTACAGTCTTCGGATGCTGTGTTATTTATGGGGGGCTGGTCCTTTTTTTTCCCCTCTCCTGCGGTTCACTAGCTGAACTGGAGAATAAAGGCCTCATACAGGTGGACTCTGTCTCTGCTGGTGAGTGTTGTACCCGCCCCCCCCACCCTTCCTGATACAAACACACAGACAGCCAATAAGACTCCGTATGGTCATGGGTAAAACACATCTGAAGATGAGAATTCTCCTCTTAGATGCCCTCTGTATGACTGGAGTAATTCTATGATGTTTTAAGGTGGTGAGCGTAAGAGGGACCATAATCCATGTAGAAAGGCCACCTTCATTATTAGCCAATGGTATGTTTTGAATCAGTGACAGGGGTCAGTGTCCCTGTCGCCCCGCCCTTAGGTAGGACTGTCTGTTTGCAGAGGATGAAAGCTAACTTGTGACAGTTTCACAGTGGAGTCCAGCCCCCTGCGGTGTTTGTCTGATGCCTTGAGGAGGCAAAAATCCTTCCGCCGTAAAACTTCTGACGGCAGTCTGTCGGCTCTGAGATACCATTGTCTCCTTGTCATGGAGGTCTTCTCGCTTGAGGATGCCGAATGCTGACCCCTGCTGAGGGTACTGGGGAGAAGCCTGGGGTCCGGAAAAATGTATAGGCATGGCAGGAGGCCAGTGGAGGTCCCCAGAGAGCCGGGAGCAGACCCGATCTGGAAAGCAGAACGTGACCATCAGCGCTGCTTTCTTTCTATTGCGGCTTCATTATCAAAGCCGGGTCTGAGTGTTTGTTTAGTTGATCTCGTATCCATGACGACTCGCAGAACAATAGCGGAGAGGAGCCTCAGAGGTGGCACCGCGTGGCGCCTTGTGATGTCAGCGGTGACACGGTGATGAGATTTCCCGGCTGCGCCGTGACCGGCTCCCCAGCAGCTGCAGGGTGAAGAGCACATCTCAGCGGCTTTTGGGGGGAGAGAGGCTGGGTCAGGCTGAGAGGTGGGGTCTGGCTATGAGGGGGCAGGGTATAGCTGTGAGGGGGTGGGGTCTGGCTATGAGGGGGCGGGGTCTAGCTGTGAGGGGGCCGGGTCTGGCTATAAGGGGGCAGGGTCTAGCTGTGAGGGGGTGGGGTCTGGCTATGAGGGGGCAGGGTCTAGCTGTGAAGGGGTGTGGTCTGGCTATGAGGGGGCGGGGTCTAGCTGTGAGGGGGCCGTGTCTGGCTATGAGGGGGCAGGGTCTAGCTGTGAGGGGGTGGGGTCTGGCTATGAGGGGGCGGAGTCTAGCTGTGAGGGGGCCGGGTCTGGCTATGAGGGGCTGGGATCTGGCTATGAATGGGTGGGGTCTGGCTGTAATCCCCCCTCCCTGGTAAACGGATGGGAGGGAAGCACCCAGAAAGCCATGTGGAGGGGCGTCACAAAGACCTCGCTTCAGATAACAATGAGATCAGACAGTTCTTCGGCCCAAGAGCCCTTAGAGCTGAGGAGGGGTGGGCTTCCTCCATGAAGCCTTGAGTAGGACAGAGAGGACAGAGAGGGTCCAAATGTGCGCGATGTCATCAGTGCCTGTTTGTGGGCTTTGGTCTCGCTCTAGATGTCTCATCATGCTTGCCGTAATGAGGCGGTAATAAACAGTGTAAATGTTTGCTTCCCTCAGGCCTGGTAATGCTTCTGGATTTACGGGCCGCTGGGACACGTGAGGGTCACTCTCTGGGCTCTCGCCGCTCCCGCCTGATTGGCTCCTTTGTTTTAAGATAACAGACACTGGCTCGGCGTGGGAGTGAGGGTGCAGTTGTGGTTCCTGTCTCCCTGTGACCCTCCTGTATAGCGTGGATATAGCCGGTTGGGGGGGGGGGGGGGATAAATCCCCAGCCACATGTATCTGACGGCTCCGTCTTCCGGTGACCAATCAGAGTCAGTGGACACGTGTGGAGCCTGAGCGCTACTGGGTCTCTGTGCTCCTCACTGTTCATGGCTCCTGCTCACAGAGAGAGGAGAGAGAGAAACCCAGTGTGTGTGTGTGTGTGTGTGTGTGTGTGTGTGTAGCAAATGTGAGGGGAACGCCGCAAGGATCCCAGCTTTCTGTCAGCCCCCCCCCCCTCCGCACTGGGGGTCTCCTTTCTGCCTGTAACCATAGAAATGTTGTAGTGGTGTCTGTCTCAGGGTGACTTTTTTCACAGTGACAGAACATGCACAGCCAGGTCTGATTGTTGTCATTATTCCTGGCACCAGTGGAGCGCGTACCTGCTCTTTGGGCCTCCATGGCCTACTGTCTCGCCCCGCCCCCATGGGCCTCCATGGCCTACTGTTTCGCCCCGCCCCCATGGGCCTCCATGGCCTACTGTCTCGCCCCGCCCCCATGGGCCTCCATGGCCTACTGTCTCGCCCCGCACCCAGTGAGTCTTCATTGGCCTGCTCTCTCGCCCCGCCGCCAGTGGGCCTCCATGGCCTGCTCTCTCGCCCCGCCGCCAGTGGGCCTCCATGGCCTGCTCTCTCGCCCCGCCGCCAGTGGGCCTCCATGGCCTGCTCTCTCGCCCCACCCCTAGTGGGCCTCCATGGCCTACTGTCTCGCCCCGCCCCCAGTGAGTCTTCATTGGCCTGCTCTCTCGCCCCACCCCTAGTGGGCCTCCATGGCCTGCTCTCGCCCCGCCGCCAGTGGGCCTCCATGGCCTGCTCTCTCGCCCTGCCCCTAGTGGGCCTCCATAGCCTGCTATTACCCAGGAACCTCCACATGTGTGGAAAATGAGTAATGGTCAGACATCACACGTGGAGAGCTCAGTAAGTACCACCCATGCATGTCGCCTTGGACAGACAGGGGGGCTGGGAACCAGTGCATTGCTGGTCACGAGTCATGGATCCGTTCACCTCTCAGAGCGAGCTCTTCACGTTCCAACGTGGCATCCCTCGGAAATCTTGCCCGTGCCGGGGGCTGTGGCAATCCATGCCGCCGTCACCCGGCTTACTGCCCGCATTCCGGAGAAAACAGGACGTTGTGCCAGGGGTGACGTGCGGAGACGCTGAACTTCCCCAAACGGTCTCTCCCCAAAGTCGTTGCCTGTCCACTGCCACACAGCTGAAACCTGTGAAATCAAGGAAGTAGCAGAGATGAGTTTCTATTGAGAAGTGACATGTCCAGATGGGTCTCATGGGCCTTCCGGTGGTCTGATGGATTTTTTTATGCCATTAGGGCATATGAGGGATCATAATGCATACAGAGAGACCGAGCTGTTATTAGCCAATCATATCTTTGGATCGCTGAGTGACAGGGGAAGGGGGGCTGCAGGGGCCTCTGGGTTTCAGCTGGAGCCAATCCCTCTATGGTCCCGCCCCTGTCTGCTCCAGACCACTTTGGTAGAACCTCTGATACTGTTGACCCAAAGTGAACGTGCCTTCTCGATGGCACTCCAGAACCTTCCCGCAGTTGCTTCCTGTCCCAGAAGCTCTTCAGATCTCGGCCCAGTCGACCCGTCTGCCAACTGGGGGCACAGAATCAGGCGCCTGCGGATTAAAAAGGTCCGGGATCACTGAAATCCTGTGTTGTGGACCTGCGGGTGAACAGCGCCCACCTTAGGTCAGCATCAGTTCGATATTCTGGGCCCTGGGCATGACGCTCTTTTTGGTGCAGGCTGTGTAAAGGCATCCAAAAATAAACCAATGCTGTCATCTGAGCTGCTCAGAAAAATGCAGGGAGCTGCTCCTTTACATCAGCCAGTCCACCGGCGCAGCCCCATGTGACCACGGCGAGTATGACCTGGCGTGCGGGTCGTCCAATCAGAGGGCAGGGTGAATCTCCAGGCCGAACATCAGCTGTGCCGTCTCACCAACGACGGAGCAACACGTGTGTGTCCATGGTCGTGCTCCCGTACCACCCAGAGTCAACAGCAGGGGAAAATTCACAAAGTGTTTGGCACATTTATTAGTATTTTTTACCCAGGAAAAATAAGGAAGAAGGAATCGTTGGTTGGTAAAAAATTGTCCTGAAAATGATAGGCTAAGCCTGTACACAGAAACACACACACGCAGAAAGACACACACACGTTTATATTCATATCTTTTTGGGAAGAACCATAATGGCAACTATGAACACCTTAACCCCTACCCAGCCCTAACCTTAACCATAAATAACCAAAAAAAATACAAGCCTTTTGCAATTTTTAGCCTTTTGATTGCAGTCAAAGATTTTTATAAAATTGAATTTCCCCTTGTGGGGACCGAAAAATGGTCCCCGCATCATAATAACAGGTTTTTATCATACTGTGGGGGCATTTGGTCCCCAAAATTTAATACGTACATGACCCAGACACCCACACACACACAGGTTTATAATCATATCTTTGTGGGGACTCTCCATTCATTTCTACGGGGAAATCTCTAATCCCAACATGACGACCTTAACCCCTACCCAGCAATAACCTTAGCCATTTTTGCTTTTTTGATTGCAGTCACAGATCTTTGTGGGGACCTGAAAAATGTTCCCCACAGCATCAGATTAACAGGTTTTTATTACATTGTGGGGGCCATTACAATGTAATATAACCCTAATCCACAGACACACACACACACACACACACACACCAGACGCCACCCCGACACTGTAGCCGCAGTACCTGCTGTGTCAGGCTCTGACTCATCGCTGTACAAACACGCCTTGCTGGAGTAGCAGCGAGCATCCCGGAGCCGCCCGGCGACACGGAGCGTAGTGACAATAATGACACGCCCCCCCCAGCACCCCCCTGCCTCGCCGGGTATGCAAATGAGGTGTGGGCAGAGTGAGCGTGGTGCTCCTCGCGCCTGTTGGAGACCTCGACTACAGAGGCTATAAATAGCCACGCGCCACGGCGGCCTGAATGGACTCGGATCGCTCTTAAAGGGACAGACGCACCTTTCGAAAGGCCCCGGGTTTAAAGGGACAGACACGACTTTAATCGCACAACACCATTCGAAAGGCCTCAGGCTTTTCACTTTATCACACTGTTTGTTGGTCGATTCCTGTCACGGTGTTTGCGGAAAGAGAGGAGCCCATATTCAGTGCTCGTACAGGAAGCCGACGAGGCTCGCGGAGCACAGCTAGACGCAGAGATGGGCAGGGCTAAAAAAACAAGAGAGATCACTCCGAAGCAGAGCGCATGCCGGGTCACGTGACCTCGAGAACGCCGGTGTGCCGCACCCTATTACACTCACAGCCGGCGGGTCACGTGACCTCCCGAGCTCCATCACGTGACTTGGAGAAGTGACGCTGAGCGAGCAGGCCAGCGGGGCAGTGTTGCATAACGCGTGTTGAGTCATGTGACAGAGCGGGGGTGGGTCCTGTCCGTGTAGCAGCCGGCGAGGAACCCATCGACAGCTTATGTAATTTATAGGTTATAGGCCCACGCATGTCTGCTCTCATTCGTTTATCTACTGTAGGGTAACCCAAGGTTCCCAGGGGAGGAGGTCTCAGTAAGGCAGATACTGGGGCTTCTGTTGGCGGGGGGGGGCAGGCCAGTGCTTCAGAGGCCAGTGTTCTTTTCAGTAAGCTATTAGAGATCATCCGTCTGCATCATCCCGACTAAACTGAGCAAAAAGTACTAGTTAACCCAGTGATTACTTGAACCACCAGGACCAACCCCCTGGCCCAGGAACCCAAGCTCCCGGAAGGTTCTGATGCAAGCAGCACTGATGAGAGGGAGACGTTTATGGAAACGTTCAGAGCTGCTGATTAGACCATTTGTCACGAGGTCGCCCTGACCACAGATGCGAATTATGGCTGACATAATAGCGTGAGACGGCCCCACTGCGCCCACGGCCATACTGGCACCCAGGGCTTTCATGAAAGGAAGGTATGGAGGACCCCCCCCCCCCCCCCCGGATATCTTTTAGCCATTGTTACCGTGAAATTACAGGGTCTGAAATGATCATTCAATGTCACAGGAGCACAAAATTGTATAAAGTTAAGGAAATTAAATTAGTCATTAAATAAGATGTTTTTACGAGGCTTTTTACAGGAAATTTACAGGCTGTTTTTGCTCGTTTTCTACAGGAATATGCACTGGCCCTTTAAGTTCTAAGTAATTAGAACTTTAATCATGAGCCTCCGTATGTGTGTGTATGTGTGTCTGTGTGTGTGTGTGCAGGTTTGTATGTACCACACTGTGGGGACCAAATGTCCCCACAATGTGGTAAAACCTGTTGCGTTGTCCCCACAATGTGGTAAAACCTGCTTCTGGGGACATTTTTCAGGTCCCCACAATATAAACCTCAATTTAATGAAAATCCGGGAATGCAATCAAGAAACTCAAAATGCCAAAAAGTCTTGTATTTGGTTTGGTTAGTTATGGTTAAGGTTAACGCTAGGTAGGGCTTAAGGTTGTCGTTGATGGCATTAGGGTTTTGCCCATAGAATTGAATGGAAGGTCCCCACAAAGATATGAATACGTGGATTGTGTGTGTGTCTGTCTATGTCTCTATGTCTTTGTCTGTGTTTGTGTGTGTCTCTGTGTCTGTCTCTATGTCTGTGTGTCTCTCTGTGACAGTATCTATCTGTCTCTGTGTCTGTGTGTATCTATGTGTCTCTGTGTCTGTGTGTATCTGAGGCTGTGTGTATCTGAGGCTGTGTGTGTCTGTCTCTGTGTGTCTATGTCTGTGTGTGTCAGTGTATGTCTCTGTGTGTGGGATGCCAGTTATAGGCTCTTTGGCTCAAAGTGCCACAGCCCCATATCGATCTGTGATATAACCGCTCTGTAGTAGCGGTGATGTCATCGCGAGCCGCTCGGTCTCCATGGCGACCCTCTTTCGGCTTGGCAGGCAGCCGCTGGATGCGCTGATTGATTAGCTGGGGCTGCCCGGTGTAGGCGGCCTGGCTGCTAAGTGCTTATTCTGTGAGCTAAATCACTTATGGCTGCAGACCACCCTGAGCTTGATGGCTGCAATCAATGCGCCCCCCCCAGCCCGGTCCATCGAGTCCAGTGTTACCCTTGGTGCACTGTCCCAGGCTCTGAACTGGGTCATCGCAGTCACAGGGGTCAGTGGGGTGGATTATTCCCCCCCCCATGCCATGTTTGCCCAGGCCCTGTGCAAACGCAGGAGGGGGCTTTGCCAGTGGGGGCATTGCTAACTCATGAAGCCGCACGTTTTTATTGCACGATCGATTTCCAGCATGAACCGGGAATTCCTGGAAAGACAAGGGCTGCCTGTGGGTCTGCAGGGGTCACAGGACTGCTGTGCCAGAGGGGATATTTACCCGGCTCTTTATCTGTCAGGAAGCTAAATAGTGATGTGAATAAGCCTCCTGGGACTCTCTATGGCTCTACAGCAGCCCGTCTCTGCCCCTGCTCCTGCCCCTGCCTCTGCCTCTGCCCCCACCTTTATCCCTGCCCCTGCACCTACCACTGTTCCCACCTCTACCCTGGCCTCTGTCCCCACCTGCGCTCCTTTACCCCTGCCACCGCAACTGACTCTGCCCTCGCCCTTTCCCCTTTCTCTACTCCTGCCTCTGCCTCCACCGTGGCCCCGCCCCCCAGCCTGATCTGAGTCCCTGCCCCAGTTCACAGCCACTGGCTGCCTCTGCTCTTAATTACCGGCTATCTCTGCCTCATTTCACATTAACTGGCTGCCTCTGCTCTTAATTATCGGCCACCTCTGCACTTAATTATGGACTGCCTCTTCTCTTAATTACCCTTCACCTCTGCTCTTAATTACCAGCTGCCTCGTCTTTTAATTACCAGCCGCCTCCTCTCTTAACTACCTTCCGCCCCTCCCCTTAATTACTAGCTGCCTCTGTTCTTAATTGTTGGCCGCATCTCTGCTTAATTAACCATGGGCTGCCTCAGCGCGCAGTTGTGGTCTTAAGTCTCTACAATGCACATTCTGCAACTCTCCTGACCACCAGGCAGGGAGCAGGGTGTGATCCCACTGAAGGAGGAAGTGGGGGTGCTGGCTGATTGTGAGATCAGCCTATTGAGCACTGGATCCTGCCGGCCAGTGCTGTTGAGACCGGCCTCTCCCAGCCGCCGGAACAGGATTACCACAGCGGGCCTAACACAGATGGCTCGCTGTTCGTTTTACACATTGTGTGAAGCTCCACTGAAGGAGGCACATATGCTACTCTGCCGTCTTGTATCGTGGCTGGAACCACTAGACGGCCTCTGCCAGGATGGGTGGGATGGAGGGGCACAGACCACACCCAGCAGCGTCGTTCTCATTGGATGTGCTAAGAATCCCTGGTAGGAATGCCCCCCCCCCCCAGCACTCACTGGGTTAGACACACTTGCTCTGTATCTGTGTAGCTAAGGTCCAGATGAGTGGCTCCTGCTCTAAATCGCATGTGTTGGTGTCCGAATGAGCTACTTTGAAATGAAACTGGGCCGCTCGGACCCGCCGTTTAATCCCTCCATAATCCCGGATGCAGGTTAGCTGAGCTGAATCTGAGACGGGTCATGACCCAGGTATATAAGATTCTAACAGGTCTGGATGCTGTTCAGCCAAATAGTTACTTCAGTATTGGTTCAAATACAAGAACTCATGGCCATAGGTGGAAATTAGTGGGAGAACATTTTAAACTGGATTTGAGAAAGTACTTCTTTACACAGCGTGTAGTCAGAGTATGGAATAGTCTCCCTGTTAGTGTAGCGCAAGCTAAAACCCTGGGTTCCTTTAAGTCGGAGCTAGATAAGATTTTAACAACTCTGAGCTATTAGTTGAGTTCTCCCCAAACGAGCTTGATAGGCCGAATGGCCTCCTGTCATTTGTAAATTTCTTATGTTCTGACGTCCATTCGCAAGGTGACAGACCGAGCGACGAAATCGCAGGTCCGGGGTCAGATAAGCATGAGCATGTGGCTGAAGGCAGCGTCTGACGCTGGAGTAAAAGCCTGGACTTACTACACGGCATCTCATTTTCTGCTCAGCGCCCTCAGTGGCTCAGGAGTTGGAATGTCAGACTGAGATGTGCTGATTATGGTCCATCTTATTATGGTCTGGCAGCTCTGCAGTGTAGGACCCCAGGATTCTCTGGAGGGGTAGGCGGGGTCTTTTGGTCTGTCCATCTTTATCGGGGGTGGCAGGGTTAGGTTTAATGTCCTTCATAACTAGCACCAGTCACATAACGTGCCTTTAACAAGAATGTAGATCTACTCTGTTCTTCTGATTACCTTTGGTTAACCTTGTTGTTGTAGCTGTGCTCCTCAGCCGTCTGGTACTGAACGACTTATCCGTCTCTGAGCTCTGCACCGGGCCGGCCTGGCAGAGCCCGTCACTCACTTGCATGTTGTTGTTGAGCATGCCAGCGCCATGCTGCTGTGGATGGGGCGGTGGGCATAGGATGGGGGTCACTGCTGGCTGTTACAAAGCCCCCCCCCCCCCCCCCGTTGTGAGGAGCACGTCAGACACGACCCGTAACGTGCATTTCCGTAACGTGCGTTTGCTGACATCCGTTCCGTTTCGCGGCCGATGAAAGGCCAGCTGTCTGGCTAGCCAAGGCCCCCTGGTGCATTGTGGGAGTCCACGTTAATCATTAAAGCATGCTTAATGTGCGCGTGGGGGTCTCCCACAGGGGGGAGCCACATCGGGGGAGGACAGGAATGAGGGCACACAGTTTGTTTGGGAACAAAAACGCCGATTATCAGAGGGTGGAAACTTGGCCATGATTTTGGGCTTGTGAGGGAAGGAGACGCCTACAGACACAGATTCTGAAGGCACCCGGGGAGACACAGCTCCATGGCTTTGTCTGTCTTCTCGCTCTGTGTCCTCCTTCCTCTTCTAACAGCTTTGAAAGGGACTCGAAGCTTACAGTGAGTGTTTGGGAGCCCCAAGGTTTGGGGCATGGTGTCTGCGGCAGGAAGAGCCAGGCAGCCCTGTGAGCTTTTGTCACAATAGATCCTCCTTTGTAGCGGGCAACAGTGAGTCAGGCACATACAGTTACATTAGTCACAGAGATGTTTGGTTTGGTACCTGAGGGACAGGGAATGCAACAGAATGTATTCTCCTCGGTAATTTAGATAAAATGCATAAACAGATGAAACAGTCCTGTGCATCACAGGTGCTGTTCTGTTAGTTTTCATTCTTTTAGCAGTAAGTTAATGCGGGTCGAGCAGAGTCATGGGATTTCCTGATTTTTTTTAGCGTGAAACAGCAAGCTAATGCTAGTCAACCGGAATAAAGTCCTTCATCCATCAGCGATACTGTGAACTCGGTCAGGGTAGCTGATTCCGAATGGCCTTTAAGTCTTTAAAGCTAGTGTTAGGTGCCCGGTCAAGTCCTGTGTTCGGTGCTCACTACAGGAAAAGGCCAGAAGATTCCAGAAGCAAGCCAAGAATGTCCCGTGGCCCCGAGAACTAATGGTCTGGTCTGCTGTACTTCTTCATTTTGTTTCTCTCTTACGTCGGCTCTGGAGGAATGATCGCTGCTGTTCTCCCGAGGAGGGAGTTCGTTGTGTGTCTGTGTGGGTTTTTAAAAATGAAAGGTATGAGTAAGAATCATTCCCACTGCAGAAGGTTTAACTGGAGTTTCTGTGGCACTCTTCGTTCTCGCTCCGCGAGGGACATCTGTGGCAGTGACACGGAGGAGCTGCCCCCTCGTCATTAGCGAGGGGCCCCCCCTCGTCTCATCTCCACCCCCCCCCCCCCGATCTCCCCTGGCTGATGGCTTTCCTCACAGGTGATCCGGATGCTCAGTCCTCCTGCTCTGAGCCTTTTTCAGTGTATCTGTCAGGTATGTCTGACTTCACTGTCCTTAATCCTGTTTGGAAGCAGCTGCTGTTATTGAGGGAGCTTGTTTTTAGGAAGTCACCTTGCCTGTAGGACTGAACGGCGTGTTTGCTTAGGATGGCTGTCCTGAATGATGACAGGGGGAACCACCTACATTATTCTGCCTGTAGATTTGCTGGCCAAGGGTCTGTTGTTGTTATTCTTTTGGGTTCTCCGAGAGGTGACATAAGTATTGTGATAGGTAAACCTGTGTGTTTCTGTAAGAGCTGCTTGACCGCCTCAGCGTGCTCCTTTTCCAGGTGGGGAGTGTAGCTCACAGGCTACGTGGGTAATGGCTAATGGTCTCCCTGCCAGGGTGAGCTGTCCTCGGGCTTGGAGTTGCTAGCACTATCTTGGCTGTTTCTTCTCTTCCGTGGATCCATTTTCTCTGCCATGCTTGGCATCGGCTCGAAATGCCAGTATGCGGGTTTCTCACGGGCAAGTCGGGGAGGCTGACTGACCTTTTCCTGCTGGGTGTCCCTTTTGTTTCAGGCTACTGCGTAATGCATCTAGTTCCTCACAAACAAACTCTTGTTTCCTAAAATGCGTGTCAGGGACCCCTCGCCTAAGTGGTGAACATGAGGATGTTTGCCTTGCGATAACGTGGTAAACCTGCCGGGAAAGACCCACCCTCAGCAAGACGGTCAGAAGAACAGCTGGGATTTTCCTTGGACGAGAGGCTCCGCATGCCGGTTGAGACACAGAGCAGAAGAGGAGGACTCTGTCTGCTGTTTTCTTTGGTTATGGTCATGGGAAAGGAAGCGGTCTTCCATGCTGTGTTTATTTCTTGTTCTGGTTAGTTTCAAATCAAAACAGATGTGTACGTAACAGGGGTAAAGAGGCGGAGCTCTCGGTGATGCGTGAGAGTGTGGGGGAAGCTGGCCGTGCAGCCATTTGCATCTCGGTATCTCCTGAGCCAAACTTATGGTGCTTGAAAGGCTGATCCTTGCTGAGCCTGGTTAGTGGGTTTGCAGCCCATGGGGCCTGCGGCTGGTGTTCCCCACATCTCCCCACCTCCCTGCGGGGTCATTCTTGGGTGATAGGATCATGCAAGATACTCATTTTGCGTCATCCCGTTCCTAAGTTTTTAAGGGCCGTACTCGGGTATGTGTGTCAGAAAGGGAGCTGACTCCTGATGTTATGGGAAGCAGTGCCATTAGTTAAGTTAGTTAATCCGGAATGTTCACAGAGGATGAGTCCTGGTTTTATTCTTCATCTGTTTAATTTCTGGGGGTCCTGTCTGCACCCCCTGACGAAATCCAACACCGGTGTCCGCAGTTCTGCTTGCCAGCGGCCCGGCACGTCTCCCCGCCCCTGCCCGCAGCTTCCCGGGTCACACAGGAGCCAGTGGGACACTTTGGGGGCGAGATTAGCCCAATTCCTCATCAGCGCCGCTGCCCCTAATTAGTCTCAGTGTCAGCGCGTCTCGGCCAAGGCGGGGGTCACACGGGGGTTATTGCCAGGCCTGCACTGCTGGCCTTCCTCCGTTTTACTCTCCGTCTCTCTGCTCCCCAGGTTGAGGCTGTTCCTGAGGAGAAGTGCCCCATTCTATGTGCCGGGTGTCTCTGGAGGGACGAATCATGAGGTAAGATCCCCCCCCCCCTTCTCAGAAAGGCCTCTAGGCTGCCGGCTCTTCCAGACGGGGGCTGCTGTGAATCAGCGTCTGGGCTCGACGACGGGGCACTCGATCCCTCTACCGTGGGGGGGGGGGGGGGGGGGAGCCTGAAAAAATGAGTAACGTTTCATACTGCTAATTGGTTCGGTCTGAGCGTGTCGGTGAAAAATCAACGCACCGGCTGGATGAGACGGCAGTATTTTCCGTCCATTCGTCCAGCTTTTGGTCAGGCTTTTGTGTTTAAATCGGCACAGCTGTGAGGCTCTCTGGGTTTCTCGTTGTCCTGTGGACCAACTCCCATGGCGTGTGAGCTGATTGGAATCAGCGGAGTCCAGATCTGGGGTCTGACTTTGACTCCAGTAAATGACCTGCCTGGAAAGTGACCAGCTGTTTACCAGACAACAGACACTCCCTCCACGATCAGCCTGGCGAACTGCCGAGGAACGCTGGCGTGAACTCCTTCGCGGTCACTAACTTCACCCAAGCTCTCCCTGACCCGCGACACATGGTGATTTATGGTGCTTTGAGGATACGTGCTCTTTCGTAGTGATTATGCGTGAGTACTTGGGCGTTTCTCACATTATTGAGAGAAACATCAATATCTGGATGCCTTTCAAGGGCAGCCGAAGGGGGCGGCAGTGACAGCCTGCCGGCCCTGATGGCTCTACGCAGAACTCTGCCCTCTCTGCATGGCTGATAAACCCAATGGCTGCTGCCCTGCTTCCCCCGGGAATCTGGTGTGTAACTTCTCCAGCCAATTAAAGTGCAGGATTTATGAAAAGGGCCACAAAGCAGTTGGGCGGGACATTTACTTTGATTGACAGGTTCTCACAGCTTTTAAGTCTGGGTCAGTCTCTCTGTCCCCCTGTTTAGTGACTGTAAATCAGACCATATGAGGTCCATCTGGAGACCATTGTGCCGTTTAAATGACTGCCGCGTTACAATGGGTACATTCTATTCACACACTCATTCACGTTTCACACAACCTCAGCCTGTGCCCTGCTGCAGTGCCATCCGCTGGTCATATGTGGTACTGCAGCTGCACAAACCGACGGCTGCGTCAAGGTGGCGGACATTCTTGCATTTCTGTAGCAGGGTGGGGTTCTATATGAATACTACACCACAATGCTGCCTTTGGCCACTTAAGTGGTTATTCTCTCTGAGACACACCGGTGCTTCTGGAGCTGAGCAGGGCCAAGGTGAACTTTAGGTGAGCTCGTAGGGATGGGGGCCTCATGAGACTTTCATGGCGACACACTGAGCTCACAATCGCGGGCTTGAGATTGAGGGCCTCCTGTGTCAGGTTCGTCTCTCGGTTTGCACACCGGTGTGTCGGCGTCCTGGGGGCCATCCTAGGGCCTTCAACCCCCGCCCCGCCCCGCCCCCACCCTCACCCAGCGGAGGGATCAAGCTTCAGTCACCTGATCAGCCCTGAGTGCAGGCACTATGGATCCTGGAATTTCGTCCGGGAGCGAATGGAGCACTCTGAGAGTCGTGTTCAGGTTAAACCGTGTGGGAGGCGCCCGTGTCCCTGGTGAACGTGACCTACATAGTGCGAGTTTCCACATATGTAAGTGTGAGAAGTGTTTCCGTTTCAGTGTTTCCTTTTTCAGCTTTTCACACCTTACTTGCATGTTTTTTTGTGGCATGTTGGGGACTGGCCCCTCTACCAGTGTACTGTGCCTTTATTTACATCGGGTATATGAAGTCGCTGCTGGTCCTGTTCGTTCACAATATAGGGGGTGGCTGCTCATGCTCAGGAAAGAAGCCCCCCCCCCCTTTGGGTCTGAATCCGATTCACTTTGGTGATGGCTGCCCTTCGATGAATCCGACAGGGAGAGACACTTAGTCATTTAAGATGGAGTGACATTCAGTGTCTACCCACAATGCCTCTCTGCTGTGATCAGGGACGGGCAGCCGGCGGTGTCCTAGTTGAGGTTTTAACTCTGAGGTCCTCAGCGGAGGGCACTGCTGTCGTACCACAGGGGAGCTGCAACACAGGATGTTCTGGATGTGAAACCTCCAGCTGTATCCATGTGTCAAGCTTGCAAGTCATTCTGGGTAAGATGTCAAGATGAAATTTCTGTGGAGCCAAATGGAAGCAGGTGTGAACCTGCCACCCTCCGCCTGCCTCCTCCGTCTCCTCTATGGTGCCCTCCAGGTTTCAGTGGAGGTGTGGCAGGCCTCCCTAGCACTCTCCAGCTCTCAGTAGAGGCTGCAGGTGCCCCAGGGCTCCGCCCTGCTCCCTTTAAGGTTGACAATCTGTCTTCAGTTGCTCCGGCTGGCCGCTGGCCGGCCGCTTCCTGTGCCGTGGCTCCTGACCTCCTTAAAGCTGCAGGGTGCCGCCAGTCTTTGAGGGAACCCAGCATGATGTCACGGCGGGGAGCTCTTCTTATTGGCTGTCGCTGGGCAGCCCCTTTGCGGGTGACAGAGGTGGGTGTCAGGGCCCAATGTCTGTCCCTGATACGAAGCCCCGTCTGTGAGGACGTGGTCTTAAGTAGGGGGGTAATTGGTTAAGCCTTAATCGGGCAAGGGGTGCATTCAAGAACGTCCAACATGTTTCCAAAATTGAGCAGTAAGTGTTCATGCATGTATGTAAGTTGTATAAACAGACTCGGTGTTTCCAGGGCTCTGGTGCTGAGATGTTCTTTGTTCCCTCCACACCTCCTCCTACAGCTCTAGCAGCAGGTAGACCGTGTTCTTACCATGAGTATTTATAGTGCTATAGGCCGTGCTGTGTTACTGGCCATCTACGATCGCCTCTCACATTAGACCTGACGAACGGGGCTGAGCCCAGCGGGGCGTCTCATTATGGAGGCTCCACAGCGCCCCCCTCAGGTTGAGGGTGGCAGAACCAAAAAGAAAACCAACACCTCACTTGCTCAAAAAAAGATGACGGGTGATGCAGGGATGGATTAAGCCTTAAACTTCGCTCTTTAAATGGGATTTAACAACTTTTTGTTTTGTAGGAGTGATTACTCAAAACTTTGTAATTCTGAATAGTCTTATATGCATAGATAAGAGTGATTTTTAACAGTGAAGTTTTGCAGTGTCGAACAAGGCTTCCAGCATCTCCTGACATTAACAGCGCTGAGCATTTTGCAGTTACACTGTCAGCTATCGCGCTTTTGGCAGCTGTTTTCTGACACACCCCAGGAAATGCTGTTTTCCTTGACAGTTCTGGGCTTTTCATGCCGACAGTTTTAAATACAAGATTTTTGTGGATTTTGTTCAAAAATATTCTTTTAACGTGTGAAAATCTTCAGGACAGCTTTCATTTTCCGCAGCGGCTGCAGCTGCGTTGCATAACACTGTTTGTTTGGTCTACATCTACGCAGGATATATATAGCTATATATTCGTATCTGTAGCTTTATACTGTGTGTCTGTGTTTGTTTCTCTGCCGGATGAGGTGTATACAGAGGCCCCAGCAGAGGGCGATAGAGTTCACTCTGCCATTTGACTAGCAGACGCTGTTTGGTCGCAGAGCAGCGCGCCCCCTGGGTGTGGTGATACCGGGTGATGTGCTCTGAGGGGTGATCTATACTGGGGAGCAGCCCTGCTTGTTGCCATGGCAGCAGGCATGCTCCCACCCCACTGGTTTCCTTCCCTGAGTTCAATGAGTTCATGCTGTGACACATGGAACTGACACCGTTTAGGAAACGGATCAGCCAGCCCCCAGTGCCCCCCCCCCCCCCCCCCCACCCCTCGTCCACTGGACCGTGGACGAGCATGAGAATCACGCACTGAAGCTCCTAGGAGCCACCAGACACCCCAGTGTTCGTGGCAGATACCTGCTGACAAGTGGCACGATGGGATTACGGCTCTGACCCAGACAGAAATGCCTGGCAGCAGACGGCCAAAGTCCCCGCAAAGTCCCTGCAAGTCCCCACAAAGTCCCCACAAAGCCCCCAGGCTGCACTGGGGTTCCTCTGAATGTGTTTGCAGAGCGCACTGGATGAGTATCAGGTCATGTGACCCGGGTGGGCGGGGAAGGGGCTGGTGCTGTTCCTGCCCCCCAATGAGGCCCCCGCACTGCTGGTCCCTCGGTCCCTCACCCCTTTGGGTGAGGCTGTCCTCCGCAGAGCCGGCAATAGCGTCCATTGCCCCTCCCCTTCGCATTCAATACCTCGTTTCTGGCCAGTCCTCATTCTTCACATACTTTCCTACAACAAGGGCCCATCTTTTTACTGTGCTGCCCAGAGCTGAGTGCGAGTGGGTGGATGACCTGTAGGGGGCACCCTAAGTACTCAGCACACACATGCCCTACAGACGGCTGTGACCCAGGACGGGCTCATCTGCATGGAGCTGCCCTCTCATTCGCCACCTCAGATTTCTGCTTGTAGCCCGGTTAGTATTAATAGTAACATGAACACTCACTAAGCCATATGGTTTTAGAGAAGCATTGCTTCACAGATTATTGTCATGTCACACTATCGGGACGTCACTGTGTTTCTGGATTAGCTGTCACCATGCTGTGTGCTTGGCCACATGGAGCTGGGGACCATGGTGACCGGTGACCTCTGTGGCCACAATGGGCTGGATGTGATGTGGTATTTCGACAGTGCTGGAAAGGCGCTATATCAGTGAGGTGTATATGGACAGCCACTGGACCGGGGGGGTGTCTTAGTTCATGATCCGGTGTCCCGGTGCTGAGCTGGCCTGATTCCCTTTTGCCTGCCTGCTGTTCCTGTCACTCTGTGCCGGGAGTGTGTGTGTGTGTGTGTGTGTGTGTGGGGGGGGGGGTTGTATTCAAAACATCGTGGGGACCGAGTGGGGCTTTTAGCTTTTGGAGATGTATTTCAGGTCCCCACAATATAAACCTCAATTTTATGAAAATCTGCATGTAATCATTCTCATATTTTGTATCATATTATGTTTGGTTACTTGTCATTTGGGTTTGGGCTGGGTAGGGGTTAAGGTCGTCTTGTTGGGATTAGAGTTATGCCCATAGAAATGAATGGAGAGTCCCCACAAAGATAAGAAAATGCGAGCTGTGGGTATGTGTGTGTGTCTGTTTCGGACACGCAGACACAGGGGCTTAGTGTTGCTTTGTCTGTTCACCTCGTCCCTAACCCTAACCCCGCCTCTAATCCTGCTTCGCTCTCGCTGTGCTGGGCTGCAGCTCGGGGCTCCCCAGTCAGACCAGTATCAGTGACTGGATACAGGTGTGAGCCTGTGCACTATACTGCATAAACAGAACAGTGTAAAAACCATCCATCCATCCAACCATTTTCAATAGCCCGTATCCTGCATGGGGTCACTGGGGGTCGCAAAATCTGTTTGACTAATCTGTTTACCGTGTGGGGCTGTGGGTCTCACCTGTGACCCCACCTTCGAACCCGTGATGCGTCAGCAGAGATGAAAGCAGCCTTAGAGTGGAATGAATCACGTCGCCCACAATCAGGCATCCATCGCTTTAATAATTGTGTCATTATCAGTTTGTTTTCGTGAAACACCACACTTTGCAGATTTTTTTTTAATCAAATACATAATCTGCTGGCTATTGGAAGCTGCTCATAGCTTCTGTGTGCATGTGCCCTTTGACGGACTGGCATCCTGTCCCGACTGGCATCCTGTCCCGGGCGAATCCTGGCATGACATCCAGGCTTTTCGCCGCCCTCCACTACAAGAGCAGTTGTGAAGGTGGGTTAGTTTTTATATGCATTAGAAAAGGGCATTTTAGCAAGTGTGCTGGCTCCTTTGCCCCTCCTCAGCGGGGCGGGGTGTTGACGTCTCGCTCGGCGGTTCTGTACCGAAGGAGCTTCCTGGCTGCTAAATGGCCCAGCGCTGAAGATCTGTGTTTATGCTGATTCCCCAGGGGGGCGCATTGTGTGTGTGTGTGTGTGTGCGTGTGTGTGTGTGAGTAAGGTAGGGCAGTTTGGCATGCATTAGGGTTTGTGCACGGGGGGGGGGGGTGTCACTTTAAGACCCCCCCCCCCATCTCCCTGGATCTGCCTGGGATAGTACAGGCTTTTCACACACACACAGAAAGCAGACAGCCTGTCATGCCACCTAAGCGGACCTCTGTGCACTCCCCCCACCCCGCTCCTCCCCCTCTCTCTTTTGTACTCTCTCCCTTCTTCTCTCTCTCTCTTTTAGTGTCTCTGTCTCTCTTTCTGTCTCATGTGCCTCTCCTAGTGTGTGTGTGTGTGTGTATGTGTGTGTGTCTCTCTCTCTCTCTCTCTCTGCCTGTGCCTCTCATGTCATACTTCTCCTTCTCTCCATATCTATCTGTCGCTCTTTCTTTCAGTTACTCTCTCTCTTTCTCTGCATGTGACTCTCGGCAGCCTCACTCTGTCATTCTTTCTCTCTCTTCGTCCCCCTAGTCTCTCTCTCTCTCACTCTCTGCCCTCCCCTTACAGGCTTTACCCCACAGTCCTCAATCTGAGTCGCCCCCATGCTTTTAGCTGGCAGAGTGATGGCAGCACCACGGACACCGTTGGATTACTGATGGGAGGGGGGGGGGGGGCACTAATGGGGCTGTTTGACCACAGGGTAAAAGGACCCCATTTACAGCACAGAGAAATCCATGGGGTTGATCCCTGAAAATTCCCCCATAAACATGGAAAAACCTGACATGCCCACATGAGCGGTTTCATTTTATACACCTTTAGTTTACATACATTGTGTTAATTTCGCTGGAATGGACCAGGTTCTGAAAGCCAGGCCGCGGGAGAGTCCCTTGCGTAGGGTGTGTGTGTGTGTGTGTGTGTGTGTGTGTGTGTGTGTGTGTGTGTGTCTCCTCTGTGTTTACACATAATCCTGGTGACAAAACTAGGCCAGCTAAAACAAGCACTTTCCACTGTGTTACAGTATGCTGGCATTGCCTGTCTGCTGCCCTCTAGTGGCTGATATGTGTCTTCGCCTTGCGTGGGAGCCTTCACGTTTGCACAGGGGCTCTGTATCCAATGGCATGTGGGCGGCGCAGAGCTCCTGCCGTCGTTGCCGCTGATGCAAATCAGAATTTGTTTTTTTGTATTTGGGCTGACCTACATAGCTGATGTTTATCGTATTTGTACAGCTGGGTGCTCAGTCAGGAAGTGCAGAGGGAGAGTTCCACTCAAGGCTGGGAGCCGCTGAGAGGCGGGCCGAGGGCGCCGCCCGCTGCCGGCTGGGGGGGGGGGGATCACGCCGCTGAGGGTCTCCGACAGCTCGTCTGTGTGTGAGAGGGCCGCTGTGTGCAGCGGGCGCCCCGTACGCATCAGCGCGTGGGGGACGCCGTGTCTGTCAGTAACTGCAGGATCTCTACAGGGCTGCATGTTTATCGGTTGCTTTCGGATAAAGAAAAAAAATCCTAGTGTAGCGGGATCCCAGGGGATTTTATCCCGTACGTGTTCTCCGGCCCCCTGTCCGCCCGCCTGCACTCTCTCACTCTCTCGCTCTCTCCCTCTCTCGCTCCCTGGCTCCTTCCCTCCCTCTCCCTGTCAGCGTAGCCTGGGCGCCCTGCCAGTTGGCGCGTGTGTTTTTTGAATGAATACCTGATGAAGCCGGCGGGCGGGGTGCGGCGGGGTGGAGGGGGTACAGTGGGCGGAGCCGTGACGGCGGCCTCGCTGTACTGAGAGCGCTGGCAGCCACACGGGCCCTTGCATAACGCGCTCCGAAGCTCCTTGCGAGAGCAGGGCCCGTCGGGGGGGAGCTTCCTTCGCCTCGCTGGCGCCCCCTCGCCACCACCTAGGGCAGGGCCGGCGGAGCCCTCGGGACGGCCCAGATATCGGCTGGTTTTTGGGAGCGTCCTGCATGCGGTGGGTACAAGCCGGGGGCTCGGAGTGGTGGGGGGTGGGGGGTGGGGGGTGGGGGGGGGGGTTTGCCATCTGAGCCAAGACTGCATGGGGAACCGAAGACTTTCGTGAAATGTAGTGCCGGGGAAGGGGGGGGGGGCGTCCAGCGGTGACTGTTACCCAGGCTGCTCACTAAAGCGCCTCTTACCTGCTGCTGCTGCCACCGGGGCGATTCCTGCCCCTTTCCAGCGCTGCCTCCCCCAGCCTGGATTATGTCCCAGGGGTGGAAAAACGCAAGTCATTCAGCCCTTTCTGTGGGGCTCCCTCCTTATGGCTGCTACGTTTTGTGTGTGTGTGTGCCCATGCGAGCGTGTGTGTGTGTGTGTGTGTGTGTGTGTGTGTGTGAGTCCGTGGCCCTGTATTGTGTCCGCTTTCAGCTGGCAGCGCCGATGGGGACCCAGGCTTTTTGTGCAGGCACTGATAGCTCTGTGTTCCCCAGCCGACCGTTTCGGTCACTGGCTCCGCCTCTTAAAGGCACAGAGACCTGATTCGGGGCATGGGGGGGGGATGATGATTCAGGGGGCTGGGAACTGAGAGCAGTAGGGGAGCCCCTGTAGGCCTGGTTAAAACTGGAGACAGAATGGAATGCATCTTTGCAGACTGACGAGGGTAAGGAAAGTGATGAGGATGACGAGGGTGATGAGGGTGCTGCATGGACACACGTGGGGCGGTCTGTGATTTTGACAACTCGCGGCTTGGTCTGAGACTGACACGTGTTCCGGAGCATTCTTTAAACCTGCATCTGATGGTACTGTGAGCTGGGGCAGACAGGACGGCGTCGGAATTGTGATGCGTGGAAATGCAGTCCAGGTACCGATTTTTGTAGGTGAGCATCGTGGATTTGTGCTGCAATTCTGCTGCGTTCATGTTCACTTGCTCCTGGGGATGCTGGGTTATACCTGCTCCACAGTGCCATTCTCTGGTGAGGCTTTACCGTACGCCAGAACCTGGAGATGAGGCCCCATGGGTGGTCATTTGCTGTTAGTGATGTGGAGAGGGGGGGTTCAGTGATGTGCACTCCCAGCCTGGGGATGGTGGGGGGGTGAGATCAGTTTGCACCTTCGGTGTGAATAACCCTGACGACTGGTAACACGCACACACAAAAACAACCCCTCCTGGGGTGTCACGGACACGGGGAGGTGACGGGAAGGTCCCCCAGAAGGTCCCCCAATGCATCGCGTCACGTCATCCGGGTGAGAATCTCTCCCAGGCCGGGAGAAGCTGTCTGACTGACACCCCCAGCAGCCAGACACAGAGCATGTGTTCATCTGTGAGCTGGGAGTGGCAAGTGGTCTGCCCCCCCCCCCTCCCCATCAACACAGCCTCAATGTGTCTGTTCCTGCTGTGTGTGTCCCCTGCTCCCTCCCCCCCGAGAATGAAAGGCTAGTTTCCCATGATGCTGTGTGTGTGTGTGTGTGTGTGTGTGTGTGTCACAGAGAGTGTTGTTTATGAGAGTGTGGAAAGTGGGGCAGGGCTGGAGTGGCTCAGGGATCTCCTGGCGTGTGTGTGTGTGTGTGTGTGTGTGAGTGAGAGAGAGAGAGAGAGAGAGGGGAGGGGAGGGGGGTGCCTTTATCCTCCTGTCCAATCACTAGCTCTGTTGACTGACTGTCTCATTTCTCATTGGCCAGGAGTACCCCAGCTGTGAAGCATTACATGGTCCTCCTCCCCACGCTCTGCCCAGGGGGTGGGGGGGGAGCTTTAGGTGTCTGTCTTGTGTGTCCCTGGCTGTGTGTAGACACTGCAGCCCTTAATCCTGAGAGATGCAGCTGAGGACGGCACTGAGATCACTGTGACGGCTCATGGATGCTGCTATTATTTTAGGGTGTGTTGGGGTTTTCGGCTGGGTTAGCAGGACTTATCAGGTGGGGGGGGGGGGGGGGTTGTATTTTGTAATTATGGACAAAGAAAAGGCCCACTTGTCTAATTGTTGAGAGTTTAAATCTGAGCAGGTAGCTGGCTGTTTGATAGCTGTGGTGAGGGGGGGCACAGTCACGGCGTCCTGTTTATACAGTGCATCTCTGCCACCTGCCTCCTGCTGCCCCCCCCCCCCCCCCCATCAGAGTCACCTGCATGTACAGTGTCAGTTCCTGTCCCCCTGTCGCTAAGGCTGACGGTGCCCCCCCTGAGGAGTCGGCTCTCCCCTGCCAGGTGGCCCGGTATTGGTCCTGGTTCTGCCGTGTCCCGCTGCGTGCTGGATCGGCGCCCCCTGTGTGCACGCCGTGTGTCACATGGCGGCTGTAGGCCCAATGACGCATCTAGTCTCGCTGAAGCTGGCTCTGCTCTCATTCCCTCAGCAGGGGGTTGGCTCTCACGCTGTGAACACGGAGCGTGTGCAGATGGTGTGAGGGAAGGCTGCATGTCACTGCACGGGAGACAGACACGCCCCCTCCGGGGACAGTACCACCTCCCCCACGCCTGCCTGCTGTAACGACACTGTGCTTTCTCTGCATTCCTATATGGTACATTAACATCTTCCCTGGGATTAGATTCTACAGTTTGCTAATGTCCATTAATCGCTGCGCCCCCTGCTGGTGTCAGTGAGTTGCACCTGTCTCATCCTCATCTTATATTTCCTCTTCGCAGATCCGTGTGGCTGCCCTGGAGGCTTGCGCTCCCAGGGAAATGATCCCTTGTGAAGTCGGCGGATCACCTTCTGACAGCAGGCGTGATCTCCTGCGCCTTCCGCTGAGGACCGTGCCCATCTGTCGCTGAGAGAGTGGCACAGGAGCCCCCCTCCACCCCCCTACCCCCCCGCCCCAGCCTGTGGGTGGGTAAACCCCACCTTGGGAAAAAAAAACGCACGGATAGAAAGACAGCAAGAAGAACAGCAGCTTGGAGTCTTCATTAAGGGAAGAGGGCAGGAGACCAGCATGAAGTCGAACCAGGAACGGAGCAATGAGTGCCTGCCCCCAAAGAAGCGGGAGATCCAAACCAGCACCCTGCTTATGCAGGAGAAGCCGGTGCTGGTTACCCCGGCCGTCGAGCTCCAGCGAGCAGAAAACCTGGCCTGGCTCGCCAGCGTGGCCAGTGGCCAAGAAGGGGGCAGGCAGCGGTCTGGTACCCCCGCCGAGGCTGACGGGCCCCAGAGCAAACTGCCCTGCATGTCGTCCTCCCGCCAGTCCAGGGCTCCCACTCCGGGGCCAGCGGCGACACCTCTCGCAGCAGCCTACCCACCCACCATGTCGCAGCCTGGCGGGACCATCCAGTACGCCCAGTTGCAGCCTGGCCTACACCTCATCGGACCTCCCTATGGTGCCCCCTATGCGGGCTACGTCCCCTCCCAGCTTGTCTCCCCCGCAACGGCCTCGACTCAGCAGCGACCTCTGCTGGACGCTTATGGTGTCACACAGGCCATCAAGGCCGAGCCACAGGGACACCACCCTTCCCCCGGCCGAGATAGTTCCCCCCTGCCTTCTCACCCGTCCCAGTATGTGCAGCTGACTGGCTCGCCGCGGGCGGTTTCGTCTCCACAGGCTCCCTTCCCGCTACACCTCCACTCCCACCCTGTGGTCCCTCAGGCCCTGGCCCTCGGCGCCTCTTCGCAGGTTGTGGTCCAGTACGCTGATGGGCTCACCAACAAGAAGGAGGACGGCCGGCCTAGGGAGGTGCTTAACGGGGAGCTAGAGAAGGGTCGGTGCTATGGCATGTCGCCTGGCTCCATCCTGGCCAAGCAGGGGTCCGGGGCCAAGGGCTCCGCCAGCCAGCATCAGCACTATGAGGCCCGGCACATTGTGCTCCCGACAGACTACACGCAGGACACCTCAGGTCTCCGGACCTCGCTGATGCTATTGCCCAACAGCCATGCCGGCGCCGACCCAGGGAGGGGCCAGGAGAAGCCGGTTGACAAAGGTGGGCTCTGCCTTGGCCGGCCTGTCTCCCGAACATCATCAACCAGCCTCAACTTCCCATCCCCGGGGTCAAAAACGCCCCACACAGTCATCCAGACAAGCCACGGCGCCGCCGATCAGCTCTCGCTGGGCCTCCCCTCTTCCGGTTTCTACCCAGCCCCCGTACAGCCGCCCATCATCGGGTACATCACCGCCGGCAGCGGCCAGCAGCAGCAAGCCACCAGCTACCACACCAACCTGCCTCAGCACCTGCTCATCCCCGGAGGCCAGCCTATCATCATCCCCGTCAGCGGTGGCCGGGGGGTAGGATCGGAGATGGGGCAGGCCTCGGTCACGGCCTCCCAGCAATTCACGCACGCCCCGCACGCCCTTGTGGCTGCAGCGCCACCCAAATGCGAGCGTCTGGAAGCAGCGTATCACGCGACTGCTGCGGCCACCACTGCCGCTGTACAGACCCAGCTGCACCTGCCCCTGATCCCGGCCTCGCCGCCTGTCCCGTCCTTGCCCTCGCTGCCCCCCTACTTCGTGAAGGGCTCCATCATCCAGTTGGCAGACGGTGCACTGAAGCGCGTGGAGGAGCTGAAGACGGAGGACTTCATCCAGAGCGCTGAAATCAGCAGTGAATTGAAGATCGACTCGAGCACCGTGGAGCGCATCGATGGCAGCCAGGCGCCCAACTTTGCCATCATACAGTTTGCTGTGGGGGAGCAGCGCACACAGGTGGGATCCGTGTGCCTGTACACACATGTAATACCGTTAGCATGCTAAATGTTGAAGTAGCTGTTATTTTAGGTGGTGTTTCAACAGTGGAACCTGGGTTTAATTAGCTGGATGCTTAATGTGGAACGTTAAGGTTAGTTAATTCATTACTTATCCAGATGTTCAGGGGAATGCTGATTCATTTACATGTTACTCTGCATGCTTCCTTCTCTGTCTGCAAAGTGCAGTGTGTTTCTATTTCACTTTAGTGTAGTTCACTTACTGTAGCTGTCCCGGCGGGCAGCCGCATTTGTGAAGCCACTTGCCTCCCCAAATCATCCTCTCAGAAAACGGGATTAAGTCCAGCAGCTTTACTCCAGAAAAACAGAGAGGCATGAGCTTGCAGGGCTCCCGTGCGCCATTGCATTTCGCCTGCATCTTGTTTCTTATCCTCGGGGTCTCCGTACAAACACAGCTCGTTAATAACCAGCTTAGTTACGGCTCCTGAGCAGCTCCAGTGAAATTGTATCGGGTCAGAGCAAGACGCCACTTAAATTGATTAAAATTGCAAGCAGATTGTATGGGAAATTAGCGGAGGTGTTTGTGGGCATTGAGATGAATCCCTGCAGCTTTTTGTTGATGTACAGAATGTACCGAAAGCTTATTTCAATTACCGTCCAATTGTTACAGTCACAGTTCTTTGTTATTTGTGTTTCAGTCGTTTCTTACCGAACAGATGCAATAACCCACCAAATATCGACCTGAAGGCCAGTTCTGAGGCTCATGCTAGCCTTTTTGCAGTTGGTGCGTGACTCGAGAACTCGCCTTGTAACACACTATGGCATCAGTGAGTTGGTTGGCCTGGTCCCAGCTGTTGTGGCATCCTTCACCCAGAACCTTGCCATTTCCCCTCAGGTGGCATACTCTGTTTTAATCCTTCCAAGGGGGTTTCTCTGTTGTTTCAGTTGGGCTGTTTCACATTTAGGGCCTGTTCATTCGAGAAAGTACTGAGTAGAGATGCATAGATTTGCATCAGTCCATGTTCCATGAAAATAAAGACATTGGCATCGGTCTGAAGTGTCAGTCTTGCTGCCTGATATTTAGACTTTAGGCAATATTCATTCATAAGTTATCAGCAACAAGATGGGGGATTTTGTTGGTTCATTCACCACTTAGAACCTCGCTACAGTTTGCAGTACTTCACTGATGTCTCACTGCCGGCATTATATCATGTCTTTACTACACACATTCACGGGATCTTAAAAAGTAATGTCACCGCCATCAGTTTCACTACAGATTTGTGAAACTCAGAGGTTAGCTGGTTTTCAGTATTGGTTATCGGTATTGGTAATATTGAAATCGGCCAAAATTTTGACATTAACATACTGCTAGTACTCATATAGTCTTGAAACCTCAAATATGTGCAGTAACAAAGAATCATTTAGGATGGGGAAAAGCAAGGCTCTGTCCAGTGGCTGTGAAACACACCCCCAGATGCATACCTGTTGTCAGGATGAAAGGTTTCCCCATCTGCCGCCTTTGTCGTCTTAATTCACAGTCAGCTGTTGATTCTTGTATGAACTTAGACTGTGGAGGACATTGAGAACATTGAGGAATGCTCCTGGTCCTTTAGTTGTCTTGCTTTTTGGGTTTCCTGTAACTAGCATGATTGGACCCAGAAAGGACCCAGGGGGAACACCTACTAAACACTGAATGGTCACCAAACTGCCCAGTGAAACCTTTAGGATGACGCCGATGGTTCTGTATCCCTTAAAGCAGCAGTCACTCTGACAAACCACCCATTCCTCTGGCCACATGGTAACAGACTGGGCACCCTGACTAACAGGAAGGGCCACAGGCTCACTCGACTTTCCCGAATCACCAATCAGAGTAGGAGGACCCCTGCAACCCTGCTGTTTTGCTTATAGAAATGATTACGTAATTAGTTATTAATCAGGTCACCAATTACCAAACCATAATTAAGCCTGATGATGTGTTAAGTGATTAAAAAAGTAAATGTTATAAATCATAGATGGATGGATTAATGGATCTTTAGATTTTATCTCCTTGAAAGTGCAGAACAGTATGCTAATGTGTGTCTGAATGCAGTCAGAGGCTTGATCAGCCTTAATCACAGACAAGTACCATTCACATGGTAAGACTGTAATCAGAGGTGACCCAGAATGTGAGCTAGCTTCACCGTGTTGGGGAGGGGCTACTGCCCCCCCCCAAGGCAATGTTGTGCTGGTTCTGACGAGTGACCCCCCCCCCTTTCCCTCTTTCTGGCAGGTGAGCGTGGAGGTCCTCTTGGAGTATCCTTTCTTCGTTTTCGGCCAAGGCTGGTCATCCTGCTGCCCGGAGCGGACCACCCAGCTGCTGGAGCTGCCGTGTGCTAAGTTGTCCGTGGGGGACGTTTGTGTTTCGCTGACCCTGAAGAACCTGAAGAACGGCTCCCTGAGGAAAGGGCAGGAGCCGGATAGCACCGGATGCATCGGGCTCCTGCTGAAGCCCCCCAAGGAGGCGGGGCCCAACGGGGGCCGGGGAGGGTATCACGGCGAGCAGGAGAATGGACTGGGCCAGCGGGTGGGTGGCACTGGCGGCCCCTCCAGCCAGCAGCCCACACCCACCAATGGGGACGTGAACTTTGAAGGGAAAACTGTGGATGGCCCCTCGCGCCCTAAAATGGAGGCCAGCAGCACCGGCAGACCGGCAGGCCGCAAACGGAGGTGGTCTGCCCCAGAGAGCCGCAAGGTGGAGAAAACTGACGACGAATTGCCCTCGACTCTGCCCAGACCCTCTTTCATTCCTCAGGAGGTTAAAATTAGCATTGAAGGCAGGTCAAATATAGGCAAGTGAGGGTTCGTAGGACATGAGGGTCGATGTTATTGAAATTTACCATGATATATTTTTTTTTGGTTGTTTTTTTTTCTTTTTTGTTATCTATCCAGGTTTCTTTACCTTGGGCTGAAATTACCCAGAATTCACTTCATCATCTTATTAATGGTGGATGTAGTTATAATTGTAATAGGCATTCTGGGTAATTTACAAGCAAAAATTGTGCAATGATGTGTTAATGGGCCCCTACGTGTCAAGCAGGCATGGAGGGCATGAGTGGGTGTGGCATGCTGACCCGAGGGGCTCGCTGTGCGGGTGCTTTGCCTCCCTTAAAACCCTTTGGTGGGTCGACCCATCTGAATGTAGGGGCGAGGACGCCATGCAGCCCAGCAGTTCAGGAAACGGGGGAGGTGCGATGTTGGTTCAGCCCACGAGTAGCGTCTCTGCAACCCCAGTCGAGACGGAAGGCCGCGTGAACGCAGGGATGACAGGGGCGGGTCACACCCTCGATAACAAAGCAGGGTGTGGCTTACCGTGATGTCCATCATCCAGCACGTGGCATTCGGAGTTTCTGATTGGTTGTTCACTGTTCCTTTTGTTTTTAAAGTCTTATAGGTTTTCGTACCTGTTTGTCGAGCTCATACAGAGGCGATAAGGGGCCTCGGAGAAAGCGAGCGTAGGGTCAGCTTTACATTGGGCTGGAGCTGTCAGGACGCGAGGCACGCCGGGAAGAGGAGCCCAGAATGACCCTCTTCTTACCGTGGTCCTGCCTTCGAAAGCCACTGCGGATTGACTGGGGTGGAAGCGGACCTAACCTCAGTGGGTTTAGATGCACGGTGACAGTCTGACACCGGCATGAGAAAGTCACTTCAAAGGGACGTAGGCCTGGTGGTGTTAGTGACGTTCGTGTGCAATATGTTTACAGTAGCTTTGTGTTTGACTTTGAAACGGACCTTGGATTGAGACATGGCGTCTGTGTAACGCCAGAAGCACACTGAAGACAAGTACTTTGAGTTTGCACATTTTTCGGGCTGACATCATACCCTGGGGTGGGCTGGGGTGGGGTGGGGGGTGATTAGGGCACCCCTTAAGATGGATGCACCCAGAGCTGGGTGCTACTGCCCTGGAGGCACTGGGGAGCCCCAGACGCATGCAGTTCTGCCTGCTGAATCCTTAATCGCAGTGTTTCCCAGCCCGGTCCTCGGGGGCCCACAGACAGTCCACGATTTTGCTCCCTCCCAGCTCCCCTGAGGACCAGACTGGGAAACACTGCTGTTTTGTTCTGGTTGTGAAGGTCCTTCCTGGAGGGCCGGGATGGATGCCGGCAAGGATCCCCCTCATGTCCCCCCACTAGGCCACAGGCCCTCTTCACTCAGAGCACTTAGACACATGACCTGGGGCAAGAGTCCCACTCTATGATACAGTAGCGTGTTGTAACACAATAGCCTAGCAGAGACTGTAAAATATGATGGCAAAATATTTATATTTGTGTGCATATATTATAGTGTAAAATTACATATATTGTTAAAACGCCTTACACAATATATGCAGAAAATTGCATAAATGCCAGCGGCAATAATTTTATATATTAAATTATATATAATAATTTTATATATATATGTATAAGGACTGGACATTGGCTTATTTTGTTTTTGGGACCTTGTACGACAGGCTGGTCAGAAAACGCTGCTCTGTCCCCTTGCTGCCCCCTGTTGGTCAGACAGGGTAGGTGCATGCTTTATCCTTGCATTAGAAGATCAAGTTAGGTGATGTCATTAAAGAGCGCCAATTAACCTCTGACACCTTGATTGAGATGGACTCTGTTATGTTATATATTTCTAAGCAGAATGTACTTTAGCTATTGTTTTTTTTTTTTCCTGTGTGTACCACACCCCCTCTCTCCGGTTATCCCACGTGTCCCCCCCCAGTCAGATTTTTGTCATGATGAGTGTCATCGACACCACACCATGGCGTGAAGCCTGTAGACTCTCGCAGTGTCTGGCTCATGATGAGGGCGGGTGGCGATACATTCGCGGCGACGTGTTGGTAAACATGAAAACACGCACCCCCGCAGCAGCGTGCCCAGCATGACGGGAGGGAGGAGGTGTCATGGCTGAGTGTCTGATCCAGCCTCAGGGAGATGGGTGTCCCCTTGCTCTAGCGCTTAGCGTTACCTGATGATGTCTCTAGCCATCCTCGACCTCCAAGCAGTACTGTATGTGGTCATGGGCTCACTTGAGGGCGTCGGCGCTGGGGAAGGGAGGTGGAGCCAGTCTCAGTGAGGGGCGGAGAATTGGGCGGAGCCAGTAGCTTAAAGAGCGAATGGTAGGCCAGAGAATAGCAATATAAGCCCGTGTCCTGATGTGAAGAGAGGTCCTCTATGAGTGCTGACCCAAGTGTGGTCATGTGTGTGATAAAACGTCACAGAAAGTGTGAGTGTGCGTGAGAAGCACACAGACACACAGATACGTGCTAATGCTCATTCTTGTATGTATATATATTTGTTAAATACACACATTTACAGGTGGTTAGATACCCAGTAACGGAAGAATATTTTTTTGTTTGCATACATACGAAAATGTATATATACAGTACATTTGTGTGTCTGTGTGTACCCATTTTGTCCAGTGTTTTCCTTTTATTTAATGTTCAACTTTCAAAAGAAAAGAAATTGTAACTTGCAATTTGCACATGCAGAGGGTTAGTAATATACCTGTTCAGTCTGGATGCCTCCCGCCAGCTGACGCTCCAATTAGCGCAATGTAGCACCGCCCTGAGCTGGCAGCCCCGCCCCCAGGCACGCGTATCTCTCCCATTCGACGCTCTGGCCACACCCATGAGCCTTCTGATTGGCTGCATGTGGGGGCGAGGGTAGCTGGTATCCACAGCCATGTATAATGCTTTGAATTAAAATTATAATAATTCTTTTTAAATACGTGTAATAAAACAGGGTTGCATGACTCGCGGTGGATTGTTTATTGTTCCTGTCTTCTGTAGACATGGACAACTGGGGCAGCGTTCTTCGCGGGAATAACTTTTTCTTTATTATATTTTTATTTTTTGTTTCCTCCGTATTGAGGAGAGACACAGGACAGCCTGCGGGCCAGACGGGGATGTTATGCACAAAGTTAGAAAGCCAGTTTTTTTGCTTTTGTTTCTTTTGTTTTGATGTATGAGCATAGATGGGTGGCAGTGATGTTGCCCCCCCTTCGTGTTGATATCAGAGTGACAGATGATCGGACCGTGGCATGTCTGGGGGGGGGGGCCCAAACGTCGGGCTTTTTTTTGTGTTAATGCCTTGTTAGTCGTTCAGGAAGTCCATGCCGGCGCACGCTAGATGCTCTTCAAAGCCTTCTGACGCAGACACCTGTATCCTGCTTCAAGCAGTCTGGCTTGGTCCCCTCCCCCCACACCCAGAAAAAGCCCCATGTCCTTCAGCCTATGTTACAGCATTCTTTGTCACACTTTCCCTTATATTAGCAGCAATATGGCCTTCTGTTAGCAACTTCAGGGAACTTTGATGAAAACATATATGCAGTGACAGTCTTACGTAGATTATGCGATTGTAGCTGACCTCATAAGCCCCACCCACTCCAGTCAGCTCTGTGTGGTAGACGGCTTGTGGTTGGCCACCTGTATACTCTCAGTTGCCATTGGCTGGTGAGAGATCACCGTGGAAACCCCCCTCCCCGCCCCCCCTTCCCCCACAGCCTTCCACTAGGAAACGGCCTGGTCTTAGTCAAGTTCAGAGCTGATCTGTGGCACACCTCCGGCAGACCTCTGAGCCATCGTAGGCCCCGCCCTCTCACCCCCGCTACAGCGTAGGTCACAGAGGGATGATGGCAAACGGCAATAAGCATGTGAAGGTGAATGTTGGGATTAGTAACTGGCTGGAATGTGACTGTAATGGGGGAAGTGACTGCAGAGTGTTATTTTTCTTTTAAATTCCTGAAAACACAGAGTTTTTCAAGCCTCTAGCTCTAGGCAGGGCTTAGCCCTGCGTGCCGTCGCTGATGTATGTGCAGTTCCTGTTATTTCTGTCTCCCTGTTGTCGTGCCAACACAGACTGCAGCGTAGCAGCGTCATCCATGTCTGCTTCTCCTGTCGGTCCGACCCCCCCCCCCCCATCCTCCAGAAATCACACTTCAGACTGGACAAGGTCCAACATGGACCACTGAACCCAGTTGGGGAGATGCACGTCTCCACACCACATCCAAATGACCCAGCCTGCCCTCGAACCTTGAACTCTCTCCATATGCCCACTGTCTTCAGTGCCCTCATAATGTCTCCTGTCCAACCAGCCGTTTCGTGGGGTGACATAGTGGTGGTGGGGGGCGGATTGGAGAGGGTGTCCCTGTTGGCCCTGGTGATACTGGAGCTGGCAGATGATGTCACTAGTGGGTCTCCTTGGATACAGCTTTCCTGTCCCCCTTGAGAGACAGAGTTCTCTTACCGCGCTAAATATGCATGTGCATCCGTAAGCCTTTGCTGTATAAATTCAAATCTAGGAAACGTTCCCAAATTTCCCGTTACTGCGAATAACCCTTTGACAATTCCAAAGTAGTGTATGTTACCTTTTTCCTAATTATTTGTTGCAAGTGACATCATTTGCCCTCCTTATTACAGGCTTTTCATAGCTCTTACTCAGGGATAGGGCTTGTGTGTGAGTGTGTGTGTGTGTGTGGGGGGGGGGGGGCAGTGTGTGTGAGGTACACTGATGTTACCAGAAGCAGCACTTTCAATGCCCCGAGAAGAGGTCACACTCACGTCCCTCTGAACTTGAGAGAAAACCCGGAAACGCCACTCCCTGTGACGCACGCATCAAGTCCCCCCCCCCACACACATCAGTGGGGCAAAGGGCTGAAGCCCAACCTGACTGGCTCCCCTGCCACCTGTCCGAAGGCCACATTTACAGCCAAGAGACTGATTAAAGCGATAACGGCAATGACCTTGTATAGTGGGGACCACATGGTTAAAAAAAAAATAAACAAAATGCACATTTAATAGTTTATAGTGTAAGTTTGATAATACTGTTTCTGCACTTTGGAACTTGAGAAAAACCTTGTCTGCTTTTTGTAGGGTCAAGTCTTTCCCGGGTCTAACAGTGAGTGAAAGAGAGATGGAGGGGTGTGGCCAGTCTGAGGGGAGTGGTCTGAAGGGCGTGGCCTGCCCACTGTGATAGGGTGGTGCTTCTCCTCTTGGCCCGTCATCCTGCTGTTCTAACCAATCTAGTACCCCAGCTTAAAGCCGGGTAGAGACCCTCTCTCTCTTTTGTGTTTTGATGTGTTTCCTTTTAACAGACCTCACATCAAACATGCTACCTTTCTGGCAGGATCCTTCATTTTCCACTTTGCCTCTCTCTCTCTCACATTGTTTTCTGTCTCATACCTGTCTCACATTTCGAAGTCACATGTTTGGCCCCGAGGGCTATTTCAGAGCACTGTTGTTTGAGCAATACAGGTAACAAGATCGTTTGTCGTTTTCTTTTTTTCAATTGCACAGACGAAATGTTGAATGTCAATGTGAGCTTCAGTATTTGGAGGGGAAGAGGCATGTTTGTTGAACTAGTTTGGTGTCTGGTAACGAATTTGGCACCCAATTTAAAGCGAATACTAATCAATCAGGACTTCTCTGTTCTACGTGACTGTTGTTGACGTCTTGGCAAACTGCCGCAATCTGCTCTCAGGCTGAGTTCCTTTGATAGGCCCACTGTGTGGTTTTCTTTCCATGATTATGGTTGGTGGGCTCTTTAATTTATGTATGAATTATTATTATTATTATTACTGCTACTACTAGTACTACTATTATTACTCTTAGTATGAATAGATTTTACTGATGCTGGAAACAGGATATGGTGCATCCTTACAGAATAAAGACGTAACGCAATTCAATTAAATTAAAACCCCGTTGATCATGTGATATTTGAATAGCCAATCACCTTTGAGGCTGTGGATGACGTTCCCCCCCCATGCTGTTTTCCTTAGTTTCTTTCTGCTCCCGCATCAGCACCCTCTCTCCTTTTTTTTGGGGGGGGGGGTTACTTAACAGACTGTTATCGAGGCACTTTTTCCCTTAAGGATGGGGGCCATTTTTTTTCTCCCCTTCCCCTTAAGGTCTTCGGTGAAGCCCGTTTACGGTGACGTTTAGCTCGTAGCTAGTAGGATAGCTAATGGTCTGTTCATCGTCCCAGTCTATCAGACATATATAAAATATGAGACTGTTTGTTGGTGCTGACCAAAGCCAAACTTATAGACAATATCTAAGATTAACAGCTGCAAAACACCCAATGTCACTTAAATATATATATATATCATCCAATAGTGTCCTAAAATGAGAATCCTGCAGTGCTGAACCCTTTGTATGTGGCCTCTAACATTTACCGAAGCCCCCTTATCTAAAATGACAGAACAGTTCAAACATTTGAAGCAATGTGTTGTTTGTACTCCCCGTCTAGTTGGGATATATTTGCGATAAACTCCCCACCTTTTATTTCACATTAAAACTGCAATCTGAAGGACTCAAGACCAATTATAAAAGCCAACCCTCCCCCATAACGGCAATCAGCAGCTAATCTAGGAGTGAATCACTTTAATATTTAATTATATTTCAGATTTTTCTGAACACATTTCTTTAAAGAGTAAGATATTGACATATCTAATACAAATGGGTGAATATTCTTTACACACAAAACACAAAATTATTGCCACTCTACAGATAAGTGCTTTTATCAACACAAAATGGCCCACATTTCTATTTTTATTGGAATGCTACAGTACATAGTACATTTGGATTGCCCCCTTGTGACAGATTAGTGAAATACAATCACACATTTATATCTTAATCTGATTTGTCTTACCATCTCACCTGGTGTTGTGGGGGGTTTAAGTTATAACTAATGTGCACGCATTTCCTGTACTTTTGGAATGATTCTTTTTCCCTTTTGTGTAGTTAATTCAGTGAAAGAGAGATTGTAATTTTTGATACAGGAAGCCATGATCATTTCACAGAAAGTAAAGGTTTAATGTGAAGAAGATACTGTAGTCCAATGCTGTTGCACACATATGCATTGTCATTGTCTTCCATTGGACACATCGTGACTGATTCTAGTCTCTTTGCTTGCCATTGGACGGAAATGGAGACTGGTTCTACTGTCCTTGCTTGCCATTGGACAGAAATGGGAACTGATTCTAGCCTCTCTGCTTTCCATTGGACAGAAATTAGGACAAATTCTAGTCTCTTTGTTTGCCATTGGACAGAATGACAAAAGCAAATGTGGCCAGTAGCAATGGGTCATGAAAGAGGGAAAAACGTTTTGCACCTTATTAGATAAAGAAGAAACCATTTAAAGTGCATACAGACATAGCTTTTATTGTGAAAAGAGAACTTTGTTTTGTTTCCAAATGCGTGCAAACTCTGTAATTTGTGTAAAATATTGTACTTGCACTAGCTTTTTTAAGAACAGATATAAAAAATGGAAGAATTGAAATTCTATTTTCTAATTGTGGTGTGTCTGTTTGTAGGATACACTGAAGTCTGTTTATTGGATTTTATGGTCCTTTTCTTTGATGGTGCTTGCAGGTTTTCTAGTTAGAAATTATTACATTATTATGAATAATAAAACAATATTTGATTCAGGTTGTGAACAAATTTGTTTAAAGAAGAATTGTCTGTATACCAGTACAAGTTTATGTCTCAGTATACTAATAAAATAACAGTGCCAACTGAGTGTGACGTGTGACGTGTCCCCCTCAGTCATTGTGTCACCTGGCCCCTCCCACCCTAAGCCTCCCGGGTGACAAACACAGGATGAGTGATGCCTCCATGACGTCTTCTCTGCATTGTGCAAAAAAAAATTTTGTGTTTCTCTGTTCGGCAGTCAGTCCGTCTGCAAAGAGTACAGCCAACAGATTCTGCCAAGGAACGCTTTAGTATAACGTTTGTCTTTCAATAGACCATCACAGTTTGCCCCATCTAGCTGACTGGCTACTGTTGGGTCTTGAGAGATTTACACATGGCTGATGTGCTGTAGTTACAAAGTGGCACTTCTCCTTGGCATGTATTTATTTATTATTTTGTGGAGCAAAGCGACGTACAGTTGAGAAAGCTTTTTCAGGCAGTACCTGGAAGAACTGGGGTTAAGGACCTTGTTGGCGACATTACTCTGCCGGCCAGGGGATTTGAGCCAACAACCTTCTGATCACTGGCACAGAGACCTGACCCGCATGTGACCCATTCTGAGTGTGGTGTCCTGTGATTAATTGGCATCCGATCCGCAGTGTCCCCCGGCCTCATGCTGCTACAGGGTCACTGCCACCCTTATATATTATACATGTCATTGTTTTAATATATTATCAATGAAGCATACAGGCAGTATATAAGGGTCCCAGTGTGTGTGTGTGTGTGTGTGTGTATATATATATATATATATATATATATATAAAATACGTGTCTGAATATATGTACCATATCTAATGGTCAATTTATACCCAAAGCTCCACAGTGTCCCTATGCTGCATGTCCCTGAACACCAACCCCCCCCCACCAAGGAGGGGTACAGTTCGCCGTGAATTCCCTGGACACATCCTGCAGCTGGCGCTGTTTAAAAATAGCGTCCGAATCTCTGGCGTGAATGGCGAGGATGGGATTTCTGTGCAGAAGCTATGAAAACCAGCAGCAGTGCGGCTAGACGGCACTCAGGAAGCCGCCGTGTGCACAGTAAATAAAAGCCAATTAACACCTTCCACGTGGCTCCCCCCCTCCCCCCGTCTTTCATTTTAGCTGCGCTTAGAAACCCACAGATGTCCAGGATTTAAGTGAACAAACGGCTGCTTTCTCTGCAACTCAGTTCAGACGTACAGCCCCATCCGTAATGCCAAGCCGCCAGGCTTTAAAAGAAGGAACAGCCATAAGCAGTGTGTTTTCACATCATCTTCTGTTGTAGGGAAATGAAAATGACCTTTTTCAGTACAGAGACTGTGGAGCGCCCCCATCAGGATGGCATCCAGCTGGCAGCTCTCTTACGTTTTTGGTGAGGAACAGCGCCCTCTGCCTCTAAGGAAACTCGGTATCACTTTGCGCGGCATCCCGCAGCGTCTTTGGCATGACGTCACACCAATCGGTGGCCACAGGGAGGGCAGAAGACCTGTTTATTTACTCCCGTTCTGACAGGGCTTCTTATATCACATAAACGAGGACGTTTAGAATGCCTGTAGCAGCTTTAAACATTAATAAACGATAAAAACATCTAAAAATACTCATAGAAATATGTATGGCCCTGTAAAGTTCATGTGTCGAGTCCTTTCCGTGCCACTGTTACCAGGAGCCGGCCCAGAATACCCCGGGGCGGAGGCAGCACCGACCCAGAAAGCCTGCCGGGTCCGTCTGTCAGGGGGCACTAGGAGAACATGGTGCTGGACTGCTGGGTGACCCTGATGAAGGTTGTCCTGCGGCTTAGCTCTTTCAGCTTGATGGCCCCCACGTAGGTGCAGGTGGAGCGCAGCCCCCCCAGGATGTCCCGGATAGTGTTCTCCACGTCCCCTCTGTAGGACACCTCCACCGTTTTTCCCTCCGAGGCCCTGGGACAGGAATGCAAGCACAAGGACGGTCTGAGCCACACCACAGCACTGCTGCCTGTCTGTGTACGCAGGCTGAGGCCATGACCCTCTGGGCGCCGCCCGCCCGCAGGTGACTGGGACACTCGAGCACGCGAACCCGCTTCACCGACCTGCCCAAGGAGGCGGGGAGCGGCTCGAGAGAGCAGCTGCCGGAGCAGATGGCCAGAACCACTGACCCGTCTCCGAGGGGAGCGCGTGGCACAATATCGACACAGGAACCGAGGGCACCTCTGACAGGAAGTGAGGCGATGAGCAGCCGGGCATTCTGGGAGCTGCCCGAGCCGGTGCCAGCCTGCCTGAACCCGACCGCACCCGAGGGAGCGCCAGGCTCGCTCACCTGTACTCCGCCACCGCCCCCACGTATTTCTTCATGGCCGTGTCCGAGCTCATGCCGTAGAACAGCTTCATCTTCTTGCCATTCTTTTCGATGATGTCGCCCGCACACTGGTCATGACCCGCAAACATCCCCCCCAGCATCACGAAATCTGCCCCAGCGCCTGTAGGTACATGAAGCAACACCTGTTACCATGTGGTTACTTCAAGGGCCCGTCGCAGAACCAGTTAGTACCAAACCTAGATCCAGAACTACCTTTAAGAGCAGCCTCAGTTCTAACAGTCACTCCAGCTGATGTGTTGGTGAGCAGTCAGATTTATCTTAATGTGCATCTTTTCACTAAATGAAATTAATAGTAATTATGCAAGTTAATTTAAATTTCTGAACAGAACCGTGACCCCAGACAGCCTCTACAGGACATCAGACCACTCAGAGGGTCTTTAACAGGGTTTCTCCCTGCAGCTTTCAGCATCTCTCCTGTGGAGCACCATTCAGTCCAAACAGTGTCCTACAGCTGCTGTCCCTGCAGTGTTATGGAGACCTCAGACCAGCTCAGATATGCCCCCTGGTGGTTTAGGTGGCGCTCATTGCCCTGCGGCGATGTCTCGCGATCAGCTGGGGGTGGAGTCACGCGGATGGCGCTGTTCTCCTGGCATGTTGGCCTGTCTGATGAGGCTCGCAGCTGGTGGGGTGAGGAGAAGCGGGTGTCTGACGGGACACGTCGGAGGGGGCGCGTGCCAGTTATCACCCCTCTCCGGCTGGCACAAGTTCCGCTTGGTGATTGGGAGACATATGATGGGATTAATCGGCCATTTCCAGATCAAAGGAAACATGGGAAAGAGTCCAAAAACATCTTAGTTCCAGTGCAGTAAGTGATCAGTCTAATCATTTAGTTAGAGATTAACCTAGTCCTAATTCAGTTTTTAAGGTCTTAAGGTAAGCAATAACTAGTGCTCTGAAATGAATTAAGGTGACAGCTGGGACTGTGCCCCCACTCACACTGGTGACAATGCCAGTGTGCCCCTGGCAGGGACCTCTCACTGTGCTCCTTGTGAACAGATGGCAATTAGACACTGATCTGCCCCAGCTACCCTCATTCAAATTACTGTCACGTTGATGCACTTGATGGATCTATTCTGCGCTCAGACTGCAATGCAGGACGAGGGTTCCACAAAAGCTGAGCTGTGATCGCAGCCTCATGACGTCTCGTGTCGCACTGTCTGCATCCCACCACCAGCTCCAGCACATCTCGTCTCTATTCCTCTTGAGCGACAGGGCCGGCATGTCCTCTTCTCATTGATAACTGGATCGCCATTCCTGCGCCGAACTGTTTTGAGTGTCTGACGTGACAGCAGAGCCCGTTTTAATCTCACAGTGACTGACTCACCGAATGCTTTGGCTACGTCACCCGGACAGCTGCAGCCCCCATCCTGAAAAGCAGAGAGGTCTCATGAAGCACCGCCAATCCCCCTTTGCTCTTGGGGAACCTTAAGTGAGCTTATATGCCTGGTTCATGTATGAAACCATTTATCACTGCAAGAAGGAACATCATGTTTTGCAGGATGCAGGTCATGCCGAGAACAGAAGTATTAATAAATAAAATTTTGTCTGTGAATGCCCTCTGTGGTCTGTGAATGTCTGTGAATGCCCCCTGAGGCCTGTGAATGGCTGTGAATGCCCTCTGAGGTCTGTGAATGTCTGTGAATGCCCCATGAGGCCTGTGAATGGCTGTGAATGCCCTCTGAGGTCTGTGAATGTCTGTGAATGCCTTCTGAGGTCTGTGAATGTCTGTGAATGCCCTCTGAGGTCTGTGAATGTCTGTGAATGCCTTCTGAGGTCTGTGAATGTCTGTGAATGCCCTCTGAGGTCTGTGAATGTCTGCGAATGCCCCCTGAGGCCTGTGAATGGCTGTGAATGCCCTCTTAGGTCTGTGAATGTCTTTGAATCCGCTCTGAGGTCTCCACCTCCTTGTGCCCTGTGCATGCTGCGGGGTTATGGAAGATGAAATGGTGACAGGATGCAGCCTCGCAGCGACCTCACCGATATGATGTGTCCCTTGAGCCCATGGGCGGAGTCTGCACACTCGATGACAGCACTGAGCTGGGGGTACCCCACGCCTGTCTTAATGCGCGTCGTGCACACGGAACCTACAGCGGCCAAAAACAGGAGAAGCCAGATGGAGGCCAGCAAAGCCAGGTGAGTGCATGTTAGAGCGAGTGGCGGAGCTCTGCTCTGTGACTCTGTGACTCTGTGACTCCGTGACTTCACCCACCCGGGCCGATGCCCACTTTGATGATGTCAGCTCCGGTCAGGATGAGCTCCTCAACCATCTCTCCAGTCACCACGTTCCCAGCCTGCCCGATCCCAGGGAGAAAGAATCAGGAATGGGGAGGGAGACAGGAAAAACTCAGAAAGGTAATTCCACTTGTTCAAATGCAGGTATCACATGGATTAAAACCATCACAATAACCTGAATCACACTGCAGGGCACTCACCATGATAGTGTGGTTGGGGAACTTAGCTCGGACACCTCTGACACACTCTACAAAGTGCTCTGAGTAGCCGTTGGCCACGTCCAGGCAGATGTACTTGACGAGGGGGATCTCCTCCAGGGTTCTGTACAGTTTCTCCAGATCTGCCTGACTGCTGCCTGAGCTGGCAGCCACGTGCTGGGAGACACACAGAGTGAAGCCTGCAGTCAAAACACCCAGCCTGTAATGCGACCTGTAACACAGCTTGTAATACTACTTTTAATGTAGCCTGTAATATAGCCTGTAATGCAGCCTGTAATACTGCCTGTAACGCTGTCTGTAACACAGACTGTAACGCAGTCTGTAACGCTGTCTGTAATGCAGCCTGTAACGCTGTCTGTAACGCAGCCTGTAATGCAGCCTGTAACGCTGTCTGTAACGCAGCCTGTAACGCTGTCTGTAATGCAGCCTGTAACGCTGTCTGTAATGCAGCCTGTAACGCTGTCTGTAACGCAGCCTGTAACGCTGTCTGTAACGCAGCCTGTAACGCAGCCTGTAACGCTGTCTGTAACGCAGCCTGTAACGCTGTCTGTAACGCAGCCTGTAACGCTGTCTGTAACGCAGCCTGTAACGCTGTCTGTAACGCAGCCTGTAACGCTGTCTGTAACGCAGCCTGTAACGCAGCCTGTAACGCAGCCTGTAACGCTGTCTGTAATGCAGCCTGTAACGCTGTCTGTAACGCAGCCTGTAATGCAGCCTGTAACGCAGCCTGTAACGCTGTCTGTAATGCAGCCTGTAACGCTGTCTGTAATGCAGCCTGTAACGCTGTCTGTAACGCAGCCTGTAACGCAGCCTGTAACGCAGCCTGTAACGCTGTCTGTAACGCAGCCTGTAACGCTGTCTGTAACGCAGCCTGTAACGCAGCCTGTAACGCTGTCTGTAACGCAGCCTGTAACGCTGTCTGTAACGCAGCCTGTAACGCTGTCTGTAACGCAGCCTGTAACGCTGTCTGTAACGCAGACTGTAACGTTGTCTGTAATGCAGCCTGTAATGTTGTCTGTAATACAGACTATAACACACCCTGTAACATTGCCTATAACGCAGCCTGTAATGATATTTTCATTTCACTATCCTTTTTAATCATTTGGTACAAAGACACACTTTCTTTTGCATCCATCTCAGTTTTCAGGAAAGCCCCCCCCCCACACACACCTCTAAACATTCTGGAGATTCAGCTGCAAATGTCTTCCACTGCTCCAGGCTGTAGTGCTTGTGGATGGCAGTGAAGAGGGTGTGCTGGCAGGAGAGGAGCACAGGGGGATAGAGAGTCACAGCACTGCCTTCGCTGAGGCACAGACACCTTCAAAAGCCCTGAATCAGTCACTCCCTGCTCCACCAGTCGAGAGGCATCCGCTCCTGAATCAGGCCACCACCGTGGCTAGTGTGTAAGATACGATAACCGTGGGTGATGCACGACTGCATCTGTACCAGGACCCAGAAAAATGTCTGTCACATCAAATACACAGGTGATCTCTTTGAGAACAAGAATGCTGTCAGCAGTGTGGATCGACCCTGACGTCTCTGAACCCTGTGGTTCAGATTAGTAGATTATCTGATGTTTATTTAATCATTCGCTATGTGAAGGGCACCCTTATTAATTAATTCTAACAGCTCAGACGTAACACTGACATAAGTAATTACATTGTTAATAAGTTACCCTCTCTAGGTATTATACGATTAGCTGGTTATATTGCTGAAGATGCTCAGAGGTAGTTTTCTATTTATAGAATCTGGGATCATGTTTTACATGGTTCTAATCATGGTTTAATTCCCCGAAACACATTAATTAAAATGTACAGTGTGGGTTTCAATTTCCCATGAATATTTCATGGTCTTGCACCAGTAGAGGTACTCCCACTCCCCACCATGCGGGGGCGCACTTCCACCCTAGTCGCGCTGGACTTACTCTGCTCAGCACCCGGGCCATCTCAAAGGTGCCCGTGGTGTCCATGTTGGCCGCAATGATGGGGATGCCCTGGTAGGCCTGCTTGGAGTTCCTGAAGGTGAAGCTGCGCTGCAGGTCCACCTGCAGGGGGCGGTATGCGCCATGAGGGCACCCATAGGGCAGCAGTGGTGTCACCTTGACTTACAGAGTGACCCAATGTCCAGTCTCCCGAACACAATACCATTATTACACCGATAGTCACTACGCTGCAGGTACCTTACTGAACATGTGCACCATTGCTTTGGGCTGAAAGGGGAAGGGCAGGCAGTGGAGGAGGAGTCCAGGAGGGGGGGGAGGGAAAATAGAGTGGGGGGGGGGCAGGACAGAGAGAGTTTGAGAGAGCAAGAGAGAGAGAGGAGAGACAGCAGGAGGACGGTATGTGCAAACATACACATCCCGGAAGGGGAGCTATTTTTGGACACACCTTCCCGGAGCTGGTGTCACGTTATTCTCGTCTCCCAGAGCCCGGTGCTGACCCCAGTAGGGCTCTGCAGAGGGCAGAGGCCCTGGGCCCTGAGGGGACAGGCAAACGGGTGTCCCCGTGGCCCACACACCGGTACAGGGCGCCCGGCTGTCCCGTTCTACTGGGTGTCACCCGCACTCCAGAAGTCAACAGTCGCGTCACATCCACAGGCCCACGGCTCCCTTCTCACTAGAGGCCTGCTTTTGGCCAGCGGGTCCCTGTCACACTAACAGCACCAATAGGATGGGGGGGAGAGGTGGCATACCTCAGAGCGGCTCCTCAGGCTGCTCCTCTTAGGTCTGAAGAGGACGTCCTTGAAGTCCAGCTTGAGGTCAGCGTCCACCCTCGGCATAGTGAAGGCCCACAAGGAGGCACGAGTTTCCACAGAACCGCAACCAGCACCAAAGCTGAGCTCCGGCCACCAAACCCGAACCTCCAGGCGCCGAGTGTATATATAGCCTGGGGGTGGGGCATGGCAGCCGCGGCCCCCTGTCTTTATTTGGAGTGTGGAGCTGCAGGGACAGCCGGGCCTCTCAGTCCCATGTGACTGGTTGGCTTTCAAACTACCTGCACGTGGTGCCCAAAGTAACCAAACATGTGCAAGACTTTCGACATTTTTACTTTTTTGATTGCAGTCACAGGTTTTTTTTCGAATTGAGTTTCCCCTTGCGGGGACTGAAAAAATGCCCCTACGAGGTCAAAATGACAGGTTTTTATCCTATTATGGGGACATTTGGGAGAGCATACAGGAGAGCAGAAGATAGAGAAGAGCAGAGGATGGAGGGAAGGAAAAGAAGGAAAGCAGAAGATGGGGAGAACACAAGGAGAAGAGCAGGGTATGGAGCAGAGATCTTTTATGATGGTATCACAACATGCTTCTGTATCTGAGTAATTGTTTGACAGCCCTATTAACCATCTTTGCTTATTTTGAAATGTTGATCATCTTCTTATCTCCAGATCACTTACAGTGTTTGTTTTTGGTTACCCCATGCTAAGCTAACAGGGTCCTTGACAGCATTACCCTCCACCTGCCTCACAATACTCTGGCGAATCCATCTGAGACAACGTGAAATCAGCTGATAAGTTGGCGCACCCTCAGAAATTAGTGCCCTAGGTGGCCGCCTTTGACAATACGATTGACTGGCGCTGCTGAAAAGTTAATTTCAAATATTTAATAGCTGGTGCAATACAACACTTGGCCACACGGTGTAGTAAAGTCAAAGGAAACGTTTAAGGCCCAGTATGCAAGCGTACATTGTGCCGCAATATATGCTTGATTTAAGTTTAATTTTAATTTAGTTCGGTCTTGTGCTTCAAAACGTTTTTAGAATGAATAAAATAATTCGACTTCTTCTTAAAAGCAAATGCAATTATGCTGTGGGCTACTAGATGTAGTAAAGGCATATCATTAGATATAGGCCTACAGTACAACAGGCAAATATAATGACAGTACATTCTCCTAGTACCCATCTGGGCTTTTGTTCAATAAAAGAAAAGTGAACTAAATCCAGACAAATGGGAAAATGAAGGATCGGAGGGAGATTATCTGTGATCAGTTGTGCTTATTAAAACTACTCGTGACCTTATACCAATGGTCATAAGACAGTCAGCATTTAGCGCAAGCCTTTAATTATGGTGTACTTTAGCCTAAACTGACTTGTTGGCTTTAATTAGCCCAGTTGCCCATTTATACTGCAAGCAAGTTCAAGATAACGTGGAGTCTTTATTTTACTGAATAACCCTTGTATCTCTGGCATTCTGCCTGTCCTTCCACTGCGTCGCGTTGGCGATGGAGCTTGAGGTACCAGCGGAGACGATTACTGCCAAACCTTTTTCCAGTGTGTCCTGTAGAGACCCCAACTGCGCTGCCTTGTGTTGGGCGCAACTAGAGAGGCATGGAGACTATCAGAGAGCCAGGATTTTAAAAGTATATCATCAACTACAGACCGTTAGAGGTCATAATTAAATTAAATGAAGACATGATTAATTACCTTGTATCTCATTACCCTCTTGCTGATAGTCTGTATTTAAGCATATGGAACATAACTGCACTTCCAATTTTCAGATCTACGAATCATCTTGGCAATTGGTGAAAAGCTTATGTTACAGGAGTAAAAACCATACATTAGAAAATAAACATGTGTACTTGTACTTTATTATTGCTAATCATTTCCACTGAAAGACTTTATTCATTATTGATTTAATGCATCATTAATTAGTCCTTAATTAGTAGGTTGCGTACAAGATGTCCTACTTATTACTGTAATGTTAATTACTTTATATAAAGTACTATGTCCTCAGGTGGTGTATGTGTGTGGGCGTGCATGTGTGTATCTATCTATCTATCTACATGCGTATGCTGCTTCACAAAAGCGAATGCTTCTCGTACTTTGCTTTTTCTAGATGGCAAACATTGTACCATGAACAACCTTAAACACACAATGAGGTTCAGTCATACACGCGCACACACAGTATTCTCTGCTTTTAACTCTGCATCCCTGGCGTTTCAGCTGCTTCTGGTTTTATGGCACTTTAATTAGCACCTCGCTGCCACATTAATCCTGAGGTGAGATTAAGTATCATCCAGTTAATTATTCTAAATAGCTTCGACAAAAACCGTCAGACCCCGAGGCATTTGCAGTGTGCATATATCTGCTGTATGTCCATCCTTCACGTGGGGTTGGGTCAAGGACTTCAAGATCAGGACTGAAATGAAGAAAACTTGGTGACACAATTCCCTCTGGCATATAGATAGATACGTACTGGCTGGTAACTGAGATACTCGCGACTCATGGAAAGAAAATCATAACCACGTAAGCTACCTTTTACATAAGCACAAGATAAATAAGTGTGCAGTGACCCTTGGGACAATGTGTAACGCGTCATACAGAATGGAGGAGACGGGGACTAGCATCCATATGCCAGAATCGCAGCTGCACGCGATGTAGAAAAAGTAAAAACGCACAGCACGCGATCCCAGTAGGAGCGTCCTGCCCGAGCCGTCGGCCGCTCTGGTCTGTGGGAACAGAACTGGCTGCACTGGAGCGTCCCGCCCCGTCCCGTCACGCACACGCGGCACGCGCTCCTTGTCAAAAGGCGTCAGTGCCAGATCTGAGGATCGCAGCATGTCCGAGTTCTCTCGGGAATTACCACTGCGGGGCAAGTGTTTGCAAAACATGCAGTCAGCGTAAAACCTTCCCCGGCATTAATAAGAGGAGCGTCGAGTCCCATCCCCAGCGTGTCTGTGATAGAATAAGCAAAGAAAAACACCATGTTGTTGACTAGGGAGACCAGAGCCAGTGCAGCGTTCATTCAGGCAGAACTGTGTGTATCTGTCTTCAGAACTGGCGGAATTCCAGGGCTTCCTCTATAGACACAAAACACGGGCGTCGCGCGTTCATGAAATACCTGCAGTAAATCTCACAAATGCGAAGACCAAGCACCCAGTACAGAGGAACGTCCATAACAGAAAAACCGATCGGAGGTGATAGAAAGCAAACGTAAGTACCGTGCCGGTGCCACCAGGGGGCACTAGAGGTCATTCTAAGTGTCAAAGACACCAAGGACAAAAGTTTCTCCCCGATCACCAGTCAGCAGATTGCTAGGAACCTGGAGGTGAACTCGGTGTCAATACAGCATATACTGTACTGTACCTCAGTACGCTCTATCTTAATGAGGCACTTCAGTATGTACTTCATAAAAAGCGCGTCACATACCATTAGTGCAGATAAGGCACACAGACACACTGACCGGGATCGGATCTAGGTCATTTTCGGCGGAGGACGTTTCTTTTCTTAGAGAAAACCTCCACGTACGTATAGAAGTCGTCTGCTGGCGTAGCTTTTCAGTGTGAGAGTTACAGGAGCCAGACTCCAAGCCCTAAATTCCAGCTTCTACATCTGGGTCAGCCTCCACTTGCGGAGACAGGCGGTGAAATCAAAACAGAAAGGTAACCAGTGTCAGGACGATAAGCTGTCTGTGCGATACAGGGTGCGAATAAACAAGCTGATCATAGAAGGACAAGCCTTAATAATTATCATGGAACCACACTTAATCGTGCTACTGGCAGCCTACAAGACATATGGAGTACCCTGCCTCCACACTATCGCCCCCTGCAGGCCACACACCAGGTCATCTTCCACACAGAGTCCCAGCAGGCCACCAGGCACAGATAAAAGCGAAGTTGCTCACGCAAGACAGGGCTGCTCCAGTTAATCTTCAGCCTGGATTCACACTGAGCCCTTAACCTGTGACCCAACTTCACAGCTATAAACGGTACAGGGGGGGCAGGCAGCGTTTGTCTGGTTGTCTGATAAGAAAAGAGGGAGACTGGAGAGCTTTATTAAAAAAAAAAGGCAACTTTATTAATACTTTTTCTTCAAGAAAATATAAAATCAGTTAAGGACATAGCATAGTTTTTTGCTTCAAACAAATAGAAACAAACTGCAGAGGTGTAGAGCAGGGCCCCCCCCCCCCACCACTCACCCCCCCACGGAGGCCCTCCCCCAGAGGAGACAACGGTGCCGCTGTCCGTGTTTCAACGTGCAAAGGAACAGGATGCATATAGAAGACAGGGTGTAGATAAGGCAGACCCTCAGGAACACATCGTGGAGGAAGCGTCCCGGCTAAAGTGACAGTGTCTTTAAATAAACCCCCCCCCCCCTCCCCAAAAAAAAGCTCAGCTTTCAGAAATACCTAGTATTGCACAAAGATCTACTAGTTATGTATGATTTGTGAAGATTTAACTAGTGGATCAAACCAGAAGTGGGATAAACTTGCCGGCGGGACAGAGGCAAAAACTCACATCATGATTAATATTCAGCTTAGTTATACTTTCAAGTAAGACAGTAATCGGCTGAGGCACAGCGACTGACTAGGGCATCTCCTGGTTTCGCTTTCGCCGTATCACCAGTGTGATAAGGCATCCCCCTTTCACCGAGATACCGCCGGGAGCCTGCTAGGCCAGTTTGACGGAGATAGGCTGCTCCTATCAGACATGGCCGGGGTCACATGGTTCGGGGACAGTGCCGGGACTGGACGCTCATTGCTCGTCAGTGTAAGTGCATGGGAGCAGAACCATAGAACTTATTGCATGTTCACTATAATAAACTGGAAGAGGATTTAAAACGTAAATTTAAATAAGCATTAAAATAAAGTAAAACTGGCAAATACATAGAATTTACATTTGTCTGACTTTCACTGGATTAGGAAAAAAACAGCAGAGACATGTTGTAGATAGCGCTCCTCAGGTCAATTGATTCACTTCGGTTAAAAAAAAATATATATATATTTAAAGTAAATATTTAAAATACACAGATTGTCAGAGGATCTTAAAACATATCTCAGTGACGGCTGGTTGAAGTCTGTGGTGTTTGGCCGGGAAGGGCCGACCTTCACGTGCGGCACATCTCTGGGTCGAATTCACTGGAGCAACCGAGAGGGGGCACCCCCTGGTGGATGGGAGGAGGAGTGACGTCTGTCCCCGCCAGGCTAAACAAACTGGCGCAGGTAGGCAGGTAGACATGTTGTGCACGCTCCACTCTCGCCCGGCACACTGGGCATGACTGCAAAGACAGTGGCACAGATCAGCGAGTGCAACATCGCCCCTTTCGTGCACACAGCATCCATTAAGACGCCAACCGTCGTGTTTGCAGGATGCCAAAGCTCGCTACCCGCTACCCTAACCTCGACATATGCCAAACTATGCAACTCACACAGGAAGGAGAGACTTGTAAGAAAAAAACAGAAGTAGCACATAAACACATACTAGCAACTAAAAATACTTCTTCCCACTTTGTACTAAACGTTTAACGTGCAGCTAAAACGGGCTTACAGGAAGTGTGCATTGCAGATGGACATTTGCTCACGAGTCTACGAGTCACTTTCTGAAGAAACTCATGACATTCCCAGAGGCTTCTGGGAACCCCCTAGACACATACTCTCCACAGGTCAGAACTGCGCAGACCCAGTTAGAATTAAATCAGAACCAGTCAGAACCACTCCCCCCTTACCTGCAGCTGGGCTGCGCAGCCCTGGCAGCAGACCATGTGACCACAGGGGCAGAAGGCAGTGTCAGTCTCCCCTTCACAGCAGAGCGTGCACAACAGCGCCTCCCGCAGCCTCTCCAGCCTCTCCAGCAGGGCGCGGCTCTGCGGGCAGCTGCCGCAGTCGGGCTCGCCCTGAGTGGCGGGGGCCCCGAGTGGCGAGTGGGGGGGCGCGTACTGTCCGGCACGCACCACCAGGTCCACCAGGCCGGCATTGTAGAGCACGCGGCGCGCGTGGTCATACACCTCTTTGGAGGTGCGCCGGATATCGAAGACGTATTTCTTGCCCAGGTTGACATTCTCGTTGAGGAACAGGGACGCCAGATGGCCCTTGAAGTCGCGGCTGTACTGCATCATGACAGCGTTGGTCACCGTGTCACACCTGAAGACCCCCCCCCCAGAAACAGATTAAATGAACTGGTCCATTCAGATTTCCCTGTAGTAACACCCACTGCAAAGCCGTAATTTCTATAATAGAGGGTATCAGAGATACGAAAGATTAATGTATGTGGGTATTTGTCTCTAATAGCCCAGTTTTCCCAAACGGGCAGTAAAAGGCCTTCCCAGCGGGGGGGTCCCAAGCCGCACTATACAAACAGCTGACGCGCTGGTTTACATTGGAACGACCATCAGAAGTCAGTTCAAACAAACCAATGTAAGCTTTTGAATACAAACAACATGCACAGCTGAGACGTATCTGAATGGGTCATTGTTACTCCATGTCAGCTGCCAATGGCAAAGCGGCTCATGAAAGGCTGTTAAACAAGACCTTAGCCCACAGCCATATTTACCAAAACCATTAACAGGACTGAGGGAAACCCCAAACCAAAAGTAAACAACGAAGACGAGAGACAGTGGGATACAAGCCGAAAGCGCGTCGTTATGGAAAGTGGAGCTGAACACGCACACGCACACGCACACGCACTGACCGGTAGAAGGCGTGTGTCTCGGTGATGGCCCGGTAGAGTCCGCTGGCCGCCCGGCTACTGATCAGCTTGAAGAGCAGCACCACGCTGTCGCCAGACTCCTTGGTCACCGTCAGGTAGACGCTCTTTCCTGACTGGGTCGCTATCTGGATAACCGGATAGGCGATCCTTTGACCAGAGAGACGGGTGCGTGTTTGGTCAGCGCCGCAAAAAAAAGCCGACTGCAGCAATTACCCAGAATGCACAAAGCAGACGGCCGCGCTACCTGTTGATGAGAGTCAGGTCATCCCTGCAGACGGAGATGCCCTCTGGGCCGATGCCGACAGCCAGCTTCTGGCCCGTGGCGTCCCGCGCCCAGTGCCATTCTACCCCGTAGTGCTCCAGCGTGGAGACTAGCTGCAGGGCCTGGTACTGCACCGCCTGTGCACTCAGTCCCGCCAGGGCCTTGTGCTTGGAAATGATGCTGCATGAGAACAGGACAGAGGAGGTCAGCATATACGAGACAGCAGGAGCAGCCCACCCTGCCCTGCCCCCTCCAGTCATGTGACCAGCAAGGAACTCCCCCGCTTGTGAAAGAGCAGTTCAGTTAAAACAGAGGTTATACACTATATTGGCAAAAGTTTTGGGACACTTGCATGTACATACACAAACTTTAATGACATCCCATTCTTAATATGGAACTGGCCCACCCTCTGCAGTTACTAGATTCAACTCTTCTGGGAAGGTTGTCCACAAGGTTTAGGAGTGTGTTTGAGAATTTTTGACCATTCTTCCAGGAGAGTATTTGTCAGGTCAGGCACTGATGTTGGATGTGAAGGCCTGGCTCACAGTCTCCGCGCTAATTCATCCCAAAGGTGTTCTATCAGGTTGGGGTCAGGGTTAATGCAGGCCAGTCAAGTTCCTCCACACCAGACTCGCTCATCCATGTCCTTATGGACCTTGCTTTGTGCATGAAATTGTCCAAAATGACTTGAATGCTGCAACATTAAGAGTTCTTTTCACTGGAACTAAGGGGCCAAATCCAACCGCTGAAAAACAACCCCACACCATAATCCCCCCTCCAAACTTTACACTTGGCAGAATGCAGTCAGGCAAGTACGGTTCTCCTGCCAATCGCCAAGCCCAGACACGTCCATCGCATTGCCAGACGGAGAAGCGTGATTCCAGCTCTAGAATCCAGTGGCGTCGTGCTTTACACCACTGCATCTGAGGCTTTGCATTAACTTGGTGAACTTCCATTCCATGAAGTTCTCTTCGTACTGTTCTTGAGCTAATCTGAAGGCCACGTGAAGTTTGGAGCTCTGTAGCTATTGACTCTGCAGACAGTTGGCGACGTCTGCACACTGTGCACCTCAGCATGCGTTGTCCCTGCTCTGTGATTTTACATGGTCTACCACTTCATGACCAAGTTGCTGTTGTTCCAAATTGCTTCCACTTTGTTATAATACCACTAACAGTTGACTGGAATATTTAGCAGCAAGGAAATTTCACGAATGGACTTATTGCACAGGTGGCATCCTACCACAGTGCCATACCTGAATTCACTGAACTGCTGAGAGTGACCCATTCTTTAGAAACAGTCTGCATGCCTAGGTGACCTGTGGCTATGGAAATGATTGGAACACCTGAATTCAATGATTTGCAGGGGTGTCCCCAAAACTTTTGACAATATAGTGTATGAACCAGAAGTACCGCCACAGGGAAAGAATGAGGTCAAGGCATGAAGCGGAGAGGGTCTGAAAACACAAAGCACAGTGATAATCTTACTGATTAACCAGGCTGTTAGTGTGCAGTTTAACACGTGAACATTCTAACCCCAAAAAGGACCCAGAAACCCTCTATAAGGGGTCTGACTGACACAACCCACTCATCCCGCACTCGTGTGCGTACAGAACACCACCCCCGTGTTCTGACACAGCCTGACTGCCGGCCTACGCCCAGGGCCAAAGCGGCAACGCTTTCAGGACGCCGGCTGACTCAACACCCCGCTCTCATTTTCCTATGAAACATTTACGTCCCCGAAAAAGGAAATTTCGACAGTTTGCCAGCAGATTCCCGAAGTCCAGCACAAATAGGAAATAAGCAGGAATATTTCCCATTTATTAGTTCTGACCCGTGGGGGCGGCCTCACCTCTCGATGGCAGCAGCGCCAGGCTCCCGCCCGCAGAGCTCGCAGTACCAGTACTTGGCAGTGTTCTGGTTGTAGTCCCCGAACTCGACCTGGGCCAGCAGCGCGCTCAGCATCTCCGCCTGCTCCGGGCTCATCCGCATATGCCCGTTCTGAAGGTCCTCCTTGATGTGCATGAAGAACAGGTGCCTGGAGTGGTAGGGGGAGACGGGGGCGGTCAGTAAACAGGGTAATCAGGGGTAGGAGGGCTGAGGTATGCATGTGTCTGTGCCAGTCAAGCAGCCTGTCCTTGGGGGGGGGGGGGGGGTTGGCAGCTGATACGTGGAGGGTTTCTGCCAACAGCTGGACTGAACACAGGGGGACAGTGTGACCGCAGACAGTTATAAACAGTCACGACTCGAGGAATCCAGTGCCATCAGCACCCAGGTGGGGTTGAAGGGAGGGCAGGGGCGTGTGCGGGCATGTCACTGGGAAGTGCGGGGGACGGGGAGTCCCGGGTTCGAGCGCATCACGCAGAAAGGGGAGAGCTGTGACCCCTGAACATTCGGGAGACAGCTCACTGCGAGAGTGACCCAGCAAGGACACGGCGCAGCCCCCGTCAGAAAGAGCGGCACGCTCGATACCGACGCCCCCGCCCGGACACCCAAAGCTGGCAGGAGGATCTTACACCCCACCCGAAATGAGTCTGTAGGAGGTGCGGCAGCTTATCAATTATTCAGCTTTGCTGCACAAACAGGCTTTCGACCCAGTTTCATTTGGACTGCCTGAGCAATCCCAGCCATGGGGGGGGGTACAGCTACCCCGAAACACAGCCGAACCTCAGGTCCAGACCCCCACCAGGCCCCCTCCCAGACACGCCAACCGACCTGCAGTGACCTCGCTGACCACAGCTGCAGGGGGCACAAGTTAAACCAGATATCTTCCCGTTTTGGGCAGCAAATAAGGTCACAGACACCCCCTGTCCCCACGCAACGAATACTTCCGCCAATCAGATTAAGCGTAACAGTACCCCGCTGTACAAGGAGCCGTCTGGAGGGAAACGTGAGCTGCTGCTGGTAAACAAAAGGACACGCCCAGGGGTTACTGCCGGACACGCCGCCACCGCGCCCAACCAGCCTTTCCAGCCCCCCCCAGTGCCACAGAATGTTTATGCATGACTTTGACGGAAAGTCATGACACAAGCAGCACATAGTGGCGCCGGCGGTGGGAGGATCTAGGCAGGCGGGGGCAGCAGGCTCTGTAGGACGCCTGGCCAATCCTGCACCTCGGCTGCGGAGAAACGCCATTGGCCGACTAATCTGTTACCTCAGAGCTCCCCCTGGCTCCACACAGGCCACTCTGTATTTTCGGGTTCACGGGACCCATCAGTGAACTAGAACATTCAGCTGTCGCTTGGTCCCCCACTCGTGTGAACCCCCCTGCACCGTCTCACCACGGAGATTCTCAGTCACGCACTTCCTGTTTACAGCTGCTCCGAACCCGATGGCCACGTGACGCTCACCTTTGAGCAGAGATGCTTTTATGGATATGATGAAAGATCAGTGATACCTTCATGCCTCTAGGATCACAGAGACCGGCAGACCGACCAAATACATCCACGCTCTTAAATAAAAAATAAATGAATAAAGCGCGTGTAGATTTGCCTAAACTGATTCCTCAGGCCGGACACCTGCTTTCTGTCCGACACAGCACTCACACACAGAACGGCTACTTTGCCTCAAGATTCAAGATTCCTTGCACAAAAAAACAGGTCAGACGAACTGAAAGTCTCCTTGAGTGACTTTATAGCCAGACAATCTGCGCAGAACAGAGTAAACTACACCGAAGTCCGGACTGAGCAGAGAGATACCCTCCCCACGCACGGAGGCAGTAAGCCAGCCCTATCGCTCTCCAGGAAGTTCAAAGCCGATGGGAAGGGGACACAGAGCATGAGGAACACGGACTTGCTAATTCTACTTAATCCTGCTGCAGGCCAGCTTGGGTACAGGGTGTAAATCTGCACTTATGCCCAGTCGACTCCTTGACAGCATGCATGTCTGTAATGCACCTTCTGCCTTAATTGCACGTCCCTTTGGACAAAAGGGACTGATAAATAAAGGCACGCAGGCAGGCACTTGCACAAAGCAGAGGCTCCAGGCTGGCATGTCATAATCTACCACACATAACGGCAATGCAGCAACCATGAGCACAGATCCGGAATAATTTGATTACCAAGCTCAAACTGCTTCATGGGTGGAAAACGGGGTCAGTTCAATAGAGAGGGAGCGAGAGAGCAACATCACAAAGGCAACAGGATGTGTCAGGAGGCTGAGGCACCCCAGCAAAGGCGGGATGTGGTCCAGATGTGTCCTTACATGACCGACACCATGTGGCGTCCCCAGGACTAAGGTTCCATTATTCAAATCACACACATATTCCCAGGAATTATCAAACAGCCATCCATGTTACCATTAATTAAACACATTTTTAATCAGGACTCAGGCACACGGTGGAGTCCTGAGCTTCACCCCCACCCCACCCCCGATTCCCAGTCGAACATCTGTCTTAGCACCGCTCAGATACACCCTCAGAGGGCGCTAATCACACCAGAAGGTGGCACAATATGGTGGTTTGGAACAATGGGCTCCGCTGAAGGGACAGAATCTCGGCACCACAGGGGAGCGTCTTCAACGATTCTGGGGGTGCCTATTTATCAGGGCCAGCCTCGGCAGCAAGCTACAAGAGGGGTGTGTGTGTGTGTGTGTGTGTGTGTGTGTGTGTGTGTGTGTCTGTGTGGAGTTTCCAACAGGAACACGTAGATCTCCACGTAACGCCCCGAGCGTGTATACCACCCTGTTAGCACCCAAGCAGGAACTGCAAAAGCCTCACTCTTCAACTACACAGAATCCCCCCCCCCTTCACCAAGGGCCGAGCCACATGCCTAGTGACTGGACCGGGCCGGCCAATCAGAAGACGAGTTTTGCGATCTGTGGGCGGCGTGCTAACAACGATGCTTCAGAGCGGATGGGCGGCATGGCCCCGGGCTCTCTGGCAGAGGTTAGAGAGAGTCAGTGAACTCCAGTAACACTGGATGATCTCACTCACCTAGTTACTGCTAACGATCGCTGTCGGGCAGACAAGAGGCTCACTGTTAGTCAGAGGCGCCATAAGGACGGCAAGCGGACCAACGGCGTGGGTTTTGCTCCGGTGGACTAGTGTACTCACCAACACGTCGACCCAGAACCCCACAGACACACAGGGGTGAAGTGCCCAAGGCAGCCTCAACCACAGAAAGATTGGGGGGGGGGGGGGAGATTAACAGGCACCCCAGAGTTCCAGCTAGACTCTCCTGCCCCGGCTGCTTGGGCTGACCGAGGACAGACGCAGCCCAAGCAGCCGCCAACACGCCGCTCACTCCACACCGTCCATGCCCGACGCATGAAACCAACCCGCGCACAAGTGCAGGAAGCGCAGCAGAAGAGCAGAGGGAACAGGCCGGCGACATGCGGAAGCCGGGGGCCTAACCCGACCTCGTGCTGCCGCGTCCCCTGGCAACACCAGACGCATAACTTCCTGCTAAGCCACCAACAGCTTGCTATGAAAACGTGGATGGGCAGAAAAGGCCCAGTTCAAGTGGAAAAACGAGGACAGAAGACACCACGAAGACCACGAACACCCCAAAAAAAAAAAAAAAAAAAAAAACGCAACAGCGCATGCCGCAGAGAAGCTCTGTGTAGCGTGCGCATTAAAGAAAGCGCATGTCAGCAAGAAACTGACATGTGCAAATCGCAATAAATGCATGTCCTACACAGGCTCTGTAACACGCATATTAAATGTGCATGTCGCTGTAAGGTCTTAATAGTGGCAGCACGAGTTCCTTATGCTGGATGGCCGCCTGCGCCATGGAACACACGCATACTAAATTAGAAACCGGACGCTGCCCCCCCACCGGCCCTGCCATCTGTTTGAGACCGCTCCGTTCTGCCAGGGGTCAGCCAACGGCTGGGCACCCAAACGAATTACTCAGCAACACCCCCCCCCCTCCCCGCCAACTCTGACTGAACAAAAGGCATGCGTCCGGCCCCCAGAGGGAGGGGGGACGGGTTCAACACGAAGCGGGGCCCCAGGCTCACTGTGACACTGGTGACCCGCCACGCCGAGGCGTGCTGAGACACGGACCGCGGTATCCATGCAGGATTTGGATATCGCAGGACGCTGAACAAAGGTAGGAGAGACGGGAAAACACCCCCAAAATGTCTCAGACACAAAATAGCCCTGTCAGGCTGTGAGCCACGCCAAGTCCGATCTGAACGTTCCCTAAGGGGTATTCCACAAAGCAGCTGCATAACTTAAGCTAAATGGGGGGGGGGGAAACTGTCCAATAGTGGGGGCGATAAGTGACATTCCTATTGGACAATCCTTACATTTAGCTTAAATTATTAGGCTAATGACAAAATCCTGTTTTGTGGAATAACCCCCCCCCCCCCAAAGTGAAAACAAAACAAGACAGCCTCAGGCAAGAAAGGAAAAACAAAAAGGAGGAAACATGAAGCAAGCATGCTGCAGAGAGCAAAGAAACCTGAGCACAGAGAGGGGGAGGGGCTCTGACGCCTTTATGCTCAGTAATGACCTAAAGTAACACCGAGGGACCGGGGTTACTATAGGGCGCCGTGCTGTGAAGGATACTTTCAGCTTCACAAGGAAGCAGTTTGTTATTCAATTACACCCAGTGGTCTGAGGCTCTGATGACAGCGCAGGTTCATCCACCTCATCATAAGACAGCACTGCAAAGACGTCGTCTGTATTTAAGCGTCCGTCATGTCAGCTCTGTCGTATGTGAATATCTCTTTTAGACCATGAAGTTTAAGTAATCCCCCCCCCTAGTTGGAAAATAAGCCACACTAGAGCACTTCACCTGGTCTGCTCCTGCAGGATGAGATGGGGCTCCACAAAGTACTTGACTCGCAGCTTGAGTCTGCAAGGAGAGACACTGTCCACCTGCTGCGAGATCCTGTTTCGGAGATTCAGCCACAGGCTCTCTCCTTTACAGCCGGAATACTGCAGTCCGAAGTAATCCACTTCTATTATTCCCAGCTTCCTACATACCTGGGGGGGGCAGCACAAAGCACGGTGCTTATTGCTGCACGTTTGACACTTCTGTTACAGGAGTCATTTTTTACAGGAAGGTTTTAATAAGACAGTCAACGAAAACTGATACAGGTAGTCAACACCGTGAAGCAAGTTACACAAGGCGGGGGGGTGCATTTAACTTTTATAATGGCGGTGATGCAGTTAAGAGATGTTTTATTTCCCCCCTTAACGAATAGCTGTTCCTAAGGAAGTGCATAACACGCTCCTTATACAGGAAATATCACAGCACCATGCGTCGGTCTAAAAGGTCGCCTAAGACGATGAAATGGTCCTTAGATCGCCAAACACAAACTCCCATCCCTGAATGAAAGTCAGCTAACAAATAGAAGTATTAACTTCTAAAATTTAGATCACGCAACACAGCGCCAGTGAGATATTTTTGAACATATTTCGTTTCAGTAGGTTAAAATAGCACATTCACGCCGCAATGAGAATAAGATCCGCATAAAGACGAGCTGGCTGCCTTAGAAAGGGGAAGGAATCATACGGGCGAGCGTTTGACCTATAGTAACCTCTTCAAGTAAGTTTCACGAAGCGCAAGTAAAACAGAGAACGAAAGACTACGCGATCAGTAACGCATCACACAAATATGTGTAACTTCGCATTATCTCTAGTGAAGTAAACTGAGAATAAGGAACAAACTTCAAACTGATGCTCCCCATGAAAGACTCGACTTTTCCCTATACTTTCTCGCTCCTCGTGTGAAGTAGGCAAACACATGAGCGCACTGTTTTGATACAACTGAGGATGATGCTATCCCACTCTCATTGAGTAACACGATTATACACAAATAAACAAACCCGTATGTTTTGTTTTCTTCCTCTTAGTTACAAACCTTAACAGCCTTTACTATAGATGTACACGGAAACTTAATCAAACCGCAACATGTTTGCAAACGGATGCACAACAAATAACATCAATCGGGCACCAAAACAGGATGAAAACACACAGCGGATCTCTGTACCTTATTCAGACAGTCTTCGCCGTTTGCTTTGGTATCAACCTCCACCTCCATCACCACCGAATCGGGACGGGTAATATGGCAGATCATTTTCCCGTTTCGGCGACGCCGCAGAATCTTTGGTCTCGTCTTTCTTCAAAGAAAAAAACAACAAACATAAAATAAAAACCAGCAGGGCCGCTTTTCCCGCCGCCCTACATGAAGCTCTCAGTCACTCGCGGAGCCCAGTCCTGTCTGCGCTCTCAGCTGTATTTCAGCGCACTGCCTCCACCGATAACGTCACCCGGCAGCCAATGACGACGCGCCGGCCACCGGCTATGTGGCGCCCCCCGCCGGCCGACTCCGAAACTGCTAATTTCAAGCGAGTCCCCCTTGAAGTTTAATGAAGCCGCCCAGGCTGGCGGTGGCTCTTCCGCTCCGACAAGTGGAGCTTTGGGTCTTTCGGGCTAAATGTATTGTTGAAAGCACGACGCGTTTCCCCTCCCCACTGTCCAGGTGCCAAAACTCCATTTACTTCCATAGAATAAATTTTATTATACTATTATCAGTTGTAAGAAGGGGGAACGGCACACCTTGTCCAGTCTATTCCAGTCTGGAAAAGTTAATCTGAAATCCAGAGGACATGCTGTGTTTATATCTGTACGGTTCATCCTGCATTCTCCATGTTTACATTTTCGTTTACTAGCCATTTATCCCAAGCCAGTTTTGGTTTCCATAAATGTGCCCCCCAACTCTGCTTAATCCAAAAGGTCTAAATCTGCTCGCAGACATCGAAGCAAATTAAGCATCTGTTAAAAGACTTAAAAACTGTCAGTAGAGCACGGTAATTGTGGGTGTTCTATCCTTAGTACTTAAGAGAGGAGTTAAATAAGGTACCATTTTTCAGCCTGAAGACAAACCCAAAAGGACTATAGGCCTAGCTGTCATTACCACCAATGGGTTGTTACGGAGTGATTTAACTTATGACTATACAGGACGTCCTAGGTACGTGGTATTATTTTAGATTTCCTGTCCGGTTCATACAGCAGGATATTTTCGAATTACTGGAGGAACAGTCATATTTTACTTTCCTCGTTCTACTTAGCTGGGAGGCTGCTGAAATGTTATATTCCAACACAATATTCAGGAAAAGCGGTCCACCTGAAACCGGAGAGATTATTTCGGGTACATAGTACTCATCAGCACACAAACAATGACAAGGAGAGAAAAAAATCCGCAATTCAAAACTGTCAAGTTCCCGATGCCAAAGCCGCTATGTAATTATTAGTCATGGCCGGTTCCCTGAAGCGGTGCAACTTCCACTGCAGTGACAACACACATGCTGCATGTTTTTACTGGCCTTTGTACTATTAAGAATGGCAAACTCATTTCAGCTAACAGGTCGGGTTGGGTACAATCCAACCTCAAATAGGCCGAACCAGGAAAATCAGTGTGGCCGGCTAATAACTCGTTAAACATTTAATTTCCAAGAATCATGATTAAAAAGGTACATCCTAAATGAACACGCAGGTTGATCATAAATCACCTACACAAATTATAAGCAATTTTCCAAAGTATCAACGGTTTTCCCATTTTGCACCACAAAAAATTAGCCGACAGACAGCAGTTAAAATAGAATCAGAGAGGTGGGGGTGCTCCCTAATGATGAACTGTACAGTAGTTTTAGTTCATCACATTTCTGATCACAGTCGTTGTAAGGTGCAGTACGTTCCTTTCTCAGCATGCTCTGTTACTACTTTAAAGCCATACAAAACAAACTAGAAACTATGATCAGAAACTTATCTTTATTTGATATAATTATTGCAAATATCACGTCGTAAAACAGGTCTAATAGGCCACTTGATTTATAACAAAATATGCAGGCCTAAATTAAATTTAAAAATGCATACAAATGACTTATCAGTACAAGTAATTATATTCTTGCTTATTCATTCGTAATGACCCGATGAATATTATTATATTAACATATCCAAGTTATTCACCCATTGCTTTTTATACTTGCCTGTCCTCTGACAGTCTAACTAGTAATTGACGGTTTGGCAGTAGTACGGTAAACGAAATCAGTCAAAATACTAAGACACCTGACATTAATCAAATCGCACGCAGCGAATACCTTATCCACTTCGGAAATCAGAACAACTAAAGAAAAATTCACGTTAAAGCTGATGAAAAAATTGATTGTTAGCGCAAAGCCGACTATTTATTAAACAGATCACTTTGGATATTTTACTGAGCTGTGCTCAGGCAAGGTGCGATTTGGACATACGAAGGCGGGACTGGTAACCCCGACTACAGAACATTAATTGTACTTATCAAAGTGTTATACACTGCTCAAAAAAAAATTAAAGAAACACTTTTAATCAGAGTATAGCATCAAGTCAATTAAACTTCTGGGATTTTGATCTGGTCAGTTAAGTAGCAGAGGGGGCTGTTAATCAGTTTCAGCTGCTTTGGTGTTAATGAAATTAACAACAGGGGCAACAATGAGACGACCCCCAAAACAGGAATGGTTTAACAGGTGGAGGCCACTGACATTTTTTCTCCTCAAATTTTCTAGTTTTTTCACTAGTGTTGCATTTGGCTACAGTCAGTGTCACTACTGGTAGCATGAAGTGATACCTGGACCCTATGGTTGCACAGGTAGTCCAACTCCGGGCAATGGCATGTATTGATGCGCCATCCTGGAGAAGGTTTGCTGTGACTCCCAGCACAGTCTCAAGGTCACAGAGAAGGTTCCAGGAGACAGGCAGTTACTTTATGAGAGCTGGAAAGGGCCCTAGAAGGTCCTTAGCCCATCACCAGGACCGATATCTGCTCCTTTGTGCAAGGAGAAACAGGATGAGCACTGCCAGAGCCCTACAAAATGACCAGCAGGCCACTGGTATGAATGTCTCTAACCAAACAACCAGAAACAGACTTCATGAGGGTGGCCTGAGGGCCCGATGTCCTCTAGTGCAGCGTTTCTCAAAGTTATTTGTCCTGGGGACCAGTCATGTCAGGCTTTGGGGCTGCAGGGCCCAGCATAAACGACCCCCCCGCAGATCAGCATAGATAGATAGATATTATTATTATTATTATCATTATTATTATTATTATTATTATCATTATTACACCACTACTGTTATTACTATTAGTACCTCGGCTAAATTTGAGATTATTGCCAAATAAATATAGTATTGCCAAGTAAATATACAGATATATATATAGTAATTAGGCTGTTGTTGTTGTTGTTATTATTATTATTATGTGTATTATTATCGCGTTTTCTTTTGAAGAAGTCGTCTGATTTATCTTTTAGATGTGCATGTTTTGTTTCCAAATGCCAGCGTAATTTCGATGGTTTCATAGCCTTGATATTTAGCATAGCTTGGCATATGACACAGATTGGTTTTGGGGGGGAACTATCGCTGTGTGTCTGTGAAAAGTTTGGAGCGAATGAGACAAAGGGCGGGAACACTGAACATTCTAGAATGCTGAAACAACATTCTACGTGAAGTCGGGGGGGAGGGTCACGCAGTGACAGCAGCGCTGAGATCAGACCTGATCTGACTGAATTTTGATTGGTGCAGAAGCGAGGCTCCGCGGACCGGCAGGAACCCTCTCATGGACCGGCACCGGTCCGCGGCCCATAGTTTGAGAAACGCTGCTCTAGTGGGCCCTGTGCTCACTGCCCGGCACCGTGGAGCTCGATTGGCATTTGCCATATAATACCAGAATTGGCAGGTCCGTCACTGGCACCCTGTGCTTTTCACAGATGGGAGCAGGTTCACCCTGAGCACATGTGACAGACATGAAAGGGTCTGGAGAAGCCATGGAGAATGTTACGCTGCCTGTAACATTGTTCAGCATGACCGGTTTGGTGATGGGTCAGTGATGGTCAGGGGAGGCATGTCCATGGAGGGACACACAGACCTCTACAGGCTAGACAACAGCACCTTGACTGCCATTGGGTATCGAGATGAAATCCATGGACCCATTGTCAGACCCTACGCTGGTGCAGTGGATCCTGGGTTCCTCCTGGTGCCCGATGCCCGGCTTCATGTGGTGAGAGTAAGCAGGCAGTTCCTGGAGGATGAAGGAATTGATACCATTGACTGGCCCCCATACTCCCCTGAAATAATCCAATAGAACACCTCTGGGATATTATGTTTCGGTCCATCTGACGCCAGGTTGCATCTCAGACTGTCCAGGAGCTCAGGGATGCCCTGGTCCAGATCTGGGAGGAGATCCCCCAGGACACCATCCGCCGTCTCGTTAGGAGCAGCCCCGACGACGTCAGGCATGCATACAAGCGTGTGGGGGCCATGCAAGCTACTGAGTATGATTTTGAGTTGCTGCAATAAAATTTCAAATGGACTAGCCTGTCACATCATTTTTTCACTTTGATTTTTTAGGTGTCTTTCAATTCAGCCCTCTGTAGGTTGATGATTTTCACTTCCATCAAATGATGTGGCATCGTTTAGTTCCTAATACATTACCCAGTCCATATCAGTATAAGATTTCCAGCATGATTTTTTTCCCATTGAGATCAAAGTATTCCTTAAATTTTTTGAGCAGTGTATAAATGTATATAATGCCAGACAAATTTTAGGTGACAGGCAAGTAATTTGGACTTCAGTGCTTCAGTTGATCTCCAGTTACAGCAAGGTAGGTCTTTAGCTGTCATTCAGCGCAACTAATCATCATGCAATTGTTTACCAGGTAGTGAAGATTAAATAATTCACATGAAAATTAAATTCAAATTCCTGTGTGCAACTGCATTGCACACTATTTCTTCAGCTTTGTGCATGCATGTCTTCACAAAGTCATCTTCAAAGTGATGACGTTCCTATTTCGTAATTCCTATTAACGAACAGCTGCACCCATTTTTCTCCGGACGGAAAATATGACTGATGCTTCCTCGGGCAGGTCAGCAATCCATTTATTTTGTCCTATGATGCCCCCCATGTAGAAAAAACGAAGGATATTTCTTTCCTTACAAAATACGTAGTGGGCGATACGAAACATTATGTATCCAAATTATGAAATCATCCTCTGGGCTTTTTTAACGTTTACTAAATGACCAGACAATACAGAACTCACAACGTGTGTTTATTCAGCAGTAGCGGCCCCGTGTTGCAACCGCTGTACTTCACCCACATAAGTGCACTCCCATTGCACATTGATGTTTTAATTATTCAATGCATCAGTACAGTATTCTAGTTGCTGTTGAGTATTATAAAACATTTATCATACCATGTATGATATGAATATCCAAAGATTAATGCAATATTCATAATAGATTTATTATTTAAGCTAATTTTAAAACCAGTACTAACGGTATTAACGTTTCAAAAAATGTGAAAACATCCTAGAAAGTGCTGCCATTCTTGCTAAAGGATGATTTATTCCTGATATACTATTGCTCTTAGCACGAAGCTGTTTAGGATTCGTGACTTTGAATAGCTAGAAATTCTCTTTTTTCCCCCAGACAAGAGTTTGGGGAAATTCAGGCTAAGTGTACGAACTCACCGCCAAGCAAGCAGACGACACCTGGGATTTTAGAGAGTCTCCCGTCTCCCGTGTTTTTCCCGCTGCTTTGCACCTGTTTTCTCATTGGTGCAGAGCCTGTGCTTAAGCCCCGCCTTCATGTGGCCCCTGCCAACTGAGTGCACAGCTCAGACTGACTTCCCATCATCGCTTTCAGGGCCCCCAAGATGCAGATTAGCTTCTGTATGAAATATGACACCATGTTGCGATTTGAGAATTTTTTTTCCTCTTTATCCACAGCATACCAAATGTCACTTAAATAAATAGTCTTTTAATCCTATAGAATTCTCCTCTTTGTTTGGGTAAGCTGCTGTAAAATGTAACATGGTGTGTTCTTCCAGAAGTTAAATGTCTTTAAACATTATCACGGTATGTTACGTCCCATTCAGTTCCCTGAATCTTATATAAGGAATGTATCAGTGGAAGCTTTAAGCTTGTGTGATGTCATAAAAAATCCATAGTCGACGTGTCAGAGAAGCGATGATGTCACAGATGCTCAATGTGTTCCGACGTACAAACCTTCGGCGATGTTCGGTATCTATTTCATGTCTGACATCCAGCTCTACCTGACCTCCTGCCCCTGAGCTCACCGCGTTCGGCTCGCCTTTCTGCACACCCCGCTTATATTGCAGCCGGGACGAGGGAATCGTTACCGTTCACAGAGGTTTGCGTTTATTTATTTAGTAGATGCTTTTATCCAAAGTGATGTGCAATTGAGACAGCAGGGTGAGACAGACCCTGGGTATCATGGGAAGGTTGCGTCCAGACCCTGGGGTAACTCAAGGGCCCAACAGTGGAATCCCTCTGCTGGCCACAGGATTTGGACCAGCAGCCCTCCGATCATGGGTAGGACGCCCTAACCCTTTGTTCCCCCCAAGATGAATTTGTTGCACACCCTAGCAAACCTGCAGTTCAACACACATCACTTTCCAGTCTGGATCATTGACTTGGTCTCCGTTAAGGTCTGCTAGGCGCTGAGGGCTAAAAAAGCCAGGCTACCCTTTTCAGACCACGTTTCAACAAGTGTCACCATGATCATAATGTTCTTATGATACTTTGATATGACTGCGATGTAATTCAGGGTTATTTTGATTACATCTTGGTTTTACTAAACTCATTTATTCAGGATGTTGACTGAGGATTCATTCTGGTTTATTGAGTGATATCCATGGACGCATACAAAGCCAGCCCAGCCTCTGATTTCAGTGAACTTGTGAGTCCAGTTTCGTGGGAGTCGGGCCCGAAGGGGTCCAGGGTCACAGGTTCTTGTCGGACCCAGCAGCCTCACAGAATTATCTGCTAAAATAAAGGAAACATGAGTCAATGAGGCAGCAGTCACGTTCCCTATCCTGTCAATGGATGTCTTTCAGGCTGATACAGGTTTCAGTCAGTGGTGAATCATGTAGGTATCCTCGGGGAACTTCCTGTCACGCACGACACGTGCAGGAAATGCACAGTGATCACAGACCCACGTCGGCCTGCCGGTGTTTTGTCTTTGCAGAGATATAAATGTCACAAACTGTGATGTGCCTCAACCAAACAAAAAAAGTTCCCTTCAGTATCAGAAATGACCCGTTGTGAAGGCCTATCTGAACACACATAAAGAACATATGCCAAATCTACATTTTCCTGGACAATAGGGGCAAACCCATGCAGAGAAAGAGAAGCTGCAAATCACACACACACACACACACACACACACACAAACACACAGGTTTGTAATTATATCTTTGTGGGGACTCTCCATTCATTTCTATGGGGGAAACTCTAATCCCAACACGACGACCTTAACCCCTACCCAGCCCTAAACAAAATACAAAACTTTTGTTTTTTCAGTTTTTTGATTGCATTCAAAGATGTTTACAGGGACCGGAAAGATGATCCCCACAACATCAAAATAACAGGTTTTTATTACATTGTGGGAAACATTTAATCTCCACAATGTAATTTAGAAATAACACACACACACACACACACACTTCAAACCCAGAGTCTGCATTATTGGTGCAGACCTAATTCTCTGCATGGTCAGAATGCTCAAAAGGAGGTAAATGGAGAGCAAAAATAGGCCATTTCAGCTTATTTATTAGTAGAATTATTATTAGTAGAATTTCAACTGGACTGTAATGGAAATGACTGTGACTTAAACATGCATGTTTATTCACAAGACTGTACTGTTTTTGTTTTCCATCCAGGATTTATCTCTGTCAGCGGAGAGTGGCACAGAAAAGGATCTCAGCAGGTGGTCAGCATATAATTCATGCCTCCTACCTGGCATTTAGCTTCAGATGTTGTGTCCCATATCTCAGTATGTCCCCTTTTATGGAGATCTGGCCATTATGTGCCAAATGGGTCACGCTGGACTCATAGCCAGCAGGTCTCCAAACCTAAACAAGACATCTTCTGCTGGCCAGACACTGGAAGATCTCTGCGGTGCATCATCCGAGTGGCACGTCGACTTGTATTCCCAGAAGGACTGGAACAAACAAGTGGATTCTCCCTTTCAAAGGCTGGGAAGAAAGTTGTGCTTAGATGTAGGTATAAATGGTTTATCTGCCTCTGTTGCAGATTAAAATCTTGGATCTGAGCCAACATGTCAATAAATACCCATTGGCACCAGTGTTTTAATAAAATCTCAGTCAAGTAAAAAAGGTCGAAGGGAATTCAGTGTACGGTCCACGTGTTCATAGCATCTGCCTGTATTTTCTTCAGTTGCTGAGTTGTATGGGACGCATTTTAAATGGACTTTGGGAGAGAATCTTACACCTCGGGTAATAACAGATGTCCCCCTTTTTATTTACCACATTTAAGGAGATGACGGCGAGTCCCGCGAGGCACCATCATCCCAGTAATTTTAGAAATAATTAAGATGCATCAGAAAAGCAACATTTGTAATTCTGTAAGCGTTGGCAAATGATTTATTAAAACGAGGAGCGATTCAAGGTGTTGTTTACCTGCTAATTAAATCCCCGGGGAGCTCGATCGCTGGATTCCTTCGGCTTTTCATCACCGTTTGACTTTGCAAATAAAGAGCAGATTTCGCGCCCAGCTGCTTTAACGCATTGTTAATCTCGTCCCGTTGCCATTTGCAAGGGCTGGTACCATTTAAAGCCTTTAAAATTGCAGTACTGTTGACTTCATGCTAATACACCACTATTGCGAATCAACTTTGACACAGAAGGAGGATCCGAAGGCGCTCCGGTTGCAAATATTTCAACAAAAGAAAAGTTTTAACTAATTATAGGATCACGTTACATGATATTTCCCTCAACTCCTGAGGGGTGGTGGAGAAAAGCCAGACCAAGTCAATCACTTGTAATCCGGAGCCCCAGGCTTAATTCTCACGTCCCTGATGCCCTTTAGTTTCTATAGCCTGTCGTTAGGCTGTTTTCTGTGGCTGTCACCTCCTCTTCAAACCTGCCACATGCCTTAATCATTCTTATTCACGTGTGGTCACAGTTAATCTATACAAACGCAACTCCAAAATATTTTCATTCTATCTGTTAATGGGTTAATAACACGTTTATTTTAATACACTGGCTGCACGTTATTCGTAGTGGATCCATGCATTTCCCATAGCCACTTATCCAAGATAGAATTTCAGTGCTGGTCTGGAGCCTGACAGGAAGAATGGAGCACAAGACAGAGAGGAGATGCCAGTGCATTGAAGGGCACACACTAGGAGCACTGCGAAGGACTGTGCTGTTTGGAGGACGCACAGTAACAAGATGAATGGAACCAATCGTCACCACAATGAACATGCCACTGGGAAGCCCAAAGGCCCGCACAGAACGTTCCGGATGAATGCCGCTTAGATGGTTGCCAGGAGTCGACATGGACTTGACAGTACTTAACTATCTCCCAGTGTGAGCACTGAAACTGAAAAACACAAGGACGTGGGGAACTCATCGTACGCATGAGGTTGGCGTCAGATTCGAGACCCGGTCCTGAGGCTGTGAGCCCATAATAATGTTGTCCATGGACCTGCCAATCAAGCCCTTTTACCATTATGAATACGTGTATTCTTCAGCACTGCCAGAACGGGATGCAGTGCTTACTTCATTTGCACCCAGTAGGCACAACACATGCAGTTTAGCTTCCAGCAGTGCCCAGTGACTGCCCCGTGGTGACTGCGGGATTGCACCTTCTCACTGGGTCACTTACTCTCGTGAAGCGAGCCCCAGGATCCCAGTCATCTTCATGATCATACCCTGTACTATAAATGAAGGACACGCTTTAGTTCGGAGCACTGCCCTTTTAAACGAAGAACGTTAATATACACACAGCCCCTTGAAGAACACATAAAAAATATGGGGAAATTTGTAAAATCATATACTGAGGCCTTTAAATGAGGAACACGCCATAAAATTGTATCTGGCCACTGGCCCCGTTTAAATAAGAACTGAGCAAGTGTAAGAGGTTTTTAGACATAATGTGTTTCGCATTTGCGGAGAGCAGCGCCCTCTTGCAGGTCAGTGCCCGTACATTTCATCATCTGAACCGCAGAGGGCCGGAGCTGGTGCGGTGGCGGCTCGCACTTTATTTAACAGCAAAAAGCCCGTTTGCACGCTATGGCCGTGGGTCATGTACCCGCCGGCATGTTTTATTTATATGCTCATTTAAAAACAGGGCTTTCCTCGTTAATATTGTACAAGCTAAGACTTGGGAGTGCATTCCTCCCTGTAGTAAAAGCGGAATAGCTCTGTTTTCTTGTCCCAGTGTGACTGTAGCCCAAATACATCTGAAAGCACGAAAAAATGTTTCACTTTAGGGACTTCATATTTGTTTATTTAAAGAAAGCTTTTTGGAGAAGTATGACAATTACAGTTCACAACTGCATGATTGTAGTTAGTTTATTCTAGGAACAGCTTTAGGGAAATTCACGCGTAAGCGATTCTCCCTTCACAGATATTTCCTGCAAATCTGTGATAAATTCAATTCTTTCACCTCTGCGCCATCTGCTGCAGGATGCTTGTTATTACAGGTCTATATGTTATATACAGCGTCTCTATGTTCAGAGCACGCGAACGTTTTACAGCCGGGTTCCTGAATTACTTTCCGAGGACAAGATTCCATTCAGAACACAAACTTCAGTTTCCTCCGAAAAATGGCGACCGGGGGTGTCCCCTTGGATAATATGCACAGCGTGTTTTGGTCAGTCGGTGAGCGCTGATTTATAGTATACACTCTTGTCTGTACTGCCTCCCTCAGGCTGCTTGCGGTCACTACTGTTCAAGGCAGCTCCGGGAACGCGGTGGACCTTTTCCGGTTTTCGGTTTGTTTCGTGGGACTTTACACTCCAGGCTATTTTTGTCGCGTTTCTCACGCATTCCGTTCCCACAGCAGTGTACTTGGTTATATATTAACAGAACGGTGTCCCAAGTACCACAAGCCTGATATTTGAACCATTTTCGGACTGGTTGACATATTAAAAATATACCATGAATAAATTTTGCATTGTGTTATCACAATATATGAAAAAAATATACAATCACAATTTATTTGTGTGAAAATGTGCATTTTTGTGCATGTGTGTATTCAGGGACGGATTATGGGTTGTGTGGGCCCCTGGGCAAAATGTTTGCGAGAGGATTAAAGAATGTAGGCCCTCTAAAATAGACAAACGAGAATACATTGTTGATAAGCGTTGCAAATTGTTTTGGGCTAGGGGCCCCACGGGCCCCCTGCACCCCAAGGGCCCCTGGGCAGCGGCCCCGCTGGCCCGGTCCGTAATCCGTCCCTGTGTGTGTTATAATCTGCATAGATGATCATACTTCAACTTTTGTCATAGAAAAGTTTGGTATAACCCTATAGATTCAACACTAGATGGCAGCACTGGTCTTTTCACAACGGCTATTCTAAAACGCTTCCCCTCTGAAGGATCGTGGCTCTTATTACACGGTGTCTTCTAACACACGAAATGACACAATGTCTGTATTTTCCTCAAAAGACACTTAAAGTATAAAACAAAAATGCAGTGATTGTGTGCTTTATTGAATTCTACTTTATAAATCAAAATTCGCGTGATGAAGGAGAGAAAATGAGAAGTGAACTCAGATCAATACAGAACGGCCATTGAGTCACAGTCTGCATGAATGGGCACAGAAGCCACTCTGACAGCGTAAGGGAATAGAAGGCTGGCTGCATGAGGTGGCTGAGGAGGCTCACGCTGCTCTCTGATCAGAACACACTCAGACTGCCTGGCATCAGAGACCCCATTGTGGCACCAGTCAATGTCCCATCTTCACGGTCCGGGCACGCAGGGCCACCAAGGTCTGGCAGTACTGGGGTCAGCCCGTCCCTGGTGGCATGAACCATTTTCTGAATGACACTTCTTCACTGGGTCAGCCAGGCAATGGGAAATGCTGCCTGTTGGCTCCAGCAGGGGGCGCCCATCCTCTCTCATTCGTTCTTTGTTGTATCTCATTACCACTCCTGTCACTAGATATGAGGACTGAAGGTGAGGCCAGGAAGGGTTCATGGCGACATGGAAGACTCGGATTTCCTGGCTGGTCAAGCTTATTTGCTGTTCAGCACGTAGGGACAGTTCAGTGGTCCAGGCGTGGCCATTAACGTCCATGTGAAGTCACTGGTCACTATCAGCCCCAGTAAGGGCTGCATTTGGCCTGTGCATTTTTGGCTTGAACTCATCAGCTCAGAGGCGGAGGGTGGAGGGTGGATGTAAAATATTAATACCCAATGAGATTGATTCCAAGTACCACAAATGAGGGACACGTGTTATACTTTCTTAGTGGAAAACAACAGAAAGGAAGATGGATACGTATACAGTAATAACATTTAGGACATGTGTACCAGTATAAGGAGAAGTATGTTTTCTAAACTAGGCTGTTGTAGGAGGGCATGTTAACCAGAACATTTCATTGGATGCTGGTTTCCACAACAACAAAGTCTAATACTGAGGTCAATAGGCTTTAGGACTGAACGTGGTTTCCCAGAAGGCTTTGAAGCAACCTCCGCTTTAAGTGCGAGGGCAGTGCCATGGAAACATTGAAAACGTTAGTCAGGTTGGATCACGCAGCGCCACACTCATGCTGATTGGCTGCCTTCTGACCTCACCCGTTCCCACGGCTCAGCTGCAGCAGGACCCGCCTGACGCCCTCAGGGATTTGCGTGGGCAGCTATTGAGATGCAATAGGATTTAATATTAAATGTAAGTACTTCAGTACAGTATCATTCCATTCATTGTTATGATGACTTTCTTAAGGGAGCTCAGGCATTACATCACTAGTTAAGTACACTAGGGTTATCCCCTACCCAGCCCTAACCTTAACCATACGTATCCAAACAAAAAACAAGCATTTTTAGTTTTTTGATTGCAATCACAGATTTTTATAAAGTGAATATCCCCTTGTGGGGACTGAAAAAAGGGTCCCCACAATATCAATATAACAGGTTTTAATCACATTGTGGACACACACACATCCATCCGCAAGTAGCTTTTCTCAGCACTCCACGCAGGTCTGTCATACTCCTCGGACGGCTCCGCGTTGCCATGGAGAGAGAGGAACGCCAACATCTTTCTTCACATTTCTGAAACCCTGGTCCTCCCTCGTAAGGCGGTGTGGGAGGGCAGTCGTGACAGCGGTTTGCCGTCTCCTGGGTTTACACTGTGTAAACATGATGTAGCTGGTGTCCGGCGGCAGCTGATCACACACAGAGCAGCGGTGTCTGAGAGCCGGTTCACACGGTGAGGACCTGCGACGGGAGGGCGCCTGGGCCCGCAGCTTCCGGAGGAGCGTGACTATGGCCGCAGCTCGCCAGCGCGTCACAGTGCTGAGGAAACGGCACCACAGGACCACCAGTTAATCCGGATAATCTCCTTATTGACATCCTACAGTCATCGTAAGATTCAAGTCTGAGTTTGTTGCGGACTGGGATTGGCCGTATTTTCATGCTGGCAATGGGGACCAACCAATCACAAGTAGGCTGTCTCCAATTGGCCTATTGCCTGCCTGCAAAGAGTATACATATACAGTATGTGGATATATATGCACATATATGGGGGACCAAAATACCTTTTATAATTATGGGGATCTTTGTTATTGGGGTTTGACCCAAGGTGCTGTGTGTGGTTAACGTTTTCGTGACATCAGAGGCCTTTAAAGTTGCATTTCTGGGTCCCGTACCATCAGATTATATTACATTTACACTATTTGTTGAACACTTTCTTTTATCCAAAGCAACATGCAACAGAGAGAGCAGGGTCAGGCAGGTCCTGGAACGATTGGGGGTTAAAGGCATTGCTCAAAAGCCAAATGGTGAATTCAGTCTGCCGTCCATGGGATTTGAACTTGTGCCCATGAGCACAATGTAGTAGTCCTCTGAGTGACGCATGGCTGATTTTATTTGAAGAGCACAGACGTGGAGGAAGGGTAGTTGTCCTTTGGCTCTCCTGTGGGTTCATCGCTGGGGCGTCTGGGCAGAAAGGACTCCAACCAGGACCCGTGTGGTAGCGGCCCTGCAGCCAGACATCCACGGGAATGTCACAGATCTGTGACCTCAGGATTTACTGTCAGATGTTTATCGGGGTGACGAGCCACCCTACCGGCCGCGACGGACCCGAGTCCCCCAATTATTTTTAGCAGAAATCTGATATCGACACATGTTCCTGCACTGGGACAGCTCCAGGTGACCCTGCTATCCGATTATATTTATCATTTTTAAATTTATTTATACATCAGACAGCTTTGTCCAAAGTGATGTATGAGTGAAGATCAGAGAGCAAAGTCAGCCAGTGTCCTTGGAGCGATTGGGGTTAAGGCCCCTGCAATGATGTCACCCTGCCAACCACAGGGATTAACATTACCATGCATCGTTCGGGATTCTCGTTTTTTTTTGCTCCACTGAAAGACAGACGTTTTGTAGCGATCATTTACACTGTATGAAAGAAGTTCATTATCTGCCTGCGAATCCACCATTACGCAGCATAATGATCATCATTGTGTCGTTACATTCCTGCCCCGTCACGTTAATTACAGCTGCTCGGGTTATACTCTGGTAAATGGCATCTTGCGTGTGTCTTAATCATTCGCCTTTAACAGATCGCTCTTTCAGATATGAAGCAACACGGCTCCGCTGCAGCAGACCGACAGGCTGAGAGAAACAGCCCCCTTTCCAGCAGGGGCATTACTTACACAGGGTGGGCACCCCCAGCAACCTTTCAGACACGGGAGGGGGGGGGGGGTGAGTGCCACTTGGCCTGTGCAAACACCACTGTGAATTCAACACTCTGTGAGTAACACTCCCTGTGACTCCCGCACACAAAAAAAGCAGGATTGTAGTGACTGTATGTAATGCAGAAAGCAGAATTAGGACTGAACTCATAACAACCACTTCAAGTTTAAATGTTTTAAATAAAAGCTTAGTGGCGTTAAACCATTATTTATGAAACCATTATGTTTTATTAGCTTTTTGCAAGCATATAGATTCTGCTCCCTTCTCTGGCACCTGCAGACTTTTTGTAATATCAGCCCTCTATCTGATGTGATGAATGTCAGATGAATGGTTGTTTGTGCCACATCACAAACAACCACGTATGTTAGTGTCTGACCAAAAATCAGCAGATGCTGAGCACATTCGCTCTGCACACGCTCTGTACATGCTGTGTACACACTCTGACACCCCACCGCTCTTCCGCCCCCGCTCCACCCACCCACGCCACATGGAGGAGGTGTTTGAGCGTGTCCTACACCCTGTCTCTTCCCACTCTGTACTCACTCTGTACCTTACATCCTGTCTCCTCCCACTCTGTACTCGCTCTGCTTCCTACACCCTGTCTCCCCTCACTCTGTACTCACTCAGTACTCAACACCCTGTCTCCTCCCACTCTGTACTCGCTCTGTCCTCAACACCCTGTCTCCTCCCACTCTGTACTCACTCTGTACCCTACATCCTGTCTCCCCTCACTCTGTATTCACTCTGTACTCAACACCCTGTCTCCTCCCACTCTGTACTCGCTCTGTACTCAACACCCTGTCTCCTCCCACCCTGTACTCACTCTGTACCCTACATCCTGTCTCCCCTCACTCTGTACTCAATATCCTGTCTCCTCCTACTCTGTACTCGCTCTGTACTCAATAACCTGTCTCCTCCCACTCTGTCCTCAGTCTGTACCCTACACGCTGTCTCCTACCACACTGTACTCGCTCTGTACTCAACACCCTGTCTCCTCCCACTCTGTACTCGCTCTGTACTCAACACCCTGTCTACTACCACTCTGTACTCGCTCTGTACCCTACACCCTGTCTCCTCTCACTCTGTACTCACCCTGTACCCTACATCCTGTCACCTCTCACTCTGTACTCACTCTGTACCCTACATCCTGTCTCCTCTCACTCTGTACTCACTCTGTACCCTACATCCTGTCACCTCCCACTCTGTACTCACTCTGTACCCTACACCCTGTCTCCTCTCACTCTGTACTCACTCTGTACCCTACATCCTGTCTCCTCTCACTCTGCACTCACTCTGTACCCTACATCCTGTCTCCTCTCACTCTGTACTCACTCTGTACCCTACATCCTGTCTCCTCTCACTCTGCACTCACTCTGTACCCTACATCCTGTCACCTCCCACTCTGTACTCACTCTGTACCCAATATCATGTCTCACCCCACTCTGTACCTTACACCCTGTGTCTCCCCACTCTGTCCTCGCTCACACCCTGTCTCCACCCACTCTCCTCTCATCCTCTCAGTGGCAAGCAGCCATTCGGTGCTGGATCTCCATTACAGGATGCTGGAGACAGAATGGTAGTGTCGGAGCTGTGGCATACGGTTGCCTGGCAACCGCCTCCCACCATCCCGTGAGTGAGTCTTCACACGGGTGCCGGCATTGCCAGTTAACTCTTTGGGAGTTGGGTACTGCAGAAAGCTCTTCCTGGTTCGTAACGTGTTTCTCCTGGTGTCGACGATGCTCATCATGCCTGAGGTGGTGGACCTGAATTGTACCCGCCACCAATTCCTTCCTGTAACACGTAACTCTGGATGAAGTGAAAGTTCCCACATCTCAGTGTCCTGTCCAGTCTCACTTCTATTCAGTGACCCTCATCTGTCACCTCTAAATATTCACCACACACCCGAGTGTCACTGCTGCTGATTTTGGGCATTCACTAGGGGGTGAACCGTCATGGCCGGACTCGGGGGGGCCCTGGCATTTATGCATCTGCTGGTATCTGAACCTCTGACTGCTGATGAACGGTACAGGGACGAGGCAGCTGGGGAGGGGGGTTAGTAAGACTGCCATCCACCTGCGGCCACACGCATGGGGGGGGGGGGGGGGATGGGGGTTTAGCCGTATGAAAATCCACCTCAAGCAGCCCTGGGCCAGAAGCTGCTGATTTAAGGCACTCATCAACAGTGATTCAATTTAAACCATCAGCTTGAATAATTCATTCTCCCATTATGGCCATGTTGTCACTGAATTGACTAAATATGTCATCTTATGTCAGCCCATATTTCAAGATCAAGGCTGGTCCATCTTCTCCTCTTCTGCGGGGGTGTGATTTGTACAAAACCCTCTTGGAGCGCGATGAATAATTTCTCTCTGAAATGGTAATTCTGATATGCTTTCTTGTCTCCTGGAGCTGGAGGGATCCAAGACCCTTCAGAGGTGAGAGGCCAGGACTGAGCATTTATTCTGCGGCGTTGATAAGGTGTAGGTCCCTGTTTTGCGGCTCTTGCTGTGACAGGAACCTTCTGTCCTTCCTCTGTCCTTGTCATCAAAAGCTGACTTTCAGCTGTAAGGAGACCAAAAGGTACTTGAGCAATCGTGCTCTTAAACTTCATTAGTACTAGGCAGAGGTATTTTCAGAGGGATTTCTAACACCCAGGGACTGTGATTTCCCTCTGGCCTGACTGTCAGCTCTGTCCTTGGCCCATGCTTGATGGTCATGCAGCAGATATTAACTTAACTGGAAGTGATGGTTTACTGTCACACAAACTCGACATGAAACAGACGCCACATCTGGGCAGATATAAAGCATTTAACAGTAAGATACAGATAACCATCATAAAGCATCCAAACATCAGAGTGTGTGTGTGTATCCATCCTCAGTAAGCAGCGCTCCTGTAATCTTCAGCGTAGTGCAAACAGGAAGTCACGGCCCCGGCTCACAGTAGGGGCTGCCTGCCTATGTAGTGGCTCTAATCTCTAATTTAACTAAGCAGCCCCCCCAGGCATGCCTGGGTATGAGGGATGAGTCGGGACGTCTCCTACCTCCATCTCCGTGAGACGGGGAGGGGATGGGGGGGTAGTGATGCAGAAGGTGGGGTTGGGGACAGCGATGTCTCATTTTGTTATGCCGGAATGGAAGCCTGTACCAGTCCTTCCTGCTGAAGAGTTTCACTGGATGTTACTTTAAGCAAAGGGGTACGAGCCCAAGCGATCGACCCGGATCCGGCACCCTCGCTCTGACACCAGGCCGGCCTTTCCCAGCAGTGGGTGGTGCTATGCACTGCATCTTCTCAAAGGCACTGAATCGCAGCAGCAACTCTGAGCTGTGAGCATCCCCCGCCCCCCACCAAAGCCAGGTCGCACGATGCAAGACGTCTGCAGTGTGGGCTCCTAGGGTGAAGGCAGGTAACAGTGGTTCCCCCAGGTTACCGAACTTCCAGAACATTCCATGACTGGCAAGTGCATTCAGGCATGACACTGTGGGCAGAACATTATTTCTGCTTCTTTCTTGGCTGCTGTGTCTTATAAAAAAAAAACCCAAATCATGTGATTTACGGCGCTGCATCGACTCTGGTGGATCACAGGGCGCCAAGGAAGTGCAGTGACATCATGATGACAGTGACAGATACACGTGCGGTGACATCATGATGACAGTGACAGATACACGTGCGGTGACATCACGGTGACAGTGACAGATATAAACAAATCTTTCATTGCCCCCCCAGCGACAAGCAGCTACCTGGGGGGGGCTACTATCCCAGCTCATGAATATTAAGGCCTGTCCGGGGAAATCTCAGCGCTTTGTGCATTAAAGTTCCCAGCCTGATGAAAGGTTGCTGGTTACTAAGGGTTCCACCAATCAGACTGACCCAGCATTATGCTTTGGTCTAAAATGGTCACGTCGGTCTCTCTGTGTTGTGTAAATGAATGTTCTCAGGGTTCTGACATGCAGTCTGTGTTCTGAGACGTCCTGCCCTGAAGCGACAATGCAGTGAACCCATCCATGACGGATCCCTGCAGCATGGCCCGGAACCTTCCAGAGAGTTTTAACATAAGGTGCGAGAATGTGGTCAGTCATCAAAACCCTCACGTGTCATGAAGTGTCTCACAATGTCAGTGAAGTCTTACACCGTTTTTATGCAACACAGAAGATGGATTTGATCAACATAAAAAGAATTAGCGACTGAGGGAGACTCTGTTAAATAATCTGGCAACTTTACCTGTGAGCCAGCGGACAGTAACTGCGTACGTAGCTCCATATGCCGCTGGATCTGCAGAGCGAGAGTTTCAGCCGGTATCAGGAAGATGTGATGCAGCATGACAAAGCATCAGCGCCATGACCCATCCTGAGAGGATGGGGAACGGTGGCCTGTGAATATATACCCCAGGCATTTGATTAACCCCCCTGAACAATTCCCCACCACCCCACTCCCCCCCCACACCACACCATAATTCTTCTTGTACCCCCCTCCCCCCCATAGTGCCACCTGGGAGCAAAACAAAGCAGCCTGTTCCTGTTCCTGGTTCTGCCCATCATGCACTTTTCACCTTCCAGTCACCTTCCATGGAGGACTTTCACATCATCCGAAATCAAACGTGTCGCCTGGCTTTGTCTGCTCTCTCAGCTTCTGGTGAAGAGAGACGCTGATGACCCAACGAAGAGAAGCCCAGCCCCAAAACGATGAAGTTCAACAACTTGTAAAAGTCAAAGGAATGTTACTTAGATTATTTTGATAAAGGAAAAAGTATTTAACTATAACTGCTAGAGGTGAGAGGAAGTATGTGGGACACATGTAAAACTCACGTGTCCCTGTTACTGCGGTGCATTGAATTTATAGAGGGTCAGGTTGGCTGTATACTTCAGATGATGTCTGGACAAAACGAAATTGAGCACGTCAGCGAGAACAATCCATCACATAATTAAAATGACTTCAGCGCCTCCTCCCATTTATGTTATACCACAACCCTAGAGGGCACAATACTTACTTTCGATGCAAGAGACCCACGCTCAGAGCGCAAATAAACATACTATGGGGAGTGCGTGGGTCATTCTAATATACTGTAGGAGTGGCAGCTCTTTTAAAATGGAAGCTCCTGTCTTTATAAGTAGCAACTATTGGTTTGACACCAGCAGCAGCTCAGAAAGGGAAGTTAGCAATTTACACGACACTTGTGGAGACCTGCTAGCAAAACACATTTTGCTGCAAACATTATACAGTTACGACCTTTACTATAATAATAATAATCTTTATTTAGATAGCACTTTTCATGCAAGGAATGCAACTATTAACAGAAATATATAAAATAAACATACTTATTTACACTATTTAAAGTGCTGTGCAGTGCAAAGCATGCTGGTAACTGCAAAATTACTCCTTTTGACCAACCCCGCGATGTCACATTTATGTCAGCCAATTGTGGACAGTGAGTGGAATCAGATCACTGCACAGGAGTACTGAACCAGTGATCACTGCAGTGATTACGTGTCAGATGACGACATATTTCCAAAACAAGTTCAATTTTGTCAAAAGTATGGTTTCCCTTGGCACAGAAAAATGGAAATTAAATTCTAATTACCAGTGTCTGTTTCTAAATATCAGCACTGAATATATGTTATGGATAAGTATCTAGAACGATGTTAGACTGAAGAAAGTCTATAGGGCCTCGAAGGCAGTTAGTTGGCTTCTTGTTAAAGTTTCCCCTTCAGCAGACCGTAAGTTGCTGTTGTTTAGGTGCAGTCACTGCGTTTGGAGCTGGCAGGAGCAACGCTGCATGTACAGTTAGGCAGGGATCCAGCAGAACGTTCACTTATCACTCACGATCGCCTCTGATCTCACTGCGCGCACAACTCCCGTGCGCTGAAATGTGTGCATGTGTCAGCGGCAATTTGACACATCGCTCGCACTCTTCCAGCTGTTATGTAAAGCAAGTGCAGCAACTGAAGCCTTTTTCAGCGATAAATTATAACAAAAGCACAAATTTGCAACACAATAGATGGCGAAAAGGTTATTTTTTTCCCATGCAGACTTGGGTGATGGAGTCCTACCCTCCCCAAACATTCTGTGTATGTACAGTTTGCACATTCTCCCTGCGTTCCTCTTAGCTTCCTGCTGCAGTCCAAAAATATGTGACTAGGTGAATTGATGACTGTGCACTGTGTTATTTCTGTGCGTGTGCCCTGTACCCAGGGCGGTTTCCTGCTTTGTGTCCTATGCTGCTTGGGACCGGCCTTTACCACCCAGTCCTAAAGGCGTTTGAAGGATGAATTACTTTAATCAATTATTAATTAAAGCTTCCAAGTACAAGGCATGTATGTTTGCAGAAGATGTGTAGCCTCACAGCTGGTGAGATAAGTCCGTGCGTTTTGGGAGGTTCCGAGGTCTACGTGTTAGGACAGATTAAGAAATAAAAATGAAAAATATGATAAAAAGCCAATGGATTTTGTCAGGCTGTGCAAACTCAGCGTGACATTGCCCCTGCATTCTGTCTGTGATTGCTAAGTTTATTACCAACCGGGTGCAATCTCACATTTTCACATCCAGTGATTTTTATGTGTGATTTTATGTGGCCTTTTACACAGACCCAGAGACCTATAGACAGGACCCTCCGTCCAGTTGGTAATGTGTATATTATACTAAATCGCCATATCCATCTTAATTAAGTGGGTCCAAACAGAACAAACTTGACAGGATCATCCCAGTCTGTACTGCTCGCCACACAGAAGCTGTAGGGACAGCGAGCATTAATAAGGACTGAGCGAGTATTAATTGACGTGCACATGAAAGCCATCCTCCAGTGTTCCGCTTCACATGCTGCGTTTCTCAGCTGAATCACTGTAGGTGTTTTCAGCAGTGGAGGAGTTGTGGGTTTCGCCAACTAAAGTTCAGGCTGTTTTTCGGAAAATATTACACTCTAGAAGGAAACCATAACCACAACAAAGCAACAATGCCACCTGCAGAACCACCATGCTGTGCTAAATTAAGCTAACAGGAATTATTATTACTTATTGTGAAAAGAGTAATTGTGACAGTGGTAGGATACTCATCAAATTTCCAATTATCCTCAGATTGCTTCTTCTGGTGAGGGTCATGCCACAGATTGACACAAAAGTCACATGCTTAAATCCCAGTGCTGCTACAACTACTCAGTTAATGTCTCCCTCTATCTTCTGGAAGCTCTGTCCAGAAGTTATTGTCTGAAGTTGTCAAACCCATCATGATAACTCTGACCTGCGATTCTTTTCCAGAGAAACGTGAACACATGTTTCTGGGATCACAGATCAGAGAAGTTCTGCAAGGGGAGGCATGAATCAGTAGTACACAGACAGACTACTGTCTATAGTCCTAGCGGCCATGTTTTTTTATTTTTATTTTGGGGAGGACAGTATTGTTTGATACCGTGGGGATAATATGACCCCGCCACGGAAATAGCCCTGTTGTATTGTGACAGGCTACAGTTTCTCTCTGCCTCCCCCTAATCTGAAGCCGCTGAGTGGTACGTTCCCGAACTACTACAATCGCTCCTACAGTAGTAACGTCTCCATATCGCAGTCTATCCAGGGGCGACTCTGCAGAGAGCGCGAGGCGGCGCGGCGGACACAGTGCGCGTTACCACTTCCCGCGTTTGCTTGTGCGCGTGAGCGGTTGCGCGCGCCTGTGTATGTACGTTTACAGGACTGGCTTCAGCTCCTGCTCCGTCTGCGCTCTTACCGGTCGGCCGTGCAGGATGTGCGGCGGCCCGTCCGCGCTGTGACCCGGAGTTGTACCACCGGCAAACACCGCTCCGGGATGTCTTCCCCAGGCTCCACTGACAGCGGCAAGAGGGACTCCTGTAGGTTCTCCGCTGCTCTCCATCACCTCGCCTCATCGGATACGGTCGCTCCTCGAGACCTGTGGCGCGCGCCGCTCCGTGCGTTTACCTTCACGCTTTCGGTGTCGGCACGTAACGGCAGCCGGGTGCCGGGCGATATGCGTTCGCGATCTGCCCAAAGTCGGAGACGGAGTACAAGATTGCGGGGCTCTGCAACTTTCAACAGCCGTCAGGGAAGCAGTGAGCGGGGACGAGGGCTCCTTTTCATGCTCTTTTTAGGGGTGTGCACTTGCGCCGTAAACGACGTTCAGTACGCCGGTGTTTCGGTGCAGGTTCCGCCTAATGCGTGCCGATGCATTTTAGCGACTTTAAATTATGATGATTTGGGGTCTTTGCACGACAGCAAATTTTATATGAAAACCCCGAAGCCGTGGCGTTCCTGCATGAATCATCTGACATTTTTATTCGTTTAAGCCGACGGAGCAGCCTGCCACTGTTTGGATTGTTAATTAGTTTAGTCCTGCCGTGAGGAATAAGAATGACACGCAGTTAAATTTCAGGAGTGCCGTGTGTCTGGCCTACTTAATAGATGATTTAAAAAAAAATCTTTACTGTTTCAGAATGCTATTTTCAGTGTCTTAAATTGTTGATAATGATTAACAGAGTAACAGTAGGACTTGGTGAACAGAATTTCATGTTATGGCTTCAGTTATGGTGGGGTGGGGTGGGATCGATTGCCTCTGTCAGAGTGGTGCTTGTATCATTGCTCTCCTTTTTCTGTCAGTGGTCTGCTTGGCTCTTGACTTGATTTCACCATCTGGGTTCTGTAGCTCACACTTGGAAGACTCCCATCTGTAGTGTTAACTGCAAGTTCCCTTGAGCAACTTCAGGCTTTTAAACTTATAATTTAATAGATTGTTTTTGGGCAACTCTGATCCTTCAGTCCTACTGAATTTGTCTAACCTGTTGACCAGGAACGTGTATCATGGTACTGGATTTCCTGCTTAGCCAGATAACTTTGTAGATTTAAGGTACTACAATTTAAATGGACTTTATCTTCATTCACTTACATTTAGCCAAGACTACCTTAAATAAAAAAATGTATCCAGCTAAGCAAGAAATCCGGCTTTGTGATACAGACCCCTGGTCCTTAATATCCAGATAGGGATGTTAGTTAAGTTTGTCTGAGGTCTGTGATTGGATCTTGTGTGAAGGACTCCTTTTCCCATGTTCCCCTGGGGCATTCCTTGAAATTAGCCTCTCCGCATGGGCGCAGTACGGTCATGTCACCCATGCTTGTTGGGGTGAGGCTTTGAGAGCAGAGGAGATGGGTGTGATTGCAGCATGTGTGTATTACAGTTCAGGTGGATGCTGTCACAGTGAGGCTGGAAACACACACCTGGCCCTTCCCTTCCTGGCTGTTCCCATGCTTCCCTCGTGGAGATGCTTTGCCTCAGAGATCTAGAATAAAGCACTAATTGCATTAGAATTCTGTAGAGCAGAAACTAAGCTCTGCACTGTGTTAGACTGTGCTGGAGACATCCATCCTGAGCCCAATAAATGGCTTTGGCTTCACGCAGTAATTTTTGTCTGGTCTTTAATATGAATGTCAGACACATGATTGTAATCCAATGTCTGTACTGAAAATGAGGGAGCGAGTGTAACCTTTGGTGCTCCAGCTCTGATTTCCCACCGCAGGGGGTGCTTGGTGTTTCCCTTGGAGTGATGGTGCCTCCTTTTGGGGCTAGTCCTGGGCCTTCTCCATGTGCACCTCTGCCCACAGAGTGATGGACTCCTAGCATTAAGGAAACATTAGCTGTAATATTCCGCCGGTACTGAACCGGCCGCGGCATCTTTATTGTTGTCAGCCGGCTGCCCTGCTGGGTCTTCATTAACAGGCGGCAGAAGGGTGTGGGGGGGTGCTTGGGGGAGGTGTATTAATTCAAGCTGCCTTTTCTCATCTGTTTGTAACCCACTTTACTGCTGGTGCCTGAAGCAAGGTCTTCATGTTAATTACTGCTATTTCTGTACCGCGGTGCTGTCCACACCTCCATGCCGGCGTGCAGGATGGGCCCAGGTGCGCTGAGCGTGTGGGGGGGCAGCGAGAGATGTGTTGTCGGTGCACGCTAATTGGTGGGAGGAGGGGCAATGAGGATAAGGGAGCCCCTCCTCTACATTTCAGCGGAGCGACGGCTGATGTCTTTCTGGTGAAATTCTGTTCAAGAAAAAAAGCCACTTGAGTGTCTATCCCCCCCTCCCCTGTTTACACCCCCCGACGGTCACCCCCGCCCCCCCCCCCCCCACCTTCTGCAAACTCCCAGTGCAGCTGTCACTGGTGCAAGGAGGCTGAGCTGTTACTTTGTTCCTGAATAGTCTGATTGCGATGGGAACTGCTCACCTGGGGGGGCTTTCCGCACGGTGGAGGAGCTATGAGGGAAACAAGGTGAGGAGGATCTCTTGGCCAAAGCCCCCCCACCCTTCAAGGAAGCTGCTGTCCTTCACAGCTGGGTGGGGGGTTAGGGTGCTGGCATGGCAACAGTGGGCACAAGCATTCCAGTTTGGGGGGAGGGTGATATGCTGGGTTGGAGTGTGTGGGGGGGGGATTAAAACTATTGTTCTGCAGGCTCTTATGATGACAAACAGGGTGCTCAGGTGTTCTTATGAAAACAAACCAAAGTTCTGATCCATCATTATGTACTATTTATTGAAGTGAATTATGCTCAACCTGAGGCTGCTGGGAGGGGGGAGGGGGTGGCGGCGTCCTAGCAACAGGCTGGACCTGGCATGCCTGCAGCATGTTTGGGGCTTCATTACATTCAGCGGGGGGGGGGGCTGGGTGACAGCCCACACATCCCATAGAGCGTTAGGAACGGAGAGTTCCTCACGGTGCTGAAATAGAAGTAGCCACAGGATGAAGGTGTCATCGGCCTGCAAAGCCGCTTCTAGAAAAATCCTCCATCCCAAATGCCATGGCCTGTCGCCATGATCACCATGGTCCTGGGTTCACAGAGGCGTGCGGCAGATGACATCATCCTGAATCAGGACCAGTTTGACACCCCACACAAAAGTAACGATGAATTTAGGCATGCCCCTCCCCCCGGTCTGCTTGCGGTCAGTTGTCGTCTACACTCCACCCATGGCTGATGGAGGGACCATTACGTCTGGGTTCCTGGGGTCGGATTTATTTATTCATTTGAACAATTTGCCTGCAGTGACCCCTACTCCTAGGGATACCTGAGAAGGGACAGAGAGGGAGATCGAGTACCTAATTGGTTGTGAAACAGGAGCTCAGAGGAGAACGGGGGAAATGGGAGGTTTGAATTTAATGAGCTGCTTGATCGCTGAAGTCTCCAGTGGAATTGTGTAGTGTATGCTTACAGGTCACTGTAAACCGTTAATGCTGCAGGTCTGACCAAAGGTGGTGTGAGAGAATCTGCTGTGCGTTCAGTTGTTTAGTTTTGGTTCAGTTTATGTCTGTAGTTCTGGTTCAGACAGATCCTCAGTTCACCATTCCTGTAAGTGGATAGCCCCTGTGACCGAGGAACCACTCAAGATTCGGCTGCAGAGATTAGTGTGTAAGCATTTCGGGCCCCAGGTGCGATTCAGCCCCCTCAAGATCGGCTCAAACCCTTAAGCAAAAATGTCTTATTTTAAAATGTTTTTGCTAGTCAAGTTTAATTAGGTCTCCCGGGTGTCACGCCTCAGGTTTGACACATGACATGTGGTAGAATTTTATTCTATGTGTTAAAAAAAAATAAAAAAAAATAAAATAATAATAAATTTCTTGACAGATTGTTTAATATGCTGCAGCATTAAAATATAGTTTATATATTAAAGCCTGATCCTCATGTGGTCTCCTGGGGGTAGATTTATTAAACCAAAAAAAAATGGTAGTTAAATTTAAAAAATGCTATGTGATTAATATACCAAAGGCAAGTACCTATGGACAGGCATATGCGTTAAAAACCACTGCTATCAGCAGAGGGCAGCGTTCCTTCCTTTATTCAGCACCCCATTGGCGGGAAAAAGGATGCCAAACAAGCCCTGCAGGCAGACCTTTGCACCTGTGCCATACTAATGGGTTCTCCTTGCTGATTTTGTCACCTTCCTCCCGCCAGTTCTCGAGATAAATGGTGTGGTTTTCCATGCATGTTACCACACTCCCTTCCAGGAAGTTAGCCGGCTCTCCTGGGAAGGCCCCGGATTTCTTTATTCCTTAATCAAAACCCTCATAACTGAAGCGCTTGCGTGCCTCTTGCGTTCAGTGCAGGCTAATCTCACTGCATGCTCTTCACAAATCCAACTGGGGATTCGCTGCCTGCTGAGGCAGCCTACCGGCTAAGTGCCCCAGCCCGCCCCCCCCCCCCCCCCCCCCAAAGGTGGATTTAGCAGTTGTTTACCTGATTCCCATGAATCTGGGGACATGTTTGGCTACCTACGTTAATAGGTCTGTACTGCACATCACAAGGCCATAGACATTGACTGCCGAGGCTCACTGACCTTGGCTTATGTGTGATTGCTATTAGGGTATTTCGTTAAAGTAGTTTCCATAGCAATGTTTGAAATCCTACATGTATATAATGAGAAATTAACACAGTATATCTGCAGTTGGATAGTTATATTTCGAAAATAATAAGGAATGGGCTGGTGTGCTGATGACTGCTCAGAGTCATGACATGTATTGTCAGTACTGCGTGTTTTTGTCCTTAAAGCATTTCATGTCTACCTATTTGGTGAGAAGCGGCTGCCTAGAGTGCCATCTTCTGAGGGGGTGCCAACTTGGCAAGGGGTCAGCACTGATGCTCAGGGCTCCACGTGAGCTTTGCCCTCCACTGCCTGAAAGCCACATTTGGGTCCTGAGGTCTCTGTAAAACAGCAGTTGTCTCCTGTTCAGTGGTAGGGTCTAGAAAAACAAAGGCATAAACTAGCGATTAGTAGCTGCGTCCCTCATGCATCCCCTGGGTTTCTTGGGTTGGACTTTGAGCCTCCCTTGACTTGATTGAGAGCTTAATTTGCTCACCCTGGTCTCACATTATCGTCCTGCAGTTTTTCGGCCTTCAGTGCCGAGGAGTGGAAACGCTGCCCATTACTGTCCTTCTGAGACGGCCGTTCAGAGCCGTGGCCCCCGGTCGGGCTAGTGGGATTTCTGCGGGGGGGTCACCCTCTATTTCCCTTCCTTTTATCCCTCCATTCGCAGCGCTGGCTTGCTGGAGCGCCTGGCCATAAAGGGTGCCCCTTGCCACTGTTTCCAGCAAGCTCAGCGCTCTGTCTGGGGGCCCGCTTCGCTGCCCGCTGGGCTTTATTCTTGAAGTTAAATTAGGAGCTCCAGCAGAGCTCCCTGTCGTACAAACACTTGCAGGGTAGTTAAAGGTTAGTTACATCTGAGGCAGGAACAAGGAGTGCCTGGGGGCACAATGGAGACATGTGGTTCAGATAGCCGTCTGGGTGTGGAGTAGCTTTGTCTGCTCCGGCTTAAGCTGACGTGCAGAAATGTGCCCCGACTCTTGAACAGCATTAAATGAATTGCATCAGCCTTTGTAGCAGAAGCACCTGGACATAGTCTGCCTATTAAATTTCGATGCGTGCTCACTCGCAGGATTGGCTGCTTGTGGCAGTAGTCAGGCCAGCGTGTATCGAAATGTCACGCATGGATCACAGGCCGCATGTGCTGGCGTCCTGCTTAAAACGGTGACTCATCCCTCCCCCGACTTGAACGATAAACAAGAAAACGTACATTGAAGTATATTCAATGTATTCAGCACTTTTATACCAACACTCCCAGATACTGACTTTCGTTGATTCAGTTCAGTTATTACCAAAGCTGTGGTTTTAAGCCTGTTTCTTTTATTAGCGTGACGTGGCCCTGTTGGTTAATTGGGCTTGGGTTGGCTTACGCAGACCCCCCCCTTGTGCCCCTACACTCTCAGATGGGGCTTCTGCTGTGGAGGATAAAAGACAAATCCGGCTAAAAGCTGCATCCTGCATCACAGGCGAACGCAGCCTCCCAGTGCTCCGCACCTGCTGACTCACTCATGCCTGATTTTTTTTTTTTTTCGCATGGCTGCCAGCACCAAGCGGCTCCGGTCATGAAGCGGGGGGGGGGGGGGGGGTGTGAATTTATTCTCAGAAATTTCACAGCACAAATGGCAGTGGCCGCCCCCATTTGCAGACATCGCCACCCTGTGTGACAAAAGAGAAAGCGTGACTGTGTTATTGGGGCGTTTCGTAACTCGTATCTGTTTCGTGACCCAGTGATTTTCCTTACGATAGAGATGTAAACCCTTCTTCACTGAGGTGTGGGTGGAATACCCTTCAGGCTGGCTACTAGGTTCCATTCTGGTTCCATTCTCAGAATTTGTGTAATGGACATGTGCCATGCGCCATGTTACGTGCAACAGTAGAGGGCACTGGTGAGTCCAAGGTTGGGTTAGGGTTAACCACAGTGCCTCCCTGCTGTAACAGATATTTTGTTGATGCTGGAGAGCAGTTACTGATTCAGCTACTTGGGATTCTGGTAGAGAACGTGGATGCATTCACCGCGAGCCTCTCTGCACCCTAATGGCCCTCTGAGTTTCGCACCCCTTCTGATGGTATGGGGGGGCATTATGCTTCAGTAACAGGCCCCCTAAACACCAGCAGCAGCGGTGGTGGGGGTGGTTCATTTATGCAGAGATGTGACCATCAAAACCTTTATAAAGACCCGTTCTGCCGCAATCATTTCCTTTTCTCTGAATAACTTTTTTTTAAAGGCAAATGGCATCTTGGGGTGCGTCTGCGTGCTCATAGACCCGAGGGAAAGGTGTGCACTTTGCAGGTCCTCCCACTCAGCATTTCATAAACTGGCACATAGATCGCATATACATTTCTTTACAAGGTGGACCTGGCATTCATCATGGCGTCATGAAAGAAACCGCATGTTTTTCATCCTCGCCTTTCTGCACTGCGAAGTTTAATGTCAGCGTGCCGCGTCTCCTTGGTGCCAGAGGCCCTTGACTATAAACACCTGAGATTTGTGGTTATGAATTAGTGTAGAAAAAACCCATATCACCATAATAAACAAAAATGCCACATAACTTGGAATGATTAGCTATGCAACAAATGTTTTTGATAACTTAATATTTTGTTGCTAAAAACTAATAGTACCCCATATAATTTATAGGGTAGACAGTAGTGTTGTTGTACCTTTGACAGGATGTTGATGTGGAGTCCGGCCTTATAACTGCAGTGAAATGGTCCACATCAGCGTTATTGCATTTCCTAATAGATCAGGGTGCACCAATGAATAATCCATCCATTCATCCACCTTTGAACTGCTTATCCTGGCCAGGGCCTCGGTTCTAATGAATAATTCAGCCGAGAAATAAAAGATATGAGTGTGTTTTTCCCCCGGTTGGGACTGGAGACTTGCTTGAGTAGAGCCATCCACATCAACCAATATCTGTGATCGTAGTCAGCTCTGGGCTTACTGTGTGGTTACCTACATAAAGTGATCATAGCAAACAGCTTTACAATGAAATTGCAAATAAGAGAAGGGTAGCTTGTTTGAAAGACCACCTAGATTTTTCTCTATATATCAGTAACTGCAGAAGCTCCATAACCATGAAAATCTCTTCTGGCTCACTGTTCATTCTGCACCCACCAGTCTGTGCTCTTTGGTACTGATGGTGTGCCTTAGCTTTGGTTTCCCTACCGAAGACACAGATGAGTGAGATGCCAGCTCTGAGTTGGTCCACCCTGATGCATTTACTGTCTGCTGAAATATTACGTCTGATGACTTTGATTATCCTCGGCCTGAAATGTGTGACTGTCTGAGCTAATTAGCTCGGTACAGTACTAGCTTTTCATTTTATTATAATGGTTTGGAACAAAATCTCTTTGTTAGGGATGTTAGGCATGAAGGAGCTGGCTGGGATAATAAGGAATAAGAAAGCCAGATTAATGGCTGGCCTGGACCTTTATACATCAGAGAATGCAAGAACCACATCTCTATTCAGCCATGGATTCATAATCAGTGTTCAGCAGGAATAATACAGTTGGATCCATGTGATGGAGGGGAAGTGAACTTAGGGTTCTTTCACCTCCGAACAGTCCCTCCTCCAAGGTGAAGTGTCTCTTTGGAACTGGGATAACAATCATAATTATGAGGTTGTGTGTTGCTACTATCCATCCGTTTTCTGCAGCCACAGGGGTCTGGAGCCTATGCCAGAAACTACAGGTGCAAACTAGGGAGCAACCCAGGATGGGGGGCCTGCCTGTCACGGGGCACTCTCACACACCTACAGGCAATTTGGTAACGCCAATCAGCCTAAGCTTGCTTTTAGAGTGTCGGGGGGAAAACTGGTGCAACACAGAGAACATGCAAACTCCACACACACACACAGCCATGGTGGAGATTTGAACCCTGGTCCCAGAAGTGTGTGAACAGTGCTAACCACTGTGTCACCCCATATACTGATCTAATCTCTCTAATAAGATGTCCTCACAAATTACCCGAACGGGAGTGAGGAAGCGTTTGAATGATCCCTTAGAGTACAGAGCTCTCCATTACTGTGATTGTAAGATACTTGTTAAACCAAGCTGCAGATCTGAGCACATGAGGCCAACCCTGGAGGAAACGCTGGGCTAAAATCACAACCAAATTAGGGAAAGTGATGCTGCTGAAGTGACTAATCAGACACAGGAGGATGTGCCGTGATGAGGTGATGGAAACGGTGATGGAGACGGTGGTGGCTGTGCGTGCCGGAAGAGAGGGATACAGTGTACTGCGCTGCAGTCCGCGGGGTCTCCATTGTTCCGAAGTCTGAGCTGCTCATTCTTCAACTCGAGACCTGATTGGGGCTCCCCGTCTATTTGCTGACTGCCAGAGAGAAGAGCCTCCAGCTGTGACCTGCCAAGTGGTTCTGCTGGGGTTCTGGAAGAAAGGCCAATCTGTCTGATTTAGAAATGTCATCAAAGGAGGGAAGATTTAAAAATAAAAATGGAGAAGTGTGTCATGTTGCACGTGGAGGGTGGCCAGCATACTTCTGCCACTCTGACATTTTACGAGATTCAAATGGGAAAGGAAACTAGAAGATGATAGTGATGAGGACTCAAAAGCAAGCGGTACTGTTCCTGCATTACTCTTGGTTCGTTCAGTTATTTGCCATGTGACTTAATTGCAAATATCCAGTTGCTCAACCTGTTTCATGAATTCATGTCCATAAATAAGAAGTCTCTCTCCCTCTCAAACCTATAAGGCTGACTGTAGTTTATCCATGCTTTAGCGCACTGTAAGTAGTACCTTCCTTTGTGGTTCACTATAAAGGATTCACAAGGTTGCTGCATGATTATGGATTCTTTTAAAATTCTACATTTGATAAGTCTGCTGATATATAGATATTTAAATATGCAATGGGAAAAGGTGGTTGGGTTGGGAAATCGTGAGCAATGTATGCAACAGCCTCTGGAGCTAAAGGGACACCAAAGAGATGACCAGAAAAGATATTCCTCATGCTCCTGGATCTAAGGGGTAATGCAAAATCAGGCATTACCCAACGAGTGCCTGGCAAAATCAGGCATTACCCAACGAGTGCCTGGCAAAATCAGGCATTACCCAACGAGTGCCTGGCAAAATCAGGCATTACCCAACGAGTGCCTGGCAAAATCAGGCATTACCCACGAGTGCCTGGCAAAATCAGGCATTACCCAACGAGTGCCTGTTGGATCTTTCATGCATCTAGTCTTGTTCTGGTGATGTCTTCAGGGAGGTCAGTGAGAAAGGCTGGCGTGGAATAATGCCTGTATATCACAAATAACGGATACCACAATGGTCTATGGGGCAGTCTGGAAGCATTAGGATTTAGCATTTTAAGAGCAGCACATTGCTCTGAAGCAGAGAGGTATAAATGTATTTTTGGTGCACCTGGCGAGGTTAAGGCCTCGTTTTCATTCTAATGACATCAATGGTCAGTCAGCCGTATAGTTCGCCCATCTGATTGTGATCTGACCCTGTTTTCCTATCAGGACATGACTGGCCTGTGATTCAGCCCGCCTGCAGTTTCACACTCCCACGTTGCTTGCAGGCGTTTGCACAAAGGATTCTGGGAAGGTCAGCACACTATCCGGTGCAAAATGAGGCAGGGGAAAAGCTTGCACTTCCTGATGTTGAAGGTGAGGTCCACTGTCTGACATCAGGCAACACCGGGACATGGCATCCTCTGCTGGGGACGGTGGGGTTTGGTGTCATGCTGCACTGTGATGTCATACTTGTACAGGCTCACTGCCTACTGAGAGGACTTTGATTTGATTGGATATTAGCTGGCATGCTGATGACAGGTGGGAGACGGGAGGGTGAGTTAGCCGCCTTATGCACAGTCCCGCCTCCGCCTCCTCTCCCGCTCTGCTCTGTGCAGATGAAGCTGCTCCGCACATCTACCCAAACTGATCTCCTGGAATTAGACATCAGCATGAGAATAGAAACCCGGAGTTTTCTTTGGCGAGGAAAATCGGGTGCCTCCTGATGTCTTCAAGAGATTGTTGCATGCTGTGTGCATCGTGACTCATTATAGTGTGCGCTGTGTGGTTTATCGAATAGCTTATTATAATGAGGGTGCTGCTTTCGGCATTAACCAAAAAGGGGAAAGCATGGCTTCCCTTGTTACTGACTAACACTCTAGTGTTGGATTTTTTAAACATTCTTCTTCTATCCGCCCATCCATTCTGTGACAACTCAAGCGATCCTCGTTAAATATCCCTGCCAAATGACTTCTGGTTTAGTCAGTGCAGTGACCTTTGGAGGACTCGGCATCCCAGGTAATTTTACCCGTAGCCCATCGGCATTGGGCCTGCCTCTTCATAACATTTTTTCGCCGCTGTAAGGGCCCATACAGTATCAGTGGCCCTGAAGGGGTGACTGCATTCCTGCTGCGACACTATGGACCTCTTAATGCTTCACTGCAGATTACTGACTGTGTTATTTTGATCTCTGGACTGTGCAACATGGAGACACAGCCTTACAGGATCTCAGAAATCAGTTTCTCAAGAATGACACAAGCTTCTAACTGCCGTGTCCGACTGCTGTCGTATAGATTTCAAGGCCAGAAGGGAGGCCTTTAGCAAGCTCGACGGTGAAATAGCTGCTGTAAAATGTGAACGGGGGCTCCGAGTCACTTGTGGGTTTACAGCAAAGTGCTATGTCTTTGTCTTCATGAGGCAGCTTTACTAGTCTTTTGCCTTCTGGTCCTAAGGTATGGTAGGCTGGGCTCACAGTCACCACTGCTTTTCGCATGCCACATTTAGTCTTATCTATAATGTGGGGGTGGGGAAGTAGATTCCACGGGCTGCCTGCCCCTCGTCTTTCGGCTGAGGCTGAGATGATGCAATTGGACAGGTCTACTATCCTCTTGGCACACGGACAGACAGGAGCTGACAGACCATGCCGGGCTCTGTCTTCCAACACTCCCCACCCCCCCTCCCCTCTGTCTCGGCCCATTTTACTTGAAGTCTGCCCAGGGCAGTGAAACGTGAGGGCGGACCCCATTTATATGGATGGATGTGGTGGGCGACAGGTTCCTGCGCGTTCCAGGTGTCAGCAGACGGGTCTTCGCCCAGCAGACACTGGCACGCACATGTGAGTGGGCTGTCGTCCATTTGCATCACAGAGAAATGAGGATTATCCACGTAATGAAGCAGGCAGGTGAGATGAGGAATATTGAGAGAGGGATGGATGTCATGGAGAGCAGGAGCGGTGATTCTGCAGGAGGAACCTGGAACACAGAGGAAACCTGTGTGATGCGTCGAGGACATGCAAAGTTCACGATGAGAGCGGAGGTGGAATTCAAACCCCCAGATTTGGAGGTGTGACACAACAGTGCTACACAAGACACTTTCCCACCCCCAAAGAGGAGCTGATGAAGGAGGCAAATGTGGAATCGATCTTGTTTACAGAAGATGTATCTGATGAAAACCCTTAAAGGAAGTGGATCTGAAGGGTGAAGCTGTCCCCTACTCCTTAGTAGATGAGAATAATAAACACTTCCACTCAAGGAACTGGATGTTCTTGGTCTCCAGCTTTTGCCTTCTGGTCCTAAGGTAGAGAGCCCTCTTCAGGACACCACCTCACCGCTTTCTGTTCCTCCCTCACAGCACCGCCCTCACAGCACCGCCGTCAAAGTCTGCCAATTCACTTTCAGATATTGCTTGCATTTTTCATGTCTTACTATGCTGCTGAAGAGCATGGTGTTATTTGTAGGAGGCCAGAAAGTTGTTTCCTCATAAAGCCTGTTTCATGTATGCCTTTTACGGTTCCTGCAAGGCCATTACTTCGTAACGATACCCCAGTCTCTTCAGATTAAAGTGGAAATGACTTGGTTTATGTAAAAGGGTGTGCAGGGGTCTCTAGTCATTAGGCAAGCTGAGAAGGTTCTAGCGATGGCCTTGCTGATACATTATTAATGGCAGGATGAGCACTGCCAGGCAATAGTAGCAGGTTGAAGTTGTACCCAGCTCAGCCCAGCATGGAGCTGGACTGTGCCTCTCAGACTGACAGGAGGCACCCTGCTCATCCACCCAAGAGGGACTCGGTATGTCATGTGACTGGGGCCCCCTGGGGCTCATCTGGAGACCAACAGCGTGCAGTGTGCCTCCGGGGAGCCGGCAGAGGAAAGCGCTGTCATGCAGGCCTTGTGTGAGTGTCGCAAGCTGAGGATGGAGAGGCCTGGACACACGGCTGATACTGTGGCCGGTGGAATCGGGCCTTCAGCCAATCATGCAAGTTCCTGCTTTTTATGCTACCGTCTCAAACAAGGTACAGCCGATTTCCACCGGGACGGGCGTACAGTTAACGAGCGGTTTAGGCACTTTACAAAGACATGGGTGAGTGACAGATGGGCAGTTGTCTTGGCAGCATGCAAGCAAAAAGCGTAATTAAAACCTCCAGTAAGTAACTTAATAAAACAAAAGGTTTTATGACCAGCTCCAATTATACAAACTCAAAAATGAGCGTAATACCTCGCCGAGCGCGTAACCCTCCACCGCGCTAAGGCATCTGCTGGCAATTAGCTGGCTTCTGCTGTCAGGCTAACAGCCGCTCAGTCAATCACTTTGGGAGGCGCTGATTAGGAGGCTGGCTAATTGCTGGCAGCTAGCGCTCATCGAACGGGTGTGAGGGTTGGCTGTGGAAGGCCTGTGCAGGGAGCGTCTGGGATCTGATGGACGGAGGAATAAGATGGACAGAAAAATTCGAATTATTCTCGGAGCTGTGCTGAACTGAAAGGTTTTAAATTATGAAACCAGGCTAATTAATTTCCTTTTAGAAACATCCATCCGAGTCCTAATCTCCCACGGCTCTTGGAGACAGTGCTGCTTCGAACTCACTTCAATGTGCCTTGCAACCCTCCGGACCAATCCCTAATAAGCAGTGGAAGCACTTGCCATTTACTGCATTAGCTGGACGTATATTCAGGCATTGCTCCGGTGAGGTGGGGGTGGGGGCTGTTGTTTTCTTGGAGAGAGAGGTGCCAATCAAATCGGGGATCAGGAGCATCATCCGGGGCCATCTAGCACCGTGAACAGTACCCTTTTGGAAGGCTGGGGCCTGTAAGAAATGCTGATGTGATGCCAAACTAAAGGGAAGGGGGTATTTGAAAGCACCTCCCCAGGTCCCAGACCTAATCGAGCAGCCTGTGCCCGCCGCCGCCGGCTTTCCCTGCGCTCTTTGCTTTTACCGGCGCACGGTGCTTTAGGCTGGCGTCTGTTTATGGAGGAACAGGGAGAAGCCCTCAATCATGTTATCGCTGTTCTATTATGCGGCCATTACGAACGCGAGCGATCGTCTCAGGGCCAAAGAGCACATCACGTCTCGCAGGGCTCAGCATACACTAAAAGTAAGAACTCGGCCCCCATAGTGGTTTAAGGTTTAAGACTGTGTTCAGCCCCATCTACGTGGTTGTCCGCGTGTCCCCTGCCATAAATCTGTAGAGGCATCTGCAGCTACGGCCTGCCACACCTTGGCAAGCCACTCGGATCATGTCCAGTCTCCACATGCAGCGGTTGCTAGTTGCTTCGTTTCCAACACTCATTGTCTGCCCTGGCACAATTGCTGGTTATTGTGTATTTGGATGTGGTCTTTATGTCTGGGATTACTCTGAGTTCAGGAAGCTTCCAGTTCCCCTCTTTCCTGCATCGTTGCCATTGGAGCACAAGCTCTGCGACATTGTTCTCCGCCGCCGTAAACCAAACGTGCATTATTTAGGATAGTAGCAGCCTTCCTGCCATGATAGAAAACGCAATATGTGCAGAACCGGCTTTTTGACTCGCATTCAGCAGGTCCAAAGTAAAACGAGGTCACATGAACTGGAAGATTCCTGAGGTTGTTTGCGTCCAATAGCTGACATATAATTCACCCTCCGCAGCGGAGCCTGACCCCGAGCAGGACCAGAAGAGGCTGGAAGCAGAGCGCCCCCCACAGGTCAAGCTGAAGGAGAGGCAGAAATTTTTCGAGGAGGCCTTCCAGCAGGACATGGAGCAGTACCTCTCTGCGGGGTACCTACAGATTGCTGACAGGAGAGGTGAGCGGCCATGTTACATTTTTTTTGTATTGTGGCTTTAGAAATGACTTGACTAATTGTGGATTGAGTGTGGTTTACCTTGCTAAATATATTTTATAAATCTTCAAAACTGCCAGAGGACTCAAGTGGTGGTTAGGACTCTGTGACCATGGTCGAAAGGTCACTGGTTCCAGTCCCATGGCAGGCAGTGTTATTTTACCGTTGGGCACTTGAGGAAGGCTCTTATCCCCAAGTGCTGACTGTGATCTCAGATTCTCAGTCATATGTCACTCTGCACAAAAGCATCTGTTAAATAAATGATATTGGCACACAATGAGTCTCACAGCCTATATATATCAGGGTTTTTTTTGAGATCTTAGTTCTGTTTGTTTCTTCTGCCACCATTTAAAAGGAGACTCTGAGAGAGTGTAGAATGATCATCCCCCCCCCCACCTCAGCTGAGATGTTTCCTTCTCAGCCATGTTACTGTGCAAGAGAAAATCTTTCTGTGAGCAATTCCCTTAAGGTCAGGGAGGGCAGACAACTCAGCAAGTCACCTCATATGTAACTGGCCGATAGGGAGGCTGTATGTGGGCATTTCGGGGAGCTCACAACCACGTGCAGTGTGAGAGGTTTCAGTGATGCATTACCGTGGTAACAGTGTCATCTCTCTCTTCTTCTTGCCCGCCCCGTGGCCGTCTCCTGCCGCCTGAGGTACGCAACCCTGCCAGCACAGCAGAAGCGACACATGGCCGCATTACACACGTGTCTGTCTGCTGCGCAGTGCATGCAGTGTCTGTGAAGCATGCACTGGCTGGGGTGGGGGGGGTCACAGCAGTGTGAGTGAGCATGCGGCTGGGGGTACGCTGTCAACTGCACTCTGTATGCTCGGCTGACGGTCTGAATACAAGGGGGAGGGGTGTGCCGTGGACTGGTCGCCATGGCAACATGGGGGGGGGGGGCACATTTCTATGCGTGCCAGCCCATCCATCTGCATGGCAAAGGAGATTTGCGAACATCTCTGGCATTTGATACGACACGTCGCATTTTGGCACCAGTGCCGACAGACAGGACGTGACCCCCCCCCCGACAGACAGCCCCCCCGTGCTCGTCTCCACTGCACCGCTGGGCGCCATGCCATTCCACACAGCTTCTGCCTCCCTAGTACCTCGTGTTGTTCTTGTTGCTTTGTCCGTGGAGCCTCTGATCCTGGGCTTGTGGCATCTTGCCCCACTGGGCACCTTTGCTCGTGTGATCAGGCCTCTACTGGCCCAGGGTTAAAGGTCCCTGCAAGTGTCTCTCACTAGACTCCACCTCTGGCATGTGAGCTGATCCATTCGACACACCCTTGGCTGAAGGATGCCTCTCTCATCTACACTCAGTGGTTCACTGATGGCAAAGCCCTTTGGGATTGCTGGATTTTCCCCTGATTGTGACCCATTTCGCTGTCTGTGTGACGCTCAGAACCTCTAGGGAGCATGTCTTCGATGGAGGTGAACGTGGACATGCTGGAGCAGATGGACTTGATGGATATGTCTGACCAGGAGGCCTTGGACGTCTTCCTGAACTCTGGAGGAGAGGACAACAGCGTGGCTTCACCCATGCTGGGTAAGGCGCAATGAAAGCAATGGGCCTACAGTTCAGAGGGTTAGCTTAGCAGTAATGGAGGGTGACTATAAAGTCATAAAGGTGGAAGAACGGTCATTCCAGCTGCACTGGCCAGAATGCAGGTCACATGACCAACCCAGATTGCTCTGCAGTCACCACAAACCATGCTCATGTTGACCTAAAGCCGAGTCTCCTTTCATTTCGGCCCTTTTCGAAGGGCTGCAAACACACAGAGGAACAGCACAGATGAAAGGACTCTCCGTCCTGGCTTTGTCCTCCATTAATTATCCACTACACCACAAGGACTTAAGGTTGATTGTCTGAAGTCTGAGTCTTGGCCCAGCCGCCCCCCTGCAGGACACTCTGTCCATCTGTGATGTGTCAAGTCCTGCTAGAGAAACCCCTCACGTACAGCTCACACCTTTACAATATTGAAATGGGGGCAGCATGTGGCTTAGTGGGTTAGGATGCTGTGCCTGCGACCGGCAGGTTGCCAGTTCTAATCCCAGCGCTGGCAATGTCACCATTGCGCCCTGGAGCAAGGCCCTTAACCTCAATTGCTCCAAAGTTTGTCTGACCCTGATTTTGCTTAATGCATGTCACTTTGGATAAAGGCACCTGCTGAACAAACCATAAGAAATTAAATGACCCACTGCTCATCAGATTAGCCATTTAACATATGAGTCAATATTTCACACCAACTCCATGTTCCTCTAGGTGGCACTGCAGCAAGCAACACGGCCACACTATATAAACGCGTCACCCTTGCCTTTATTAGCTTCATTAGCCCTTATCTACTGGCCGCCATAACTGAGCCAGTGACCCCCCCCGCCCAGGTCCGGATCTGGAATCCTTCCCGGCGGAGATCACGCTGCAGGTTCCCACACAGGACGAGCTGCGGCACAAGCTGTCCTCCACCTGCACAGGCACGCCGGGCCAGGAGGGCGGGGCACGGAGCGAGGGTGGTACACAAGCCACCTAGAGGCCAACGGAGGATGGGACTGCTTCTGCAGCCAGCGTGAGTGACGCTCACCACACCAACGGGAAATCACTTTTCAGATTGATTGTTTTCTCTAATTTTTCTTTTGTAAAAAGCAAACTGTCTTGTATCTTAACGCTCATTCCTGTGCAGTAAAAATTACCCACCCAGCTTCTACATCATGTACTACAATAAAATGCCTTCTTCTAAGTCCTTCTTTTGTTTGTAATCCACTTATGTACTTACCTAGTCTTGGCTAACCACGCCAAGAGGCAGGTTCTGCTGAAGACCATTTAAATATAGACTCTAGTCTGATAGGGCAGCAACGGGAAGCAGGAGATTGCCTTAGAATAGTGTGGCTGTACAGGCAGAGATAAGTAGGAGCCTGTTTTGGTATCCAAGATAGATGCCTTTTTAAATTAATCCTGAGTCAGTAAAATAGGAGTAAGCGGTGGGGAGGTCTCTAAAGCAAGCTGACGGCCCGATGGTGGTGCTGACGCGTGGGTTTTTTTTGATAGGAGACTGGTGTTAGGAGGTGGTGTGTGCAGAAGAGCAAAGAGAGGAAAAACAGTCTGGGAATAATTGACAGTGAATCGTCCTTTAGTTTATTAAACCTTAAAAGTACAAACTCGGGGGAAAAAAATTTAAACTGGCAATAAGCAACATGAACATTTGTTTCCCTGTGGGAGGAAGGAGGTGGGGCTAATAAATTAAAGACGTCAGACTGTAAGCAAGTTTTACCGTAGAAAAGGACAACAAAACTAATTCGGAATAAAATACATCGTAAGGCCATAAAAACTTGACAACCACACTGTCTGAAAACACAACTCTGTTTTCATTAAATATCCTAAAACAGCTCAGTCTTCCGTGAAGGACAGCGACCGACAAACAGGGTATAAGATCTTGACAGTCACCACTGGCAAGCTCAGTGCAACATGAGTAGCTACTAAATCGTTGTAATTTTCAGTAATGAAAATGTAAAAACCATTTGTGAATATTTTCCCTTTTCTTTAAAAAAGTAAAGCTAGAAAAACTAAAGGGGGCGCCACTACTCCAGGTCATTTTCTTTTCTTCTCCTTGTGACGTAAGCAGCACTTATTTATGGTACAAGAGCGACCCTGTAAGATGAAGAATCTGAAATGTAAGGCTATTTCTTCATCAACCCCCACCCCCACACCCCAAGAAGGCTCAAGTATTTAAAGAAATTTACAGGACTATGTACAAAAAGAGAGTCTGCTGTTTTTCATTCATCTCACGGCGTTTATAATACATCTGGAAAAGCGGAAAACCCAAAAATGAGGGACAAAAAAAACCAAAAAACTGGGATTCTCGTATTTCACATTTCAGACCTAGTGGCTCTACCTGTGAAGCCCATCAGATCAAAATAAAAATCAAAACATTAAAAATAATATAATTATTAATGCTTACCGGTACGGATGAAACTGTAGGACTAAATGTATGGAATGTTAATAGGATTGCACGTCTAAAGGGGAAGGACCCACACCTTCCTGCTGAACAGAACTAGCACGCAGCACTTCCTGTTTGATGTCTGATATACAGTAATACCCAACAGCACCAAAAAATAAACAGAAAAACCAACACAAGGTGTCCTAATAAAATCAGGCACAGTTTCCACATGCTTGTGGGAGGGCGGCATTTTGCACGTGTCCAGTTGGCCACTCCAGTCTTGCCGGAACCTTCCTGAAGCGCAGAGCCCCACATAAGGCTCCTCTCCCATGACTACCTCCCCCAGCAGGGGGGAGGGGGGATAAATGACAGAAGCACCCAGAAAACAAAGTTGGCACCCCCCACCAAGGAAAGACTGAACCGGAGCAAGACTGCGCTGGTGTGTGTTGTCACCGACCACGTCATTTAAAGGGAGCGGTTTTTTTGTCTGCCAGGTTCATGGGTCAGGATCGGCGTCTGATGGCCGGGGGGGGGAGGGTGAGGCGGGGGGGTGCAGCCACATAAATGTCAATGTAATGCTAGGCTCTTCCACATGAGAAGACCTCATAAAAACAAGGATGACATCAAACTCTAGTGCAAAAACTTCCTCATGGCAGGAAGGAAGTGGGTGACAAGTGGGGTATCGTGGGCAAGGGTTACAACAAATAAAGAACACCACCCTGGGACTTCTTGGCATCTTCACTAGGAACCCGTAGCACTTTTGGCCAGATGGGAGGACGGGAGGCGGGAGCGTGAAACCTCCACCGTCGCTCGCTTCCGCGGGCCGCGCTTGGCAGCCATCTTGCCCGGCACGACCCCGTTACAGTTCTGATGGCCTTTCATTGCCTTGCCGCACACGAGGTCCACCAGGCTGTCGATCTGCTCCTGTCCCAGCCAGGAGGAGAGAGAGTGGGCATTAGAGAGACTCTGCGGCCTTAACGCAGCCGGCACCTAACCGCGTCACATGATGTCGTACCTCGTCGTAGCGATACATCATCTTCAGGCCCCGGCAGGACTTGTGTTTCTCCACATGGTGTGACGCGCACTCCAAGCAGAAGACCACATTCTCGTTCTCCTGGACGACCTGCCGCCACATGCAGATTATCAACGGGGCGGAAATCGACAGAGGGGGATTTGTGGTGCCTTTGCTACGTAATCAGCTCATTGTGGTCGCTAAGCAACCGGATGCGAGTCACTGAGATCGGCGGCGGCTGTGTTGCGGTGATAAGGCTCCGCCTGTGAGGAGGCTCCGCCTGCGATAGCCCAGTAAAGTGTCGTGACACCCTACCCCACCGGGGGGGGGGGGGGGGGGGTTAGCCAGCCATCCCGTTTACAGGGTGCTGAGATCAGCAGAAACTGCCCCTTCAGGCTCAGCGACTCCCCCAACAAGCTGCTCTTTAATTTTGCAACTGGCAGTAAATAAAACAGCGTTTCACCCAGAAGTCCAAAGAGGGACCTTGGTTCTCTTATCCCCATCGGCCTAAGCCTATACGTTGAGCTGTACAGACTGATAAAAGATGGAAATTAAATAAAAAATAAAAAAGTGGCATTTTCAGCAAGTATAGGAGTCCGAGTGTGACGGGCTTGGTGTGCACGGCTCCATCTGAACAGGACGGTGGGATTTGGGGGGGGGGGAGGATCAGGCAGGAGTTTAGCAGCATCCTCAGCATATAACAGATGGGAGCGGTGAAGATACAAACACACAAAACCACTTTGCTCTCTAACCAAGCCCGGAAACATCTGGTCTCCCTCTCCCTCACAAACTAACTGAATCGTCCAATTAATGACAGGTGAGTATATGTGCCCTGACCTCACGCACCCCCCTCCGAGGCACTTGCTCTCTACCCCATCTCATAAAGAGCAGAGTGGGATGGGTCAGTCCATCTCATGGCGGGGAGGGGAAGGCTCACCATGGATAGGTAGCAGAGGTGCTGGCATGTCTGGCAGCGGCGCTCCGATGACTCCAGTGCCAACCACTTGCGCTGCTTCTTCCTGGCCTCGCCGGGAGCCTGAGTGCCATCGTGCGAGCCGTAGCGGGCCGAGGAAAGCAGTCCGGCCTCGTACAGCTTCTGCCGCTGGCGCATCTCTATGTCCCTGGGGTGGCCAGAACACGGGGATTACCTTGGAGGATACTGTCCGCGCGCGCCGCTCCGGTCCGACCGCGGCAGGAGCGGGTAGCTTTGAGCCTACCTGAGATCTTTGAGAAGAGTGGCGATTGTGCCCAGAACGTGGCCGTTCTCACGCTTGGACTCGAACATGGCGATTTGGTAGAGCAGCTTCTCCATGGAAAAGGGTTTTGCGATGCGCCGGCATTTCAGGTCCTGCAGGGGGCACCGTGGGGCTTACATCAGGAATGTTCTGGCAGCACAGAGGGGCGGCCATGTCGGCGCACCAGCCCCCCACCCCAGCCAGCTGGGCTGTCATCTTCCCAGCATTCCTGGCTCCCGTTCGGCCATCCGGTCTCCTCTAATTATTATGCTAATTAACAGCCCCCAATCTAGTCCTCAGGGCCCCCAGCCTGACCCAGTTTTTGCCACAGTCCAGCATCTGTATGCCTAAACCAGATAATTAAGGGCTTCAAATTTAAAATTACAATGCCAATTTGCAAATAGTTAAAATTACAATTACAATTGGTAAACGGGGGAGTGTGACTTGATTGCCTGAGGACTCCAGCCTCCTGTCCTGGCTGCAGGGCAGTTTTACTCTGGGGGGTTTAAGCTACAGTGCTCTGTAAAAACTGCCTTGTAACAATTCCCATTATAAGAAGTGCCACGCAAATAAGATCGAACTGAAATAACCTATTTACAGGGATCTGGAAAAATGAAAGGCAGCCATGACAGGCTCACCTTAGCAGCCTCGTATCCCAGGTTCATCCACTGGGGGGTGGCAAAGTGCACGCTTTCGGAGACGCTGTACCCACAGCAGACCCTGCACACAAAGGTTCCCGGGAAAGAGACGACGAACTGGCCACTCTGCTGCACCGTGCGGTGCACCTTGATGCCCTCGCGGGAGAGAACCTCCGGAGAGATCTGAAGGGGGGTGACGGATGGGGGGGGGGGGGGGACAGACAGATCAACCATTGGTGCAGCGCTTGGCCTGGTTCACAAAGCCTGATCCATACTGAATATAAACGGAAAACCATGACATTAAACGAAACAAGAACAGAATGAACAAGCGTCCAGGAGATGCGTCTGCTTTAGGTTGCCTGGCTCTCCTTCACAGAGAGCCTGACGTTAAACAGACGGGCTGTGGAGGCATAATTGGTATTAATAAACATTCCTGTTAGCATCTGTCTGGTTTCTGAGGCAATGCCAGGTCTTGCTGGCAGCTCGAGAAGGACCTGCACCTCCTCGTCCTGACAGCTGAGCAGCTGCAGCTAGAAAAGCTGTTGGAAACACTGTGTGTATGTGTGTGTGTGTGGGGGGGGGGGGGGGGGGGGGCGTTAGGCTGAACCACCCCCCCCCCCATTAATGCCCCAGGAGCTGCTGCCCATCTCCTCACCATGATGTTCTTCTCCAGCATCTCCAGCCCAGGGGTGCCGTTGGCCTGCAGCAAGGTGTGCACCACTTTGTCCAGCTTCGCTTTTTCTTCAGCAGGAATACAATACCTGGGGGGGACGACTCTCTCTTAATACCAACCCTTTGCCCACTGGAGAGAGGACAAAATCATGTGGACACACAAAAATCCCCCCTCCCCCCAGACAAGGATAAACCCCCTCACTAAGACTGTGACTTCTGACATGGAGCTTCTCAACAGAAATTGGCTTAAATGGATAGACTGAGATGCCCACAGATGGAAACCTCCTTCATTCCGAATGTTGCAACTACACCATTTTGTCATCGTCATGTAGCCAAGACTATGGTGATCAGATATCTGGGATCAAAACAAACTTCCACCATTGCTTACTATGTACTTTTATAATGTGTCTGCAAGTGTTCCAAACTGCATTCTGCAATGTCTATACTTTGATGTCAGATTACAAACTTAACACAATGTCTGACATATTTACAATATACATTAAAATTAAGACGAGTGTAATGCCAAAACAAATATATAAGAAATAATTTATGTGTCATGAATTAAGTTTATGATATTGAATGAAATTGTCACTGACTGGGGCTTAGTCACACATGTGTTCCCTACCCCTAGACCCTAGAGAGTAACGGGCTGCTGAGAAGGGAGACAAAAGAGCCTTGGGAGAGCCAGATAAGGGGGGGGGGTTGCTTTGGCCACCTACTGATTTGCCATCATACTTTCGTTTTGTCTCGTACTATTGACCTCTTTGTAAATTGCCTTATTTGATCATTACATTCTAGTTAAGATACTTGGTGTGTCTCCTGTGTGTCCCTTCCGCTCTGAGCCGAGTGGATGTGACATAGGATTACATTAAAAACTGCACTAAACCTCCCAGCATAACCAGTCACTGGTCCACAGTTCAGACATTATCAGCCACTATCCAACCCAAGCTGCTCCCTGCCACACACGTCATTCTATATGCGCTCCGGCAGGCGTGTAGCATTCTGGTTGCATGTTATAAATTAGCATCTATTGATCTAAAGCTGAAATGCGGCGGTGACCTTTACTTTGTGCTGGGGAACGGGGAGGGCGAGGCGACCACCCCCGGGCGGGTAACACTTACCAGATGCAGTCCGCACCCGTGTGTAAGTAATCGATGAATGGAAGGCGGTTCTGGTCGCGAGACCAACATGAGGTAGAAAACACCATGCCGATGTTCAGCCAGGGGACGGTCACCCCTGCGGACAGAGGGGGGGGGGGGGGGGGGGGCAGTTGAGTGGAGTTCCAGCAGGAGTAGTTTTGGGCCAGATGGAGGCAGAGAGTGATTTCGGTGCTGCAGACCCAGAGTGAGAAGCTGTCCCTAGGTGGGGGTCCCAGAGCTATGCAGTCCCCCCCCACGGCCCTCTAGGAGAGCAGCACTGGTCCCGCACCATCTACACCATACTTTCACACTCAGTCACCCCCACTACTGGCTGGATCCTCATGCAGTCCCTATGCTCAAAGGGCTAGTAATTATGCTGGGAAAGCCCCCCCCCCCCTCCCATTGGCCCCTGGCACATTATGCAGAGCGAGGTTTCAGAATGGGGGGTGGGGTGAGCGGCTAAGAGCCAGTTGTGCACGGCAACCCTTACCAGGCACAGCACCAAGGTAACGCAGGATGGACCCAGAGTTGTGGGGCAGGATTGTGAGGTTCCATCCATGCCTGTGGGGACAGAGGCCAGGTTAGTGAGCTCCGCAGTCAGGCGGCACGCGTGGCGAGGCAGGAGCAGGCCGAGACAGCGGGCGAGAAGAGAAGGCGAGCGGCGCTCCTCACTTGGAGAAGGGCTCCGACTTGGCCACAGGGAAACCACTCCCATGAGTGCTGGTGTCCACCTTCCCGCTGTGGACGGCCACATGGCAGTCCTTCTGCTCCACGATGCGCCAGTACTCTTGCTGTTGGGGGGTTAGAGACAGGGACGGCAAAAGGAAAGGAATCCATTTAGAAGCGTACGGAGACCGGGATGCCGTGCTCCTCTTCGGCTGAGTCACACTGGAGGGTTTAATGGCTTATTAGCAGGCACAGGGCAGAAGGCCGGCGGCGCATGCAGGCGTACCTCCACTTCGGCGGCCGTGGGCTCCTTGTTGAAGCACATGTTCATAGTGTTCCTGGCTGTCCGGTAGAAGGTGGTCAAGGAAACAGAACGGCCCTGGGGGGAGGGGGGGGGCGGAGAAACGAATCAGGGGGCCGTGGGCATGGTCCGGGGAGCGCCGTCGGCGGCCAGTGGCAGCACTGGCACAGCGAGCAGCAGCCAAATGCTACGTTTCACCAGAGTTACACTGTAAATGAATGTGGATCCTGTCTGCCTCTGAAATGAGGACAGTCTGCTGACCAGAAAGCCTGGAGAGATGACTAGATCTTTTCACTGACCTACATTACATCCCTGTCTCTCTGACAGACACCAGAGCAAACACACACATGGAGGGGCCCAGGGGGAACCTCACTGCTTCTCAAAAGAGACCATGGTTCAAGTTTGCAGGCCTTTCTTGTTCTTTGTCATATATATAGATCATACTTGGATGCTTCTGGAGCACAGATCATGGAACTTTCTAGAAACTCACTACTTCTCCAAAGAAAGCACCGTAGTTCAACATGCACGTTTTTATTTTATTTTTTTTAATAGTCATTCGTGCAGTTCTTGCATGCGTGCCTCTGCGGTGAGAAATGCTTTGTGGGAAGCAGGAGGAACATGGAGTGTGCTCACCTTGTAAATACACTTGTGCTGGTCGCTGAGGATGCCGCGGTCCTCCTGCTCGTCAGCCTTCCTCTCCTGAGCGAACAGCCGGCGCCGGCCCATCTTGAGGGCGTCCACGGCGTCCTTGAGTCGGCCACGAAGGCCATCCTTGTGCACCATGCCGTTGACCAGGCCGTTCTTGGGTTCGTAGCGCGGCAGTGCCAGCGAGCGATGTGCATTCTCTGAGTGGCCCTCCAGGGGCCCCCGCCGACACTCTAGGTTCTCCTTCTCGGCCAGCACCTCCCGCTCCAGCCTCCGGCGCTCCTCGGCTGACAGCGAGTCGTAGGACAGCAGGTACTGGCAGTAGGCCTCCTGCAGTTTAGCCAGCCGGTCCTGGGCGGAGCGCGGCACCCGCAGCAGGTCCGCCAGCTTGCTCCACTTCTTGAGGTCCGTTACCTGCTGCATTCCGCCCATGTCGTTGATGAGCTGAAAGAAGCGGGCCAGGTCCAGCTCGCAGCCCCCTGTGGAAGGAAAAGGGGGACTGAGATCATGCATGTGAAGGCAGGGTGGGGGCAGACTGTCCTGGGGCACGCATTCACCTTCCCAGCTGTGTAAGCGGTGAGAAGACACCGATAAACCACCCCCCCGCCCCCCCCCAAAGCGTGTATCGAATGACAGAGCAAATCCACGGGATCGTGTGGTGCTGTCTGGATCACATGTCAGTCTTGAAAGGCAGCTTGACCCGAGGGGGCAGCCAAATTTAACGGTTTGGCAAACGCAAGAACCCCCCCCCCCCAAACGGTCCCGTTTCCCCCAGACTCCCCGCTGGGGCCTTTGAAGCCAACACGGAGACACTCCCTGTCCATCACAGACAGTCACGAGCGAATCCATCACTCAGAGTGAGCCAGGAGGGGGTCTGGGCGAAGGGGTGCCGGGGTCGGGGGACACACGTGGACAGAAACACACACACAGACAGAGCAAAACACACACGCATACTCAACAGGCCCTGGATAACTTGTCTACACTACAGTATAGAATCCCTCAGAACAGGGAGGAAAAATGAATTTGCTGTAAGGGGAACCTTGATAAATGCCTAACCCTAACCCTAACACTGCTGTAGAATATTCATACATCCTGCTCCTTGTCCGATATCTACAGACAGACAGAGACAGACGCAGACAGACAGACACTTCTAAGGAAAATGCTTCCCACTCTCGGATTTCAGCACAGGGCGTTTCCCCACACAGGACACCACCATGGGAGGGAGACGGAGCCCAGACCCGATCCCAGGTGTGCTCGCAGCCCGGCCTTGCGGAAGGTGCCGGCACTCACCGATGAGGGGCGGCTCATCCATGGTTATGCCCTGAGAGCGCAGGTGCTTCCTGATGCAGGCCAGCTGCTGCACGTTGGGGCCCCAGCGCCGGCCCAGCTTGTGCACGTGCTGCACCTGCGTGACGAAGCGCATGTCCTCGTTCAGCTTGCACTCGGGCCGCCACTCGGGCGGGGGGACTATGCGGCAAAGCCCGTAGGGCTCGGCCCGCTCGCGCACCGAGTCCAGGTACGCCAGCGGGTCCTGGAACTCCGTGGAATTGGGTCGCAGCACCAGCACGTCCGTAATGGGGGGGCAGCCGGCCTTGGCACGGGGCTCTGCCTGCTTGTGCTGGGGGCGGGGCGGCTCATGGGCTGAGGTAGGGGAGCAGTCAGGGGCGGCCTGCTGTGGCGCCGGCCCCACGCTGGAGATCTGCGAGTGCCGGCCGAACATGAGTCGCCCCGCGGTGGAGCGCCTGGGCCGCTGACGTTCCGGGCTGGGCGCGCCCGTCTCCGTGGCGACATGCCCGTTCGGCACTGCCGCCCCGCTGGGCACGGCCGCCTCACCGGGAGCCTCGGGGGCGGGGGCCGGAGGCTTCGGTTTCTTGGATCTCTCCAGAAGCAGCTGGACCGTGGCCCCCGCCGCCGCTAGCCGTCTCTTGGAGTTGCGAAGGCCCTCCCGGCCCTGGGGGGCGCCGTCTTTGGGGAGCAGCTGCCCGTTGAGGCGCCCGTTGAGGCGTGCGGCGCCCTCGGTGGCCAGCTTGTGCGCCCCGTTGGACAATAGCACCTGTTTGCGTGTTTTTGCATTGCTACCTTGGGCTTTTCCTGAGTTGGAGTGGGGCAGTCCGTTGCCGGGGTGGTAGTGGTTTCTTGGGGGCGGTCTGTGGAGCGTGGCGTGTTTGCTGTGGTTCAGTCTGGACCTCCTGACCAGCGCCCCCTTGGCTTTGGTGTGCGTGACACGGGCTTTGCTCGTAGCCTGCGTGCACTTCACAGTTTTGGACGGCAGACGGAAGTCCTTTGTTTTTTTGGCACTGGCTGTGTGCGTGACGGCAGGGGCTCCCCGCGTGAGTCCGTTCACCTTGGAAACCTGCCGGGGTGGGGGGGAGACGGAAGACAGCGTCAAGGACAACTTCTGCGAAAGCCACCGGGGGCCACCGGGGAGATCCGCCGCAGGGCAAGTATGTGGGGTTAAACTCGGCCTTATGAAACAAGAGGCTGACAGATCAAACTGTGACGAGTACCAAACGTTTAAGGAGCGAAGCCGAGACAGACGGGCAGGGGAGGGGCGAGGGACATTCTGGCTCATCAGTGGTACCAGATGCATCCTTTTGGAAGATCTTGTTCTCCAGCTAAAGCTCCACTGATTTTAACACTTTACAGCCAGCGTCTACCGGCCCAGAACCTGCACACGTGTACGGTATCACAGGGAAGAGGCCACCGTTTAAAGGGACGTCAGCGATTTTTACTTATGAAGTACGAAAAACAAAGCGTTCCCCATCAGTCAAGTAACAGCTCGCTCTCAGGAACACTCCCAACTCAGTCTCCGTCGCAAAAAAAAAAAGATGTTTTCATTTTATGTTAGTAATGCCAGATGTTCTGCAAAACACAAAATATGGTTTATATAACGGAATCACATCCCAGAGCATAAAATAATTATACTGGCTTTGGTTTGCTTAAGCTCTGTAATTTAGCTTTCATGTAGGAAAGAAAAGGCTCTTCCACTGAGCGGCCTGAGTGAACCAGGCTGTCATTCTCCGTCTGCCTTTGCGCCCCCAGCGGACACCGTTGCTTTTAATGCGATGGACGCACACTGGAACGCCACCTTACCTCACACGCCCTCCCAACACAGAGGTGAATGTCGCACCAGGGAGGTGTCAAAATGGGGGCAGCCAACAAAGAGACAAGATGGTAACATGACGCCTGTCGTCACGCTGCCTCCCAGTGGGCGAGGCGGGATGGGCGCTCGGCCCCGCACGGCACATTAATCATCCCACCCAGCAGGTGAGGCCCCAGACACAGCGAGCGGCCTGGCAGTGAGGAGTCCAGCTAAACCTGATTTGCCCCCCCCCCCCAGCACAAGGTATTAGGGGGCCTCGACTGTCACTCAACCTCCTGCTAGCTCCTCCTCGTCCTCATCCAAGCTCCCCCTACCCTTCCATGACATCACTGTACCTGGCTAATGATGAAATAGATTATTGCGACTTGTGGTCCAGTCAGGACAAGGTACCTTTTCGGGGAGATGCCTTTGTTTGGGGCAGTTTGGGGTACCTCTATGACAAGAAGCTGGTTTGATACAATTCTAACAATGAACAACTCAGTACAGCCACACATTCCACAGAATGGTGTCCTACAGAGAATGGGGTCAGGACTGTAATTTATACATTTCAACAATTTAAGAATAAAAAAAACTCATTCTTAAATCACTTTACTTTGTGGCAAGTCTGTAAGGACAATAAACAATGCTTTCGTTTAGATTTTTCACCATATATTACGAACTTCAAGTTTTAAAGGAAATTACTCTGTTTCACCAGTAGAGGGCTCACTCACACTACCTCATAAACCTCCTGAGAATTCATGCACGTGAGCCCAGCCTCGCAGCACGATTGCGGAGCCGGCAAACAAATAAATAAAAATTTCAAAAAACAAGAAAACACAGCTGGGGGTGACGCCGACCTAAACATGCGAGCATCGCCACACGGTAATTCCCAGCAAAGCACGCTGTGTGTGTGTGTGTGTGTGTGGACAGGCTGGCGATCACTCCCAACCAGATCACACGTCCCCTGAAGAAAGGGGGAGAAACCAAAAGAAAAACAAGCACTGTAGTGTGCTGCACGTGAGCACCGGGGGGGGGGGGGTGGGGTGATGTCATATGTTGCTATGGGCAGCTGCGGGACGGCTGCGCACTAACGTGAAACACGTGCGGCACAGATCCCTGAGCAAGCAGGAGGGAAACGACTCGAGTGCCGTACGGCTCAGCGAAAAAAGCCCCCAGCACGGCGCACCACACTGGCCTCGGCCCTGGGGGGCATCACCATCACCTCTTCCTAAGCGCCCAAACGCGCGTCAGGTCCTCTGGTGATCAGCAATCATCCCTCGCACCAGGCTCTCTCCCGAACGCTCACAGGCCCAGCTGCAGGGTTAGTACCCCGTTAAAGACGTTTAGAGGAGAAGAAGAAGGCGGCGGCGGCTACGGTGCCAACAGGAGCCTGCAGATCACCATCAGAGCCAAGTGGGCCCTTCTGATCCCAAGCAGATGCTGTCGGGGTGGGGGGGGGGCACACACTGTAAACCAGCACACGCTCGTGCACAATCACACACTATAACCCGGCACACAATTATGTTTGCTCACACTCTGCAAAGTGGCACACGCAAACACGTGCTCACACGTTTGGGGGGGTGTGAGGTCTCAGAGGGGTGTACCTGCTTGCGGAGCTCTTCGGCCGCGCGCTTGTATGGGACGCTGCCGGCGGAGGGCCCCCTGGCTGGGGCTCCAGCGTGTGGGAGGGGCTGTTCCCTGCGGCTGTCTGGCCGCTCGCCGCGCTCCTTCGCCGGCGTCGCCTCCCGGCCCTTCAGCTTGCCGGCACCCTCTCTGTCCCGCGACGCCTTGCTGTAGCCGTTGAAGACTGAAGGAGAGGAGGAAATGGAGAATCAATGGCACAAACAGCCTTTCGATGCCCCCCGTCAGCCCCGGAGGAACCAGGACATAAAGTGCACGGCGTGACATGCCCCCCCCCCCCGGCCCCGGTGTGCCATCACACCTTTTCGGGGAGAACGCCTTCACCACCAGCACTGACAATGAGCTTTCGCAGACGTGTCTGCACACAGCCCAGCAAAACAGAATCTGCATACATTTCTTGTCACACTGCTTACACACCCCCTCCGGGGCACAGCTCTGACCCCCCCCCCCCCCCGAGCATCCTGTGGCGTCCTGCACAGCACAGCACCCCCCACCCACCCCTGCTGCAGCTACATGCAGCACTGACATCATGCACTCCTGTTGCTCCTTACTGGAGCCCCCAGACCCAAGGGTGTTACCCTACCCATTAGGGGGCCCTCACTTTGCCCCCAAAACCCCAAGACTCAGTGGTACACGTTTCAGTGCTAAATTATTTTCAATGACAAGCCCACACTGCAGAGGGCACCAGTGAGCGGAAGCCGCAGCAGCCCGGGGAGGGCGTCTAAGGGCCGTACCATGGCCGTTCAGGGCCTGCTTGCCAGGTGGCTTGCCCTTCCGCGGTGTGCATGGGCAGGACGCCGACGCCACGCTGGCCTCCGTCCGTGCATCCTCAGTCTCGTCCTCATCCTCCAGCTCGTCCTCGTCCTGGGAGCTCCCCAAGTAGGCCATGCTGCTGGGCAGGGCCACCGAGTCTGAAAGTGGGGAGGGACATGGGGGGCAGGGGGGTATGTGAGACGAGGAAGCGAGGACCCATGCACCCGGCTTCTCCTCCAGGGGGCGCACCAGCTAATCCCCCCCGAACAATCATGATGATGAATCCTTACAGACGGAGTACACTGGCTCAGCCCCTTCACTGCCGATACCCCTCGGTTCGGGTTCTTAACAGGACGCCGGACGCCGTTCGCCTGCTCACAGGAACGTCAACAGACTGAAGTGGGCGGCTGTCGGCCCCCCATTCCCACTCCGGATCACGGGAATTAGCCATCAATGAAATTTACATCTAATGAACCTGGAACTTGTCCAGGTCATCAAGTCATTTCGTAATTACTGAAATCAACAAACAAACTGATGAATAAGTCTCTATTTACACACCTGCAGGCCGGCGGAGTGCCGTCTGGGCGTGATGTCACAGCCCGTAGATTCAGCAGCGGCCTCCATAAAACGCTGCTCATTAGTCGGCTATAAATCCCGCCTTTATCTGGCCGCCTGGTGCTAACGAGACCCTCATTAAAGCCCGCTGGCCAAAGATCATCCGTGGGGGGGGGCGGGACCATGGCTCAATCTGGGCGGGGCCATCAGCAGCCTTTTCACTGAGATACCGCCTGTGGCAGCAGCCTGGTTAACAGCAGCCTGGTTAACAGCAGCCTGGTTAACAGCAGCCTGGTTAACAGCAGCCTGGTTAACAGCAGCGGTCACCGGGAGCTTCTCAGAATGCCGTCCGCCGCTTAGGGGCCGCGCTGCCCCTCGCTCCACATGGCGCAAGTGACGGGAGAGCGGATCAAACCACGCTCACCGCTTCCAGAGCGGCGCTACAGAAAGGCTAAAGGAGTTTCCTGAAGCAAGTAGCCGGCTTTTCTTAAAACATGGAGGCCCAAACTAAGGATTCCTGACAACGACCTCTGAAACCAGGAAACTGGTTTTAAGATTACAGATTTTCAGGGAAACAGATTTTCCTATTAAAAACATGTCTACAGAAAACATGAACAAAACCACGTTTCTATGCATGTGCAACATGCTTAACTAACGTACATCAAAATGAACCAGAATTAATGAGCCGATCTGCAAACGCTCTAATTACTCTCTCAGAGTGGAAACATCTTAAATACCAGAGTTGGGGACTACAATACGGGGGGGGGGGGGGGGGTGACAGTGGTTACTGGAAGTGTTATTGATAGGAATGGATAAAGTTAACTAACCTGCGTTGTGCCACGTACTGTAACCTGAAATCAAAGGCACAGCAAACCCAGGGTTAGTGTGACGCTTCTCAGATGTAGCAGAACAACACAGGCGGATGAGAATCATCGTGCGCTGCTGGCTACTGACGGAGGCAGAGAGACCAGAGGAGACGCCAAGGAGGTCAGCTGGGGGGGGGCGGGGGGGTGGGGGGGGGCTAGGGAATGAACGCAGTAAGAGGATACCTCTCCTGCCCGTCTGCTGGCATATTTAAAGCATAGCATTCAGAACCAGGTAAACAGCACTGGGTGGGTGGGGTGGCTGGGAGAATGCAGACTGGGAGGGGGTACAGCTAGATGGCAAGCAGGAGCCATGGGGGGGAGAATGTAGCGTAAGAAAGACACATTAACTTGACCTGGGGGTGGGGGGCTAGATTGGGCTATAAAAAATTACCACATAAAATTCAGACAAGCTGGAGGACCTGCAGCTTCCATGGCATCAAAACCCAGTGTGGGCCACTGCACTTGGGGAGAGCCACACCACCCCACTGCACTGCCGAAAGGGGGGGCCCACGTGATCAGACTCTGTTAATGGACAACATCTTCACGAGTACACCAGCCTGACACGGCAGGTCGAAGGTCAAGGCCCCCGGCGTCTGAGGGTGCGTCTCGCAGTGGGGGTTAGCCAGTTAGCCGCCACGCACAGACGTGACCCAAAGCCCCGCCCTCGGGGGCCCCTTTCAGCCCCATTTTCAGCCGTTTTGTTTATGACAGGCCCCCGGGATGATCTGATAGGCAGCCACGCGGTGAGGGATTTACAGCAGAGACGCACAGACTCTCGCGACTAAGCATCTGGCACAAGCGGGGGGGGGGGGGGGGGGGGGCTGACACAGCCCCCACCCCAATTACTGTAACGTTTAAAAACGGGAAGCGTGGACAATCAATCACGTATTTCTGTGAGGTCGATCTTCCGTGTGGGATTATGTAAACAGACATACCAGCAGCCGCAACATGCTACTTATTGGGCTTAAGGGTGATCTTTAATTATGCAGCCGAACACAAACACAGACACGCATGTGATGATCAGTGCCTGCGCAGACATCGCAAAGCGACTGGACCCCTCCGTAAGGAGATCTCATCCTATAGACCCAGGGAGAGACCCTCACGCAGAACCTCTTTGTTCCTCAGGCTGTGTCTGGACGACAAACTGCAGCTGGCCACAGCATCGCACCCACGTTTGATTTCCCCCGGGGCGGCACTCACGTGCTGGGGAGGGGGGGGGGGGGATAATCCGGCAGCATGCGGCAAAGCGGGAGGGCAGGCCCCTTTCAACAAGCGTCTCCAAACCTCAGTGGAGGATGCGAGAGGATTATGGATTATATCCTCTCTAATTTACATTCCTGAATGTTGGGAAATCCATTAACCCAGTTTGCCCTCAGCCGACGAGTCACAGGCAAATTTAATCAGCTCGCTCCCCGCCAGAACGCAGCCCCTCTGCGGACTTAATTGAATTGGAGGAGTCTGCCATCTTCTTCTGGCTTCGAAAATTCCCAGCGAGTCGAACTCGCGGCCACAACTCAGCACTGCGGTGGGGGTGGGTCTCTTATTCAGAACCGTTGCCCCGCCGTGAGAAGACGATGGCCGGGCCGGACCTGTGCCTCGGAGGGTCGGAGACGACCGGAGAGTCCGCACAGCTCTGCTTTAGCCTGCGTCTGCACAGCCAGCGAGGTGATTGACAGGCAGTATCCGAGGCCACAAAGGAGCATCCGTCTGAGGACCCGGAGGGCCGATAAGGGGAGGGACACCAACCGAAAGCGGCCACTGGGCCAGTGCCGCGCTCAGAGTAACGTCAATGGGCGACGCTAATTACTCCTCACCGCATGGGGATATACACACTTCCAGGGAGGATTAAAAATATATCAATCTCCCACTAAAAATATATAAAAGGCAGAGTCTGACATTTTTGTTAAATCCCTGCTGGAAAATCTCCGGTGACTGCAAACCCAACAATGACTTGGGAACAAAGGCAATGACAAAAAAAAAAAATATCCTCATAAAAATCACAAAGAACCTACAAATAGCTGCTCTTTTCACAAAAAAAGACCCCCCCCCCCCCCAAATGTTTTCAAAGGATTTTATCACACAGTCGGGCTGCCTGGCTGTAGGGCGCTTGGCGTGTTTGTTAGACAAGATAAACACTTCATTGTGGGGAGGGGGGCGGGGCACAAAGGAGGCGACCCCTGTGACCTCTCCCCTCGTACCGGGAATGCCATCGATCTCTTCCTGCACTGAAATAGGACCTCTTTCTGAGGACTGGTCCCTGAACAGAAAAAAGTCGAACATCAACAGCATGTTCAGGCTCAGTCAGAGATAGCTCTTTGAAATGGGAGTTAAAAAAATAAAGTAAAAATTTATTTTAAAATAAATAATGAGAGCATAACCTATCTGAAATACACGAGATGGTCACACGGTTGCTTGGCACCCCCACCTCATCGGATGGTGATGGGGGGGGGGTGTGGGGTGAAATACAATGCGCTCCCTCAAACCCCGCCCCCAAATGAAAGAGTGCACGACAGCCACACGGCTAACCGTTCTGCCCATACACTGGGAAAGGTCGCTTTGTGAGACAGCAAGGCATTCTGGGAAAAACCCGCCACTCCGCTTCAAAGTTTGACTCCTGCAGAATCATGTTTGCATTGGTGGTGGTGGGGGCTTCTCAGTAGTGGACTTTCTAGGAACAGAACGTTTGAGTCACTTTTTTGGGGGGGGGTGGCAGGGTGCCAGGATTGCGCAGATTCTGGGTGGGTTATCAAATAACCTCACTGGCAGGGCCATTGAGGATAGACGTGGACTGGAGGCCAGCAGAAGCTCACTAAGACAAAGGCACAGGAATCTGGCCTTGTGAGCGTCACGTGGGGCACGTTGACCATTGCGGGACAGCCGACTGGCACACGGCAGCCTTGGCCAAACACCAAACACGGAACCTGGGGCGTCGGATTTCAGCTGGAGCCACCTGAAGGGCTTGCCCAACACCGCACGGGATAGCAGGTAACGGAGGTGGAAGATCTGCGACGGGTTCCTCAGGTGGGCCGAGAGACCGGAGGCCAGAGCATCATTTCCCAGGAGAGAGAAGGGAAAGCCTGGGTTCAGAGAGTGCCCAGCACCCCTGGAGAAGCCATGGTTAAGGGCCTCGCCCAAGGGCCCAGAGCTGATGCAGTTACTCTGCTGGGCATGAGCTTGGAACCCCTGACCTTTCACATACTGAGACACAGACCACCCCCATCTTTAGCAAGATGACTGCTCGACCCATTTCAAAGCCCAGAATGCACTGCTCCTCTTCAGAAATGATCCGCTCCCCAGAGGTGGCGGACTGGGGTATTCGTGAGGGGACGTGTCACGGTGCTGGGGTGCCTCACCTCGGAGACAGAGGAAGGTCAGGAAGTCCTCCGTTTTGGGCTTGCGCCTGGAGAGGTCCGTGATCTGCGAGGCAGGGGTGGGCAGCATAGCCTCAGCTGCCTTCACTGGGGTCGTGCTGGGAGAGTTGGGTTGAGACTGAGCAAACTTCCTCTGGGCTTGCAGTCTGGGCCTGTAGGGAGGCAAGAAGACGGCATGAATCAGACTCTAGCATGAAGCAGCTGCCCAATGGGAGTCATCAGCACAAGTCAGGGGAGAAGCTTAACCTCAGCACTGTGAGTGTGACGGCTAGTGGGCACCTCAACACACGGCTGGCGGGCACCTCAACACACGGGTGGCGGGCCCCTCAACACACCGCTGGCGGGCACCTCAACACACCGCTGGCGGGCCCCTCAACACACCGCTGGCGGGCCCCTCAACACACCGCTGGCGGGCCCCTCAACACACCGCTGGCGGGCACCTCAACACACCGCTGGCGGGCCCCTCAACACACCGCTGGCGGGCCCCTCAACACACCGCTGGCGGGCCCCTCAACACACGGGTGGCGGGCCCCTCAACACACGGGTGGCGGGCCCCTCAACACACGGGTGGCGGGCCCCTCAACACACGGGTGGCGGGCCCCTCAACACACGGGTGGCGGGCCCCTCAACACACGGCTGGCGGGCACCTCAACACACGGGTGGCGGGTCCCTCAACACACGGGTGGCGGGCCCCTCAACACACCGCTGGCGGGCACCTCAACACACCGCTGGCGGGCACCTCAACACACGGCTGGCGGGCACCTCAACACACGCCTGGCGGGCACCTCAACACACGCCTGGCGGGCACCTCAACACACGCCTGGCGGGCACACCAACACACGGCTGGCGGGCACCTCAACACACGGCTGGTGGGCACGCCAACACACTTTGAGAAGCCAAGATGTCATCTAGCCATGTTAAGCAGACCCATCATGACCACCATCAAAACCTACCTGCATCACTGTGTGCTAACAGCCAGTTATGTCAAGATTTCAATACAATTAACTACATATAACCAGAGAAACACCAATCCAGTCACTTTTATCTGATTCTTGATCGAACATAATCATCTTTTGGTATTTCAAGTTCAAGAAGTTTATCATCATATACACAGTAAAAACACTGAAACGTTCTTACTTTGCTGTCTTACTTTACTTATCGTTGAGTAAAAGGAAAGTGTTCTGCGTATTGCTACAAACAAGGTAACAGTCAATGACAGTAATGTATTTTAATCCTGATAATTAACGACAACTGATCCGATCTTCACTCACAACAGTATTTCTTAAAGATAAGCTTCATTAAGACCGACTGCCGAACAGAACTCCACACTTTAACTACCGTTCAGTTATGTAGGTCCTGCACTTACGCTCCTCTGCTCTGACCTTCCCACACAAATATTCTTCCCCTAGCTAAAGAAAACAAGATTTCAAGCCAGGATACCTCTGGCACTGCAGATCAACACTTCACAGCTTATTTTAAACACACAGGCCCATTTCCCGTCTCAGACACGGACAGGACTTTTTAATCTGTGCGGTGCGTTTAGAAAACAAACAGATGAATTAAAAAAAAATTGAAAATGGCCATAAGTGGCTGGGGGGAGGAGCAGTGGAGGCTGGCCAGCCAAGTAAATATCTTCAGACAACTGCTGTAACCCTCGAGTCGGTTGCAGGTCGGGGGGGGGGGGGGGGGGGGTATCTGTGACATAAATGGAAACCAAACTATGCTTGTGGCAAATTGGCTAGTGTAGACTCTTCCTGTGTGTGCGTGTGTATGTGTGCGTGTGCGTGTGTGTGTGGGGGGGAGGATAGCTCATGTTGGAGCCGTGTGAAGCCGTCCTGAACTCCAGAGTAGTGGGGGGGGGGGGGGTGCAGACCTTCTCCACCATTCATCAGAAAAGAAGCCGCCATTCATAGAAAAGCCAGGCCTATGATGTACAGCAGTGCTTGTGGAATGTTCCGGAAGTGCAAAGCAGGCAACTGGTCGCAGCTGACAGGCCCCACCACACGCAGAGCGGGCGAGCAGAGTGTCCTCAGCGAGCGAACGGAACCACCCACTTCCAGAGAGGAGCCAGACATGGGCGTTTGCATCGCGTTGCGTCTGGCTGACTTCCTAATCGGATGAAAAACGGCCCTATCGCTGACATTAATCTGCCAAACACGCATGCTGTATCTGAGACCGGTCACCCTTACATACATATTACTCTTAGCACGGAGGAAAAGCTCTCTGGCACATTAGCAGCACATTACTAAATATTTTGATGGCAGGACTTTACTGGTTAGAATCACAGTGTAAAAATAAGTCAATTGTCTTATTCCCTAACCAATTGCTGGTAAATAATCTGGGCAACTATTCAGCATCTACACGATAAAGACATTTGTCTGTTTGATGTTTAATAACACCTTAGTCAAGAAGAGGTCTGTAAATTTAAAACAAATCTTGCACCCAAGACAAAAACAAACGATCATCCAAAAACACAAATCCACCAGCCAACAGAAGATCGCATACGGACTGTCGGTAGTTAGCAAGTATACCCCCCACCCCCCCGGAGGGGACGGCGTCTCGTCTTGTTAAACTACAACGAGGGCCAGCACTGGGGTGTCTTTAAGAGCTACCAGATGAAGTCCAGGCGGCTAACAAGTTAAAGGGAGGTCAGAGGTCAGGCGCTCGAGCGCTTTGTGGCAGAGCAAACAGCCGGCAGACAGCAGACAAATGTGCTGTTTGTTTTTGCTTTTGTTTCAGGTTTTTTTTTTTTTTGGAGTCTGCTTCTTGCATGAGGCCCCAAAGGCATCGGGGGGGTTCGGGTTGCTATTGATTTTACCTCCACTTTTGTTTTAGGTTCACAGGATACAAAAAAGATGAATGGGGGGCCCATCGGCTGAATAATTAAGGAGGACTTTAATTGGATGAGACACCAGTTGAGCAAAGGGGCCAGTAAAATGAGGATGTCTGTGGTCTAAGAACTCCGTCTAGACGGCATCAGGAGTGGATTTTATTGGACCGTTACGCTTATCAGTTACCGTACTGCCCAATTAAATGCAGCTCTGATTCATATGCGTGGACTCACACACCAATAAACACTGGTGGTGATACCCGGCTTTATCTGCTACTGAGAATTAAGAATAGCCCCCCCCCCCCTCTCCCGACTGCCCCCACTGGAAAATGAGAGGAGACAGCCAAAACGTGCCACTTCTCACTGGCTTTGGGGAAAACTGGGCGCAGTCGCTTCCAGCAGAAACAGCCCCCACTCCTTGAAAGTCACGGGTGGGCCCCGCTCATCTGGATCCAGTGTCCCAGACAAAATCCAGGACCCGGCACCAGAAGTCCGCAATCCTTTCAAATTCGCCTCCAAAGGACCTTTGGCACTGGGACCACTCAACAGGGCGAGATCCAACGGCGTGACCTTCCTGTTTATGCAGAGATCCGAACCCCCTCCCCCGACTGCAGCTCAGCAACTTGGGAGACGGTGGGGGTGGGGAGGGGCCACAGAATCGCTTGTCATCACCAAAATTACCGCCACCCTCCATATGTCACAAAAGCTGCATTGTCTAAATTATTTCTCACGGGTCAAACATGAACGTGCAAATACTATGATGTCGGAAGAATCGAGCAGAAAAGGAGAGCGCCGCCCTGCTGGCAGGCCGTGGGAAGGGCCTCCCACTCAGGGCAGAAATCAAAGCCCAGGGTGAGAGTTTATCCCAGACATAACCAACTCCCACCCCCCTCCTTCAAAGGAGCCTGTGCTCTGATGTCCTGTATGATGATGCACGGACACACAAACCCAGCAAAGAAATGCTTTCCAGAGCTGCATGACCCAAACGAAACACTCCGAGACCATCCAAGGCGGTCGCTCAGGGGCTCAGCTTGCTCCCCACGCGAGAACAGGCAGGAAATGCACAGGATTGAGCCCTCAGCTCCCAGCTGCAGCCCTACTAAGCTTATACATTCATAAGTAAACGCAAGTCTGCTCCTGCACCTGAATTTAATTATGGTGACCTAGAAAAGAGGTCGTTGCATCTGGGCCTATTCCAGGAGGTGCCGGAGGTGACCCACGTACAGACCCACGGGTCTAGACTGATCAGAACACGCCGGGTCCACAGAGCTTCCACAAATGAGGGGCAACACCCTAATCGCACCCCGGTGCGGGGTCGGGGCAGCATCAAAGGCATTCCTGAACAGCGGGGGAGGCTCTTAATCTGCAGGTCAGGCTGAGACCCCGCGAGCGCAGCGGCGAGGAGGTCTGCGAATACAGAGGGGTGTCTGTGGTGCGGAGCCCAGGCAGCCTGGATGCAGATGGTCCCGCCGCCACCGGGTGAAACAAACGGAGGCCAAGGACAGGCATCTGGCGCTGAAACACACCCCACAGCAAGCAGGCGATAGGTGGCCACCCCGACTATAATTAATCATGTCTGACTGGCAGCTAGGTGACCGAGGTAAGCGGCCTCACTGAGGACCCCGCGGTGCCAGACCGTCCGGAACGTCGGGATTAAAAAGCGAAATGACGTCGGTCACGCACGCGTCCCTAAGCGCTTGACTCGAGGTCAAGAGGCCCCCCTCTGCCGAGGGCTGTTTAATTGTGAATGTTTGCGTGTGTCATCCACTGATGTGGTGGAAGGGGGGGGGGGGATTGAGGTACCAGGCCATGAAACCACATTGAATTCTGGGTGAAACAGATGATCCGGATGCCTGGCTGGACGTCCCGCGACCTGGTAAACATATCCCAGAGACAGACAGACACAAACAGAGCACTTCAAAGCCCCCAGGGTCCCTCGTATAACTGCACCCCCTGCTGGTGGACACTGCACTCTTAATTAACAGCATATCTGGGGTCCTCGCCCCAGTGACACAGAGTAATGGGGCAGCTTATGTGACGGCAGCCCCCCCCCCCCCCCCCAATCAGCACCCAGCAGAATAAATGCTTCCAGATGTGCCAGATGGTGCGAATGATCTCTCCCGACAGCAGCTACCAGCTGATTCCAGTGGGAGACGTCTGCACATCTGCACGGAGACCGGAGCAGTCAGCGAGGCACGCAGTGCCGCTTGGTGGGGCGGGGGGGGGGGTAAAAACCCTGCTACCGCCATCAAAAAACATGACCAGCGACTCCAAGGCTGAAACCTGATTTTTAAATACGAACGAAACAAAGAAAGATGACGTACCCAACTACGATGCGTTCTAGCTGAAGAACGTTTCATTAACATTTGATTAACTCTATAAATCCGTTATTTAAGAGCCCACTGTGGACACGTGTCCGACAGTCACATTAATAAGCACACCGATTAAGGCCTCGTTTAACTCTGTGTGTTTACTGCCTGCTGTCAGCCCACAGCGGCCTGATTTGTGTCTGTATTGATGGATCGTCCCATACTAACCACTGACCCGGTGCCTCAGCCAAAGGCCAAGCCGTGAAATGCCAGTAACGACCAAAGGAGGGCGCTAGTGTCCATCTGAGATATTGACACACCCCCGGTAATGTGTACACTGTCAAACACCAGTCACATGATCACACTGTTGGCGTACAACGCGTGGAGGAAATCCTTCTTAAGCTTTCACTCTCCGTTAAACCGGATTGACAACCATCTCGAAAAAAATCCCAAGCACAAGCAAACACACATACAGGACATTTGAAGAGCGCCACCACTTGGCAGGTAAGAAGCACAGCGACAGGCCAGGGCTGTATGACACCCTTCCCCCCCGAAATCCGACTGTTCGGTCCCCACGGTTCAGCCGGACGGGAGCTCTCCCAGGCTGCGTTAATGGCATCTACGGAACCATGAAACTGAATCCAATCTAACTGCTATTTCATTAAGGGGGGGGGGCATATTTCAAAAGGGACCCACATAATGCTACATAGTATAACGCATCTCATACACCCACACTCCCCCAGACCCGCACTGACACATTATCACCATTAGGGGGCGCCAGTGGAGGACGAGCAGCGGCAACGACAGAGAGGCAGTTTGTTAGATAAAACCGCAGGGTGCTCGCTTCCTTCTGAGCCAACAGCATGCTTCAGTCACGATAGAGAGACCAGCTTTGGCGCCCTCAGCTACGCCATGCCACACCTAACCGCCCAATCGGACAAGGCGTCACTACTACAGCAGGAAGCTGCTCTCATTCTTACGCTGTGAGTCAGGCTCTCCTGCACCGAGGCTTCTCACGCTACACGATGCCACGGCCACACGCACGTATGCAGGGGCGTATGTGTGCGCACACACACACACACACACACACACACGTTTCACTTTCACAAGGAGCCGTTTTGCGGTTGGGCAGAATTGCTAGGAACTGGAAACGTGGCCAGGGCTGTAGGTTAGAGGCTTTATCGGGATAACACCAAGCCGGGAACATTATCCGCGGGTAACGCAGGCATGACGCCCCATTCTCTTAGCGTTATCATGGACGTATCTTTAGCCCGCATGGCGATATTCGATACGAGGCACATGCCTCACAAACGTTAGAGTATGGGGGCATGAGACGCGACGTTAAGCCAGCGATCAGAAGCTGGGATCACGACTCTACGCTTAACAAAATATACTGTTGTTCTGGTTGAAGGAGCCCTTTATCAGCATCGTCGTCATCATCCGCCCCTCCTGGGCCTCCCGAGGGGGCACTTGAAAGACTGATCTCAGATCGGCGACATACCGGCGCCCTTAAAGGGACAGGCATTCCAACAGAACTGCCACGAACTAAACCCCGAGCATTTGGATAGGTCACATTCGACCTCCCCATCACCCAAGATGTCCAGGTGGATCTTTCTGGAAACAGCACAATGTCAGGGTGAATGCAGGCCGCACAGAAAACGAGGCCTAATTACACCAGGCTTCGCTAACGTGCCTCTCCTCCCTCAATCAGCAGCAGCGTTCCTCAGCAGCCCAAGGCGGTGAGACTGACTTAGCACGCTGTCCAGCCGATTCCATTGCGACTAACGTGCCGCTCGCTCCGCCAGTACAGCGGGCTCAGCCATGTCTCATCACACCTTGGAAGCACTGCAGCTGTTTATGGCTCCTTCCCCAAGTGAAATGCCAGCGCAGTACGTTCACAGCCCAGATGAACATGGCTCATAGCCCCGCCCCCTTAAAGACTCCGCCCCTTGTCCTCAAACAGCCTCTTCCTAGCTTTAGGAGCAGACCACCTGGATCAGAACGCTGAGGTACCTGTAATGCCTCTCCCTGTGGTGCTACTGAGCTACCCCTGCCCCCTCCTCATGACTGCCAAAGGTAAGGCTGCCTGACTCCCACTACTCATTAAAAGGGGCGGGGCAGTGGAAGGTGGGCGGGGCAGTGGAAGGTGGGCGGGGCAGTGGAAGGTGGGCGGGGCAGTGGAAGGTGGGCGCTCACCTGCACTGCTCCGGCCCTTTCAGACACCACGGGACAGCAGGCCTTTCCTTAACGGCCACATCTGCTGCCCTCCCCCGCCTCACACTGACTGGCCGCAGAGCAGCTCGCGGTGACAGGTACGCCGGCGACAGGTGCGCACCCCACGGGTCCTTCTGGAAAGCGGGCCAGTGTGAGCGTGGGGCTTTCCAAGCGGATCACAGGCGACCCGACGTCAGAAGCCCGAGATCGGGGCCAAGCGAAGCGGACATCTGCTGGAGGCGGCGCCCAGTCAGCCGCGGATTAAAGGCAACCTTTGATGTGGGGATTTCGCGTCTCTCCCTCCTCTCCGTTCCCGTGCGGCGGCCGCGTTTTTAATCCGGGGCTGAGGAGCGACAGCGTCAGGCCCTGTGTGCTTTTACAAAGCCGCATGCCTGAGAGGCCCCCGCTGCTGGGGGAGGGGCATCTATCCTGCCCCAGTGAGAAACAGCACTGGGAAGAGAAAGCGAGAGACGGGCGGCGGAGACGGCAGGTGGGATTTCAGCACCAAGGACCGTGAGATTGGAGCATCACAGGCCATCAAAGCAGAAGACCTGAGCAAAACATGGCGGCGACAGGTCAAGGTCACGGCCGTGACGCTCATCATTTAATTTCGCTTTCCTGACCACAGATAAAGAGGCTCCCATAGCAAAGGGCAGCGTGATGGACAGCGTGGCTTCACATGCAAACGGTCCACATGGCCGCTTACCCAGGCTGCTACTGTAAACAGGCCAATTCCTCCCAGCTAGACGGGGAAGGGGATGCACATCTTATCTGACAGGAAGGACGCCAGAGACCCCCCCATCCCATATCAGCGGGAAGCCAGGCACAGAGCTAGCTAATCGGTATAATTAATATGGAGGGGGGGGGGGGTTAATGGTCATACAAATGCAGCTACCGGCCTCATTGATTGGTGCCATTACAAAGATAAATGCGTGCCTTGCTTGGCAGGGAGGGGGACACGCTGCTCAGAGGCAGACAGGAAGTCACATCCAGCAGAGGGGAGGGGAGGAGGAGCCCTTGCTGATTAGGAAGCAGCAGGGGATCTTGGGTAATCTTTCAGAACCGCCCACTTCAGAGCCCAGGACGCCGCACTCTGTCTTTGCCCTGATTTTAATAAAGTACCTGGTATGAAGGGAACCAGACGCTGTAAAACGGTGCATTTACCGTGGTATGAGGAGCAATTGACTAGTAAAACGCCGCATCTACCGTGGTACAAGGAGTTGCAGGGCCACCCTGAATATGCCTTCCCGTCCACACTGACGCAGCCCCCAGATCTGTTCCACATTTTACACAATCGCCTCTGCTGTGCTGACAAGCAAGTCAAGCAAATCTGCTTTTTAACTTACCACCTATGTGTCAGGATTAAAAAGGTCACATTTTGTGTCTTACTCAGCATTTACGGTTGACATACAGCCTAGCGCAGTTCTCATTGGTCCACCTGACAGCCCTGTGGTGCAATAGTAGCCGCCGGTTCTGCAGGTGACTCACCTCTTCTTGACTGGGCCGTCCTCCGAGTAGTCACTGCCGCCATCTGTGCTCTGAGTCGAACCCCGGCCGCCCTCCTTAGCCAGGCCTTTGGACCCCGAGCCATTCAGCTGACCAATCGCCAACGAGCCTGTGTGTGTGTAGGGGGGGGGGAACGTTTAAGGTAAACAATAAAAATGGAGTAACAAACGGCCTCATTTCTAATTACGGCACAGAGAGGGATGGGGATTAGGACACGCCGAGTCATGTGACATATGACAGACCCACAAATAGTTTTTCCCAGCATTCACCAGGGTCTCCACGCGCTACACCATCAGACACCAGAGAGACGGCCACGTTCCATTCCCCACACACACACACACACACACACACACACACACACACACACACACACGCACACACACACAGCCAGCAGGATACATCCAATGAGCCACCCCACACTGAGACAACGCCCCCCACTGGAGCAATTTAAGGATCACACACGCTCTTGCTCAGTCAACATCCTCACATACAAATTAAGGATATAGAAACTTTAGATCAGCGTTTCCCAATCTGCGACCCACAGCCAGTCCACGTTTTGCTCGGAGCTCCCTGACAATTGGAAGCTGGGAGGAAGCAAAAACGTGGACTGACCACGGATTGGGAAGCACTGCTTTAGGTGGCTACAGGGAGGCATGAGCACAGTGGCTCTCATACACACCCCCACCCCGTACAGCTGCCCTGGGGCAGATCTGTCCCTGGTACACAGCATCTCAGCCAAAGCCCTCTGCAAACACACTGAGGCACATTGTGTGGAAGCATGAGGTCAGGCGATCGCGTGTGCCGCTCACTCCTGCTGCCAGGGGGCGGGGGGGCAGGCCAGACGTCCAACATGGCCCAGTAATGAAGCCCAAGCAGATATCATCATCATCATCATCATCATCCATTTCACTGTAGACAGATATGCAGCGTTGCCATGGCGGCAGCGCCCGCCTCTTCCTCCTCCTCCCTCCCCCCACCATGAGCAAAGCCCCAAAGAGCTGTGCTGGGAGAAGAGGGGGTCTCTGCAGGAAGCAGGGGCTTCTGGCCACTGATCTGATCACAGAGGTGAAACAGTGACCCCTCAGGTTCCAGGGGTGCGGCTGGGCGGGGGAATGACATCACTGCTCATTTCCATGCAGTGACTCCATCCGGAGTCAGAGCCTGTTGCAGGGAGTCCTTCGCACTTCACACCAAAGAGCAGCTACTGGGAACCATGACAAGGAGACACCCCGTGCTCCAGGCCTCCCTCAGAAGCGGAGCTCCTCCTGACAACTGAAATATCACCCCAAAGAGCATCTCTAGGAAATGTGACCCTGCCCAGGAACTTCCATGGAGCACAGAAAGTGGGGGGGGGGGGTGGATGCTGTCATGTGAAGCTCCCCCCACTGATGCCAGCGCCAAGAGAACCTCGTCAGAGTCACTTCAAACGGCCCCCATTTCAACACCTCAGGCAAATCCACCATATCCACCCCCCCCCCCACCCCACCACCCTCAGATCTGCTTTCTTGATGTTCACGCTGGTGCCCCCGCTTACAGTTTCCATCCTCACCACATGCCCCCCCCCCCCCCTAATGTGGAATAATCACCAGCCCTTAATAATTGTGCCTATCTAATGTGAGCAGCCTCTCAGCACTGACGGACATTCAGGTGCATTTTCCGACATCGTTCCGGAAATCTGTTGTCCTGTAAAAAATTTTTATCCGTCCCACTGCCTATGAATCAAATGCACTTTGCCCATTCAAATCACATATCTGACACAAAAAAGTGAAAAACAGCTGAAATACTTGTTTCATTAATGGTTTATACACATAACACGAAACAGGCTGCTGTCAGCTTTACAATTAAAATGCCAGACTGGAGCCGAACGTGGCTATGCATTTCTCACACTGTATCCAAAGATTATGTATTTTTAACCAAATTAATATTCAGGGGCATCTGACGAGCAGCTTCAGTGGAATATCTCCACTTGGTCTGGTGGGATGACAGATGGATACATTCCCATCCAAAGGCTGCTGACAGCAGTGCAGGTCAAATCTTACACTCATCATATAGCCAACCTGACCTACAGTTCCCATAAACCCCTGCAACAGGAAGTCCTGGCAGCACATGACCATGCCCTAACCAATCAGGTCGAGAACATCTGGAGACAAGACCCCCTCAGCCTGTGCTGTAGCTCTAAGAAGGACCCGACTGGGTCGCGCTGATTCGGGGAGAGGGAGCTCACCATTCGCACCCTTGGTTCCATCGCTGATGCCGTCCTCCCCGAGTTGCCGTTTCCGGGAGCTCTTGAACTCCTTGAGGGAGAGATAGAGGACTCGGCGCACCACTCGCTCCTCTGACCAGGGAATGCCATCGCTGTCGTCCTGCACAAAAGCACAGCAGAGGAACACAGGTTACCATACAGCCACCGTCCACACCAGTGGTCACATGATCACTATTACCATACAAGCGACATTCCAAGTTCACACATCACCATCAGCAAGCACAGATGTACACTTGACCCGTGCGAAGCAGACGCCACTGCGACTGCACACAGCTACACAGAACAGCCAGAGAAAGCATGTGAACAACACACTGGACTGGCCAGGGATACCGCCTTGGGAGGACTATAGAGTAGGGCAACTCTGGCTGCCAGAACCTTCCATGGAACCTCCCTGCTACCCATCACGTAAATACCTGTGAGGTTTTGAACACCATTCCCATGACCTAAGGGTGAACATGGACACCCACCCACACCACACTTCCGGAACAGTGCACTGCACACGCACACGTGTATACGACCAGCAACATTGCTGAACATCTAACGTGCCTCCGACCGGATATGACCGCGTGCTCCCATTCAAAGCCGCAGGTGACCTTACGTGACCCGCTACAGTCGTTTTAGAGGGAACCTGCAGCGGTTTATGGCTGACCAGCCAGAGTAAACACATAAACAAATGACATCACCCCACTGAAACCACCATGCAACCAAAGCTGAGGCCCCCTAAAGGCCAGTACGGGAATGGCGGCTAGAGCATGCCGTCAAGTCACGCACGGGCGGTTCGAAGCGCGATTCGGCTGCCGTCAGGGGAGACTGCACCACTGATCCAGAGAGCCCCGTCGTACACCACGACCCCCCCAGCCCACGCTGCATGTTTGCCTCCTTAAACAGCCAATTAAAAAGTGGGCTACGGTGGAGACCCACACACACACACAGACAGATACCCCCCCCCATCCCAGAAAACCGCCAGCCAGCAGGTGCCTGCGTGTCCCGTAGGTAAACAACACCCCCTGAATAAAATTTGAATGTTCATTTAAAGTACCTCAGAGGATTATGGGCAGAGAGGCACAGATGAACCCCCCCCCCCCGTTCCCCTAAACACCGAAAGCAGAGCGACGCCATGGGGGGGGGGGGGGGGGCATTCATTACAGGAAGCTGACAGGTGAGCAGCGTGTCGGCGGGGGGGGGGGGCTGACAGAGCCGCTTCCTGAGCACGTGGCAGGAATCCGCAGGAGTCCCTCATTAGACATGGGGGGCAAGCAAAAAATAATTATAATATATTTATTCAAAACAGGCACGATTTCTTCATGTTAGCCCTGCAAGGCTGACTCTGTAAAGCTGAAGGAGCCCATGCACAACCCCCCCCCCCCCCCGAATAATCAGAGGCCCATCGCCGCGGTTACGGCTGGCCCATTGTCTGAGGAGTCTGGGTTCTGGGTGCCAGGTGAGAGACAGGGGGCGCTCTCTGCGCAGTTTGGCAGCCGGCCAGGCCATCGTGAAGGCAGCTCTCTGACACAGCAAAGGTTGAGATTTCAGCTCTGGTGGGGGGGGGGGGGGGGGAGGGGTTGAGTTAAAAGCCTTTCAGGATTTGGCAGGGGACCAAGGTAACACCCCCCCCCCCCCCAACAAAATGCAGCACTTAAAAGGCACCGTGAAAGGCATTACCAGGTGATTATGAAACAAGTCCAAGCCCCCCCTTAAACACAGGTCAGGCGAGCAAACGGGGGCCACAGCAAACGGGGGCCAGCTTGGGACAAACTCCGCACAAACCCCGGCAATTCAAAATGCACAAGGGCCAAAAAAACGAGAGCAGCGGGGCCGCGATCGCACACTGTCCGCCAAACCACTGTCAGGACGGCCCCTCAGAGGCACGCCCCCCCCCCAAAAAAAAGGACACTGGCCAATCATGCTCCTGCCTCAGAACCGTCCGAGGTCAGAGACATACAGAGTTCAGGGAACAGCATGGGTGCCTGAACACGTTTGTATGGAATCAGCCAATATTAACGCAGCCGAAGCTGGATTTTTAAACTAAACTCAGTAACTTCTCCGGCATGTTTCTGTGGGAACAGGCGTGTATTAAACACAGAAGCAGATGGCATTCCACACCACAGCTGCACTGAGGAATTTAATCAGTTACATATAACCCAGGTAAGTACAGCTGCAATTGTGGGGGGGGGGGGATTAATTACTCTAAAAAGTCTCAGAAAAAAATTAAAACAATATCAGACGCTTACACTCTCCCGAGCGAACAGATCGCAGACAGCCCCCCCCACGATGTAACGCCGCCCTCTCTAAAGGCCTGTCTTCACAATCACAGCCCTGCCGCTCACAGCCCCATCTGCCCTGCTGAGGTTGACAACAGTGTGGCATCCGACAGCCACTGCCACCCCCCAACATGGGTGATTACTGCCACAGAAACATGTATGGGACCTGGGGGCATTCCCCACCCCCCGATCTGGGAGACCAGGTCCAAAACAGGAACACCCCCCAGGATCACGTACTGGAAAAATGTCCCGATTGAACTGAGGGAGGGTGAATACAGCGCTGGGTCAGACCAGTCGCTCTGTCAAAAACGAACAGGAAGGACGGCTGATTGCGGGGGACAACAAACGGCACCCCCTCTTACGCGTCGCAATCAAGCAGGAGGGGAATCCAACAAAGACGCATCAGAATGGATTTGGTGAGGGGGGAGGGGGGGGGGGCAGTGGAGCATTCAGAAAGGACTGTCTGTAAACAAACGAGTGCAGATTCACACGGCCGGCTCTATTTATAGCTGACTGGATCTCACCAGCAAAGAGGGGCGGCCGTGTGTCAGAGGGACCCTTCCTGCTCCCAGGGCCACTGCCTTCCACTGCTCTCCGGGAGGGGCAAGCAAGCCCCCACGCGGGCATTGGGGGAGGGTCAGCATTCCGGTTTAAGAGGTGACACAGACCTGGCAGCTCCACCTTCCCAGTCACTCCTCACTCAGGGAGGGGGGTCGGGTGACAGGTCTGGGGGCTAATGGAACGGGAAGTTCATGGTGTCTGCCAAGGCTGCTGTCTGCGCGCTTTTGGCAGTTTATACCCATGAGCCCAGAGTTCTAATGAACAGGCTTAGCTGAAGGGGGTGTGATGTTCAAAGGGAAACCTGACCCCCCCCCCCCCCCATCCGCCCCCTCGCGCAGGTCCCGGCCCCCGGATGTCGAGCCTCTCCATGTTCGGTGCTCTTCATTTCAGAGCGGCCCTGTTTGTCTGAGGGCCGCGGTGCCACTCCAGCGGAGCCCCACACCACCCCAGGTGTTTACGAGAAGACCGGCAGGGCGGGGGGTGGGGGGGCTCTAGGACAGCAGCCAGGAGTCATCTGTCCCTTTAAAAAAAGCCTCAGAAACGAATAACAGCCCAGCGGGTCCCAGGTCAGAGGGATCGCCGTCGCTCCAGCTGGCTCAGCGGGTCCCTGGTGCGGGCATCAGGCCAGCCTGGCCCCCCCCACCCGCCTACCCACCTGTGCTAAGCCCAAAGCAGGTCAGCAACACTCACCCATGGGAAAACATAACACTCGCCGACCCATAATAGCCTGACTCTACCTCCCCTGGCCCAGTAAACCACAACTCTGGCCAACATAAGGAGCACTGCCTCTCGCTGCCTCGCCGTGCCTCTCGCTGCCTCGCCATGCCTCTCGCTGCCTCCGCCTGCCTCTCGCTGCCTCCGCCTGCCTCTCGCTGCCTCCGCCTGCCTCTCGCTGCCTCCGCCTGCCTCTCGCTGCACCAGCATGGGTTACGCCATGATCCCACAGTAATGAAATGGCCCTAAAGGTACACCCCACGACCTCAATACAGCAAGATGAATTTGCCGGAAATCCTTTCCACATGCCGGCACTGAGAGCAGTGAGGGGTAGGTCAATGCACAAAGTGCAGCTCCAGTCAGAATAAAATGAGGGGTCAAAAAACAGGCAGCATTTTTATAAAATCCACATGACGAGCCCCAGAATGGGTGTAATGATTCAGCCAGATCCCCTAACGGGGGCCATGGTGCACGCAAGGCTGTGACAATTCCCCTAAAACACAGCTGACAAGGGAGGAACTCAGGACACGTGATAGGCTGAATCTGGACACATGACTTAAAGCAGGAATGTATGTGAGCAGATGATTGGCTGCCCCAAGGTGGTGACCCTACGGTGGACCCAGTGTCGGTCAGATGGAGCAGAGCCCCCAACAACATGCTGGCTCAGGGAGCCCCGGGGGTCAGACTTGTGGGCTGAGAGGTCAGATTACCGAGGCAGTCAAACCCCCCCCCCCCCCCCCCCCCAATGCCCTCAACAGAAGGGCGCTTCCTGGAAAGGCCCCACCACTGCACCCCCCCCTAGGCTGAGTGTAAACAGCTAACTCTGAGTTAACTATTAGACCAGGTGAAAACAGGCCCCCAGCGGCCCACCTGATTTGGGCCCAGACTGGAGGGAGGGTGGCTAGGCCCCCCCTCATGGGCACTCTGACCTCGCAGGGGTGGGGGCTGAGGCAGGAGCCCAGCGGCTCTGCTCCTCGCCAACGCAGCAAAGCGCAGGCAGAGCAGATGGCGTGACGGACCTACCCCCGCCCCACCAGGGCTAATTGTAAGGGCTCTGACAGGTTCCTCTACGTCTCACACGATAAATAAGCAGGACCTACCGGAGGTCCGAGGTCCACAGGACACATACAACAAAAGGGGGCGAAAGCAGCCAATCGGCACAGGGCGGCCCGAGTGTGTGAAGCGCTTATAAAAGGGGCTGTGGAGCCGTGCAGGAATCCCATCAGCGAGGGGCGGAGGAGCTGCAGCCGATTCCCTGCCCTCATTATTCCACCCTCCCCGGGTATCTAAATGCCATCTGCATCGCAGAGAAAGGCCTCGCTGGACAGGCTTGGGGGGGCGGCAGCTCCAGGGCCTCATGCCCGTCACGTTTCCAAAGGAGGAACCGCAACATGTTTTCATCGCCCCCATGAGCGGCACGGCACCACCCACACCCGACCGCAAAGGGCCATTGTAACCCCCCCCCCCCCCCCTTATGCAGAGATTCAGACACATGTGGGCCACCTTAGTCATCCATACAGCCAACAGCGAAGGTCTTCCAAACCCCCCCCCGGGTCACATCATCGGGAGGCAGGAGAAAAGCTGATAGAGGGTCAGAGTGAGGCTGGGGTTGTGACACGGGCAGGGGGGGGGGCACCCTGCAGGGAGGGGTCACAGAAGGTTGCTAGGCATGCAAATAGAATGTGCTGGAGGTGCTAACTTAAGGGCGGAGCCAGACCTTACAAAAGCGGAACAAAAAAGGCATGGGGGCGGGGCCATACCTGTGGGAATAAAACGGCAGCTGACAGGGGGAGCCGCCCTCCCCAGGATCCGGCCCTTTAAATAGCTGCCAGGATCAGAATTCAACACCCCCCCCCCCCACCACCAAATCACGACTCTAGGGTCATGTGATTATTGTCCTGGAGACGTAGACAACATTCACTCTGCAAAGACCAAACGCCATTTTCTTACAGCACGCCGTCGGCAGGGGGAGCCCCAGGTGACCGAACGGGTCACATGGCAGGAAAAGCCCAGTCAGATGATACGCATCACTAGGATGGCACGAGGATTCCTGAACTCATGGGGGGGCTTTGGTCACCCTCTACCTGCAGGGATGTGTGTATACAAGGCACAGTGTGGAGGCTGAAGCCCTCCGTCGGCCCCTACCTGTGGAGCCGTGTACATGCAGCGTGGAACCTTTTCTCGCGCCTCATCTGCGTTTTCCTTCCTCGGCAGTGGAACCCCATAAGGATAGTGTGACATGTTACCTCGGCGACAGGGGTGACCAGCAGGACGGGCGCCAAGAGCAGGGGACACATATATGAAAAGGTAAGGTGACTCTCCCCCGGTAGCAATAAGCAGGTTGCACATCCCCCCCCCCGCTGGCAGTTATAAGCAGGCTGCCCATTTATTATTACGGCCAAGTATCAGTGCTGTTAATAAAAAAGGTTTTTCAGACCAAAACACATTCCTAAGTCCATCAAGGGCAATAAAACTTGCTAATTTTACCCAAACAGGTTTTTAATAGTAGACACACTGCCACGGTCACCTTCAGTTTTTATCAAAACAGGCAACATGCATCAAACCACACTGCCTCGTGATCTCGGAAGAACATTCCGGGTGTGGGAAGGTCAGGAGCCCGGCACCTGTCTAGCGACGGGACAATTACAGGAAGCCATTTAAAATGAGCAGGAAGGCGGGGCTTGACAAGACAGGATCCAGCTCATGGGGGGGGGTAGGTGGGGTGTGACAGGTACAGGACCGAACCAGCCAAATGTCATTAATTATCCCACACTGGCCAACACATTGCCTCTGGGGCTGAGGTGCAAAAAGCAGGGGGAGGAGCCCCAGGGTGGGGGTGTCAACACGCATAGGCTGCACACGCTCGCTGGGAGGAATTCACGCCCTGCAGATGCTGCAAATACTCTAGGCTGCTGACAGGCCACAGCGGTGAAGCGTAACTTCAGGGCGGGGGGTTAGGAAAGAGGGTTGCTGTGCCCCCCCGGGGAATGGCGGCCGTCCTCAGGTGCCCCCGGCCTCGCGGTCCGCAGCACGGACTCCACGGAAAAGATACTGTAACCAGCTGAGGTTTTATGGGGGCCTTGGAGAGAAAGGGCGGCTTTGTTTTTGCCTGACTGGACTGTGAGGCACTGGTTTCCCCCATTTTTTTTTCTTCTTTCCTGGGGGGTGGGGGTCCAAATGAGTGAGGCTCCTCTTTGTAGCAGAGCAGAGACTCTAACACGCGAGGGACTGTGCCGACAGGGCCCCCGGGGCTGGACAGTCGAGCCCCCCCCCGACCCCCGACTGTTTCTGCCCCACCTGCAGCCACACAAGGGATAAAGGGGGCTTGCAGAGCCAAGATGCATCATGGGTACTGGAGTCCCTGTCTGCACCCAGGAGGCCAAATGTCCTTCAAACCACATTGAGTCAATTACACATCAAGGGGCCAAAAAAAAATGTCCACCATCGGTGAAAATTTAAAATGCTTTTTCAAAATAATACTGCTGCTACTAATAACAGTAATAAATACTGTCACTGTGGTCCCGAGGGAAGGCCTATTCTTAACCTAATAACAGAGTACTGAGCATGAACCTGCAAATTATCTGCCTGAAATAGAAACGTAACGTTATATTCAGACGGAGACGCCACACGCCACGCCAGCGGCCGGAGCCCTAATTACGCCGTCGGCCGTGTTAATAACGAGGCTGACAACATCACGGCCTGCAGTGGCCTTTCAGGGGCAAATCGGCGTCGTTACGCACAGGCCGCCTAAAAGGCTGACATTACAGCTCCATTTACACCCGTGGCCGTACTTTCCTGTTCCAGTGTGACCTGCGAGGGCCCATCCCTGTTCCTCTACAGCAGAGGTGGCCAATCTGATCCGCAAAGGGCCGGTGTGTGTGCGGGTTTTTGGGATAACCTGTAGGTCAGCTGTTCAAACCCAGGTGTGAGGACTCTTCAGCCAATCAGTCCTCTAATTAGTAATCTAATTAGGGAGTTGCAGCGAAAACCCGCATACACACCAGCCCTTTGCAGATAAGATTGGCCACCCCTGCCTTACAGCCCTGCTCCTGTAATGATTTTTTTTTTAACATTTCTGTGGCTGTCCGTCAACAGAGAGGAACTGGGGGGACAGACACCCTGAGACATAATTCATGTTAGATATAGATACACATGGATACATACTTTATTGTCCCCATAGGGGGCGTATTACCATCTGCCTTCATCCCCAGGAGGACGGCTGTCACACACAGGGTCTCGGAGCTTTAAGATTCCGGTAAATTCCCGGAGGAGCACGAGGTCTGCAGCTTGCCAGGGGAGGCTGGGGCCCCTTTCTGGCCCCCCCTCCCTTTCAGAAGCATCAATGGCCGACTATGCAACTTTCCCGAAGCCTGCGGAGCACTCAGGCAGGATGCCGTAATGGGACACGCGCTCCCCCCATCGCGCAGAAGCAGACGCCTTTCAGCTGGGCCCTTTAAAGCCCAATAAAGCCATATAAAAAGGCATATAAACATGACGCCATAAACCGTCACGCAACACGCCGTGCCTCACGGGCACATGCACACGGAGTCACGCTTAACGGGCTGCACCGCCCCCCCCCGTATCGCACTCAGAGCTGAATCTGTTTCCAGGGTCGTTAAACATTGATGAGGAACAAGCCGGCGGAGGCCGTTGTCATTACTGCAGGGTGTGGCTCTCGCACACGCTCCCGGTGACGAGCCCCCGCCAGCAGGGGGCAGTATAGCCAGCCGGCGGGCGCGCTGATCCGCGACTGAGAAAGGGCGAGATGGAGCGAGGCCACCATTGCTGTAAGGGGCATTAATGCGGGCAATCGTCACTAGCCATGACATCTCACCAGACGATCCAGGGGGAAATGAAGAGTAAAGATGGGAAGGGTGGTCCATAGGGGGCGCCAGGGGTCAGGGAGAGCAGGTGGGCCCAGCGGGTGGGTGGGGGTGGGGTCATACCATACGCAACCCGCGAAGGTTGAGTGGGTTCGCTCAAAGAGTCCGTCAATCACCACCCACCAGCCAACTCCCCCGAGTCCAACCTGCCCCCACCCAAATAAAGGTTCCTTTTGTATGACAAATGCCAACAAAAGATCCACCCACCCAGCCTCATGGCCCCTAAACACCTCCCTTGCCACCAGTCAGTGCCTCCATCCCTGGTAATGGCAGGGGGGGGTCAAACCCCCAAGTCACCATAGCCAAACTGAACTACACCCAGGCTACACCCAGGCGCGGAGAGACCAAGGGGTCATAAAACAAAACTATTCAAAATCAGTCACTCTAAGCATCTGACCCCCCCCCCCATTTTAATAAAAGGTAAAGGCTGTCATTCCTGCGATTCTGAGAGCATAGCCCATGCAAAGGCAGCAGACAGGCAGCATTCACATAGAGAGACGTGTTTGAACTGCTCCTCATGGTCGAACCATGTATCTGTGTGCTGAGTCCTAAACATGCCCCCAGCAGGGGGGGGGGCACACTCATCTCTCTCTCTGTCACCCCCTCCCCCCCGAGCCACTGTCGGCCACCTCTGTTCTCCTCACCATCCAATTTCACACAGAACACAGTGTGAGCTCCTCCTGCCAAATGAGGCAGCCCAGCCCCAAAAAAAAAAAAGGGGGGGGGAGGGCGGAATGGTACGTGTTGTTCCGACGATCTGTCAGAGCAGCGAGCCCCAACCGCGCCAATCACCTCCCTCCAAAGCAGCCACTGTCAGCAACTCGCCAATCCAGCCAACTCGTCTGAGCTCAGGGCCACACAGCCTTCGACCCGTCGGATCAGAACCACTGGCTTGAGAAGCGCAGGAATGGTACAGCGCCACCGGATCGGCGGCCAGGGTCCCGGACGGGCAATTTGTCCGGCATGCAGCCTCAGGACCTGTGATATTTAGTGCAAACCCCCCCCCCCCCCCCACCGACCGACAGCTCAGAGCACCGCCAGCCTTCTCTGAGCTGCCTGAGGCTGTGCCCCCCCCCAGCACACCTTCGGGACTTTTATAGCTCAAACAAAATCTTCATCCATCACTGACAGCACCAGCGGCCGGGGTGGGGGAGGGGGCGTGATGAGGAGGGGTGGCGTGACAGGGCCGGGCCAGCGCTTCCTTCTGCCCCCACCCCGCCGCATCTGCAGGAAGTGACACGCTGAGAGACAGCCACGGGAGCCCAGTTCGAGCCCTGCTAACAGGCTACCTTTCACAGGCCATTTACAAGTCAAACAAGCCTCTGCTGCTCAGACAAATCAGGGGCCGGCAGCCTGAACCAGAGCCCCCACCCGCCTGATCTCAAAGTCACAAAACAAGCTCCCAAAAACAAAACCTGCAGAAGAATTCTGTACACCCAACAGGCATGGGGAGAGGAAGCGGAGCCAGTCACAGTTAATGTCCTAAGCATGAGCGACCAGCAGGAGGCGCTCTGTCACGTCAAACAGCTGCCTCCTGCTTCACTGAGCCCCTCCCCACGCAGAGACATGCAGGCAGGTGGCCTCAGCATGCTGAGGTTTCAAACCCTCCCAGTGTGGACTCTGGTCCCCCAACTCCCCAGGGATATGAGCAGCTGGGGGCATCACCAGTGACAGAGGAGGGGGGAGCACACTTCTCAGGTCACCAGTCTTTGTGTCTCCCAGACGCAGAACACATGGAAAGAGGCCTGTGATCCAGGGCAATATCCCAGGGCCAGAGTGGACACTGCAGCAAGATGGCCTGATGTGGTTCAGCCCGTGGGTGGGTAATGCAAGCGCGCCTGACCCCGCCAGCCTTCCCAGAATCCTCTGAGGCAAAGCATTGTCATGAAAACCCATCCAATGCAGCTTACACAACATTTTCTATGTACCTAGACATTCGCCATTCAGATTACAGACACAAACACACACAAACACATAATTCTAAATCACCCCACACTGCTCAGGTCCCCACTGTGACGAACCTAATTGACCCCAGTCGTATCCAACCACAACACACTATGCCTGATAGCAGATGGCATGTAAACGCAACCTCATTTAAAATCTTAGGTTATTTTTAACTCCCGCCCCCATAAATTGGCAGTCTGCAATGAAAATATGCCAACATATCTGACATCGTTCCCCATCCGCTGTTCGGCCTATGAAATAAAATGTTTTACGTTTCAATCTTTAGATCATTCAGGTGCTGATGAGTCGTTTCCGCGGGTGTCTCATGTGACTGACCAGTCGCCATAAATGTGACTAGCCATTGCCGGCCCATTTTATCTAGCTAAATATTGCATTTACCCAGAATGCACAGCAAGCCAGGGATGATCCTTACACTTCCCTGCCTGATAGAATAGCACATTGGTGGAGGGGGGTGATCTGGGATGCCGGAGAAGGTTAAACAACAGCAGTCTCTTAACAGGGGGGGTGGGTGCATGAATGAAGGGCCAGCCTCTAACGAGCTGACATGGGGGGGCGCGGATTCAGGGTGTTGATCCACGATCTGTGAGGACAGTAGAGAAACCAGTCTGACTACAGACAGACAGCGTGTTCCTATGTAAGGAGACGTGAGGAGGGGCGGGGAGGTGGAGAACACAGACATGCGAACACACCGACAAATACAGACAGACACACACAGACACCGACAAATACAGACAGACACACACAGACACCGACAAATACAGACACAAATACAGACAGACAGACACAGACACAAATACAGACACAAATACAGACAGACACAGGCACAAATACAGACACAAATACAGACAGACAGACAGACACAAATACAGACACAAATACAGACAGACAGACAGACACAGACACAAATACAGACAGACAGACAGACACAGACACAAATACAGACAGACAGACACAAATACAGACAGACAGACAGACACAGACACAAATACAGACAGACAGACACAAATACAGACAGAGACAGAGAGATACAGACAGACACAAATACAGACACACACACACACAGACACACACAGACAGACAAATACAGACAAATACAGACACACACACACACATAAATACAGACACACACAGACACACACAGACAGACAAATACAGACAAACACACACACATAAATACAGACAGGTGTATAACGAACAAAGAGCTCGCAAAGGTCACGCTTCTGCTAGTAACTCCTCAGTGTCGTCCACCTTCTCGAAATGTCACAATCTTCAAATTGAAATAATCAGATTAAACAAACATAGTAGCATCTTTAAATGATAAAAGATTTCCCAGATGAGGGAATGCTGGTCCGAGCTGTGGCCCAGCATCCGTACTGGAGCTTTTGTAATAAAGCTGCGTGATGTGTCAGTCGTAATACATTTTAGCCCCCCCCCAGAGTAGGGCTGCACAATTAATTGTTTAAAAAAAAAAATGAATAAAAAAAAAAAAATCTCGATTCACAACTCTATGTGATGTAATTTCAAATTACAACGGTTCTTCTGCATTGTATTACATCAGATGGATCAAAACAAGCGCTTTTCCATACTTCTGCATTCTCTGTAAAAGGGCACTTCCCCACCGCATCGAGTACCTAACCTTTGGTACTTCAAGTACATTATAGCACAGGGAATTTCGCTTGTTGACCAATCACAGGAGTGAGCCTCTGAGGCAGACTCCAATCAAAAGCAAGCAGGGCATGGACTGGCCTATGAAAACATGAGTGTAAACCCATAACAAGGAGAGATGATCCAAGCCAGCCTTAACTCACAGGCCACAGGACCCCCACGACGAACATCACAAGCCCAGGAAGACGAGGAATAGCTGGAGTCAGTGGGGTACTTCACTAGCACAGAGGGAGGGGTCCAGTCATGGAACAATGGCTTGATGGGCCGAGCACACTCTTAAGGATTTCACAGAAACGATTCAAGGCTTGCGTTCAAAGACCAACGTGTAGGTGACATCACCCCTGAGAGCTGTGTGTAACATCACCGAATGGCTCAACGTGGGGTCATCCCAGGCACCACGGCAGGGGATCGCCGAGTCAGCCCCGTAGGGCACAATCCGTGCGAGTCACACGAGTTCTCTTGGCGTCCGTGCCCCTTCCGGGACCTTCCGTGGAGCCAGCAGCTGGGATCCATTCTGGTGACGCTACATCCACAAGTGGTTGTTTTGGAAGAGGCCCTGTTAACTGCAGCCGTGCACATATGTTCTTAAATAACATGGGGGGGGGGGGTCGTTCAAGGGGTAGAGCGAGCGGGAGGGGGGCATGCATGCTGACGTTCAGAGCTGTGAAACAGCTGGCGCACCAAGGGGGGGGGGGGGCGCAAAACAATGAGCCAGCCTCGGGAAAATGAATGAAAGCGTCTGAGATGCACTGCTTAGCGGACATGGGGGCCAGCGCAGACACGGGGGGCCAGCGCAGACACGGGGGGCCAGCGCAGACACCGGGGGCCAGCGCAGACACCGGGGGCCAGCGCAGACACCGGGGGCCAGCGCAGACACGGGGGCTACAAGGCAGCACAGGCAGGAGGAGATTTATAGGCCAAAAGCACAGGCCCTGTCAGTGGGGGGGGGGGGGGGGCATTTGGAAACACCGCAGAGCTCAGCCCTGGCAGAAAACCATCACGGAGCCTGAATACATGGTTGCCTGTGATTTGCGAGCCCCCCCTTAGCACAGCATGCTTCAGCCCTCCCCCCCCCCCCCCCAGGAGTACGGGTCGACTCACGTCCCTCTCCCCCCACCCTTGTAGTGAGACAGCAGGCAGCTCTGAGTCAGAGCACAGATGCTACCGGGCAGAGGGACCGGCCGGGAGTCCTGACGGCCGCCAACGCGAGACGAGTCACTGGCACAGCTTACTGAGCACGCTCGCAGGCTCCCCGGGGTCAAAGGTCACATGGGGCCCAATGACAATGAAACACACATGTAGGGATAACGACATAGCAGAAATAAGCCTCACTGAGAGGTCATTCTTATCCAGAGCTGCCAAGTCCCATTTCTTGAAGCAGGGATCCGCAAAAACGCCATAAAACATGAAGAAATGTCCTGCCGACCTCCCCGCTTGCTCTGCGCTGTCATGTCATGCTCACCCTCCCAGCAAAGGGAACTTCAACAGAATTTCAAATGTGTTTCCTCCCCAGCACCATCCCCAGGGTGAAAAAGGGAAACCACTCCCCCCCCCCCCCCAAGTTATTTACAAGACCACACATCACCCAAGCTCTGGCCTGTTCTCCTTCGGTGGTTCCTGGTCTGAGAAGGTTTAAAACACCCTGTTTTTGAAGCCATGTTAAAGAAGGGGCAAACCCAAACCTGACTCAGGGTGGCCAAATTAAGGCCAGGAGATGCCTCAGGTCTACAAAAGGCGTCCCTCATGTCCCCCCCGAAGAGCTCAGGGCAATGGCCCCTCAGCCAGGGGCTTCAGGAAGTGACCGGGAGCTAGGGGGAGGGCCGGCGTGTCACACAGCAGCCATTCACACTCCTGAGGGTCCGAGAACGACCGCCAAAAGCTGCAAACACAACCATCCTCCATAATTAACAAAGTCTGGCCACAAACACTTATTCAAGCTTTCACATCCTTATATGCCATCCCACCCCCCGATGATGTCACACCGATTCGCCGCTGCGGGCCCATCTGTTCCGAAGCGGGAAGACGAGCCGATTCCGGCCCCGGTCTGCTGGTCCAAGGTCCCGCCATACCGCCAAGCCAAGAGAGCAGCGGCCGGTGTGACTCTTCTGGCAGCGGCACGCCTCCATAGGCCTGGCGTGAGTTAGCTAGCCACCGCGGCCCGGCCACGTCAGGCCGACCTCCATCAGCCGCTAAATGCTAACCCAGCACTCTGGCAGCATGTCAACTACCCTCAACCACAACTTAAATAAAATAAAAAAAAATGGCGTCAGGCAGCTGCAGTTCCCCTTTATGGGGCGGGGGGGTGGGTTCCTGTACGTGAGCAGCCGCACAGAGATGCCCGACACGCTCCCGTCTCTGCCAGTGCCGCATGTTCCCGTCAGCCGCCTGACCGCTGTCATCATTTCCTACTTCCCCTGCCTGCCGCCATTAGCCAGTGACATTTCTCCTGCCAAGCTGTTGTTCTTCAGAGATTAGTCTCATTGGAGTAACCCCCCCCCCCCCCCCCCCCAAACCAGACCCGGGGGATGACAGCTTAAACCACAACACCAACCTCAACCTCATCACGGCAATAACAATTCAGCATTTCCCCCATGATGAGCAAAAACTGGGATGCGAGATTTCATTCTGTCCTAGGCCCCCCCCCCGGATTTTCTGGTTGTGGCGGGTACCAGCGGGGGCACAAATGGCACAATTCCGTCAAGGAAAGACCTGCCCTAGACTCGCCTAGTTCCTGGTAGGAACCTTTGAGGAGGTTCTTCCCCAAGGAGCCATTTGTGAGGCTTTTCCAGACCAAGCGGTCGCCCTCACGCCACGCAGTGATGCCGCGCAGTGATGCCGCACGCACGGCCAGACGTGACTCACACGCCTGACAGGATCCGTCCGTCTAACAGCCCGGGCAGGCTCGTCTGCCAGCACCCTGCGGCAGCGCCACACTGAAGGGACCAGGAAAGAGGCGGGGCTTGTTTCACCACACATAATCAACATCACATCCTGCACATCAAAGGGAAACACTTCCTTCCGAATGTTGTGTCGCATTTTGGCCACAATTACACACCAGGGGGGCACCAGAGTATCCCACACGCAGCCCTGGGTGGAGAGGGGGTCCTCACTGTCCCCTGTAATTAAGGGGGACACAGGGCCGGTGACATTAACACCCAGCAAACTCGGCTAAAGCATCCCGCGGCCTCCGCATCAGCGCGGAGGCATGCGACACGCAAGTTAGGCTCAGGTGCATTTTCTGCATTGTTTCCCTACCCTAAAGCCATTGTGTTGATACTTCGGGCTGAATCCAAGTTTGTTGCGATGAAACAGTCTCAGCGAGAATAGTACAGTTATGTTTATGTGGTAAAAGCAGAAGCAGAAGGGTCTTCATTCATTCTGAGGTCTGGTGGGGGGGGGGGGTCTCATTCTAGCAGGTTACCAACTATTCTGACTGCATGGCAGGAAGGAGGAAGTACATGCATTTAGTAAAGCTATTTCAGAGGTCTGTATGTATGGGATTTACTACTTTTTAGCTTGTGGGGACATTTTCCAGGTTAATAAATAAACAAACAAAAATAAGATAAAAAAAAACTAAAAATGCAAAGTTTCATATTTTGTTTAGTTAATTATGGTTAAAGTTAGGGCCTTAGTTAAGGTTATGCTCACAGAAATTAATTATGAGTCCACACAATGATATGAATGTATGACACCATCTTGTTAGCGGAAGAATGCCTGGGGAGGGCGGTTGGTTAGGTTTAGGTTCCCCCCCCAGGGCCACAGAGACACAAACGGAGGGGCCTCATTGCTGGGCCTGTGCCATGCAGACAGACACCCCCACTGTAACGCCATTACTGATCCGACAGCGACGGGAGCGTGACATTGCAGGGGGGGGCTGGACAGCGGGAGACCTGGGAAAGACGGGGGGGGGGGAAACGGGCTGGAGGATAATTTGGCGCCGATCTGCCGCTTCCAGAACAGAGCGCGTGGCTCAAAAGCAGAGCAAAGGCCCTTGCCTCTGTCAGTATCCCCTCTGCTGAGTGTGCAGGAGAGACCTAGCCACTCACCCCGAGAGAAGAGGGGGTGGGGACTGTCCGAGCGGGTACAGCTGGTGATTTTTAAAAATTAGCGTCATTCTTGGTCAAAAAAAAACCCTAAAAGCTCTGCTCTGCCAGCTCGAGTCTAACAGTAACACGGAGCCTAACGCTGGGCGAAGACGGACCTGCCCGTCAGATGCAAAACATCCACAGCTTCCCATCCGCGCGACAGATCTCCGCACGTTACGTAAAGCCCGTCTGCTGTCCGCACTGCCCATAGGCTGCTTCCGGATCGAATCGATCTCCTTCTTAGAAGGGATCAGGGAATTATCTGTTTTCGGCACCAGTGGCATT